>NW_011495023.1:543977-553120 GCF_000754665.1 Bison bison bison | reverse complement strand
CAGGGAGGGGGCAGCGGGGCCACAGGAGGCTGAGTTCCACCTGGATCCATTTCTGCATTAAGACCTGCTTTCTCAGCACTTTGAGCAGTTTTTGTTTGTTTTGTTTCTTGTTTTTGTTTTCAATTTGATGACGAAAAGTTTCTGAGTATGGGAGCCATTGCCTTAAAGAGGTTTTGGTATTCTTTATCCTAACACTGAAACTTGGATAATTAACCTGGAGGTGACTTGTTATATTTAGATTTTTCAAAATCGACATCTGCTTGACTTCTGAGCTCTTCCTTATTACCAGTGTTGTCGTCAGTGGGAGAAGTGGCTTTTCTTTTTCAGTGATTCTCTGTGGTGTGATCAACATACTCCCTTCCTCCAAGGGGCTCAGAAGTTAAGAGGGAACCCCTGCTGTTGGCCTTGGGGGCTGTGATAAGACGTGTGATATTCAGTGTTTGGCAGTATGAGAAATTGTGCCTGGTGTTAGCCTGTTTACATGGATGACTCCCTGGAAGTCCTCCGTTACTGCTCGGGTAGGAGGAGAGCTGGGGGTTTTGTTGTTTGTGTTCAGTGATCTAAGCCTTTAGAGCAGAGCCCAAGGGAGCGGAGGAGGGCAGAGAGCAGAGCAGGTGCTGGGGCGGGGGGGGTCATCACCTCGGGGAGCCACTGAGTGTGTAGCACCGCAGCTTGCAGCGTGCCATCCACCCCTTCTGCTCCTCAGCATCATCAAAGGGCAGGCAGGATGGCCAGCCATGTTTTATAAGTGTGAAAGTGAGACTCACACCTGCCAGTCACAACTCTTAGGTAGTCGAGGGTGGAGTGGGCCCTGGTCCTCAGGCCTTCTGTTCCTGTGGACGCCTGTAGGTTTGTGACCACAGAGTTGGCATACCGAGTGGCGACCATGGAAAAGACTTGGGCCGAAGTTAGAAGGAGCACCTGGAGACATGTGGGAGTAGGGTGGCCCCTGCTTGAGCTTGGTTCAGAGGTCAGGGGCTCACGAAGCCACACACACACAGGGCGTGTTGTCACATCTGAAGCTTTATGGGGAGCACCGAGCGGGCTCTCAGGCATACTGAGGGGTGTCTTAGGAGAGCAGGGGAAGGACATGGCATGGTTTTGTGTTTCAAGGGTGAGCTTGACTGAAGGCTTCCTTGGTTTGAAAGTCCTGCGAGTGCTAAAAGGGGTCCCCAGCTTTCTTCCCAGCTCACCCCCAGAAAGGCTTAGAGTCATTTGTGGTGTAGTATTGCCTTCAGCTCAGTCAGTCTTTTGAGGGGGTATTTCCTTCCTCCAGCAACAGCCCCCATCATTGTGTCCTTTGCTGTGCTCTGGTCTGTGAAGAACAGGAAGATTCAGGCACCAGTCTTGGGTCATCGGGGGCTTGGATCTGAAAGTGCTGGTCCCATTTGGGTTTGTATTTTGTAATGAAAGCCTGGAGTCAGTCCAACATCCAGTTATTGAGGCGAGTATGTGTAGGATGCTGAAATGGAATAGTATGATGTATCCCTATAGATTCATCCCCCAGATTCAGTAATTTCAAGGTATTTCCTGGGTACAGCTGCCCGTTATGTCTAGAGCACTTAACTCTGCTTTTATTACCTTACAACAGCCCCATGGGGCAGGTATTATTTATTTCCATCTTGATGAGAAAACTGACAGGCCCAGAGATAGGAAGTAACTTACCCAGGGTCACACAGCAGCAGCTAGCCTTGGCAGCCTGTGTGCGGACTCTCTCAACTGCACTGCTTGGGAACGCTTCTTAGCTTTTCTGATACAGTTTAATAAAACCATCCAAAAGTTTGTCTGCAAAATCCTAAAGTCTAGAATTGTGCATGTAATTGTGAATGTCAGTGATGGCATACTCCAGCAAAAATTTGTTGGTGTGTGTTCTGCATAATTGCTATGGTAACTTGAGTTTTAACAATATATGTGTAAGCCTCAAACGAGTACTTTTTGATTACTTAGCCTTTAGTAGACATCGTAGACTGCATGAAAGTTAAATCAGAGACTGCTAATTATACAGTTAGCTGCTAACATGTGGTGAGGGACTCAGCTATGTGCATTCATTTCGAGAGATTTTCAAGAGTTTGGAATTGTTCCAGCTTGCTTCAGACCTTCTTCCCCTACTTAACCCCTGTGGTACTATGTATTTCTGTATTTAAACAGTAGATTTGAAGTGAACAATAGTGGTATTATTGAGTAATTCTGTCATTCTGTGTGACCATGTGGAGTTTTTATTTCTGTTTAAAAATTAAAGCAGATCTGGAGGTGTAATATTTTTTCTTTGGTAAGTTCAAATTTTAGGTCATGCATGAACTGTTTTACTAAATTTGCTTAATGTCAATAAAGTTGAAATGTATTATTTTAAAATGGGTGGTTCTGATGCTGAAGAACAAATCATGAAAATAGTTGATTTTTACATAATTATTACTGAAAATAGTGTTTTCATATGAAGGGAGTGTTTTTAAAAATGGTCCTTCCTGGCTGTTGAATACACGAGGTATATCCTGGCAGGCAGAATTCTTTTTCTGAGCCTTTGGCAGGACAGGAAGAAAGACTCAGGACTCCACTGCGGGAGGAGTCTGTGCCAGAAATCACCGCGGGCACGCGCTGTACCTTTATCTCACTCTGTCCCTCTGCGAACTTCTCCCGGGCCTGCAGCCTGTGAGGCCGAGCACTGAGGGCTCCTACAGGGCCAGCTGGATGGAGCCGCAAAGGATGGCATCAAGGCTGCTCCCGCCCAGGTGGTGGGCTGGTGGAGACCTCTGCTCTGACCTGGAGCATCACTCAGGGCAGTGGTCCCTACCTGATTGTGTGCCCAGGGGTGTGTGGTGAGGACTGGAGACATTCATGGTCACAGCTGGAGGGGATCTGACCTTGGCATCTTGTGTGTAGAGGCGGGTTATGCAGCTCAGCATCCTCCAGGGCACGAAGCAGCCTCTCCACCCCCACGGCAAAGAACTGTCTGCCCAGAACGTCCACGGTGCTGAGAAACTTTGACTTAGGGCAAATAAAGTAAAATTCCCTAGCCTGTTTCATTTCCTTGAAATGGGAAAGAATTAGTGCTTTTCTCATAGTGATTTTGTGGCAAACTGTGGAAAATGATACCTTGAAGAGGCCAATTTTTGGTGGCATAAATAACAATGATGGTTAATTTGGTGGGGAGACATGTAGGATGGAAACCTGTTGCTGTGATGGCTCAGGTGCAGTAGAAACGCTCCACTCTGCATGCTAGGTGCTGTCCACGGGTGATGATGCTTAGGATCCAGCCTTAGATACTTATTCATTTTTGGCTGCACTGTGCAGCTTGTGGGATCTCAGTCCCCTCCCTGATCAGGGGTTGAACCCAGGCCACTGAGCCAAGTTGTAACCATTGGATCCCCAGGAAATTCCCAAGATCTTGCCTTTAAATTAGGAAATTGAACTGGAAATCACTTAGAAACATTTGAACAGGAAGCAGTGTTTCTGGCCAAATGCTGGCTTGTCAGTCTTTTCCTGAACTGGTCTGATGATAAGCCATCTGGGTTGCTTGTTACATGACAAAATCCTCCCCTCGAAGACTCAGAGGTTAGAAGAAGGGACAAGGGTTGTAGTCATGTGATGGGAATCCTCAGTTTCAACAGTAGTCCTCGGTGAGCCTTACGATCAAGCAAATTTGGGGAATAGTCCTTTTAAGGGCGGAAAAGATCCTTTGTCAGTGAGTTTGGAAAACCGTGGTTTAGAGTAACGCGTGTGTGTTAGTCACTCAGTCGTGTCCAATTCTTTGCAACCCCATGGACTGTAGCCTGCCAGGCTCCTCTGTTCATGGAATTTTCCAGGCAAGAATACTGGAGTGGGTTGCCATTTCCTTCTCCATGGGATCTTGCTGACCCAGTGATTGAACCCAGGTCTCCTGCATTGCAGGAGGATGCTTTTACCGTCTGAGCTACTAGGGAAGCTCATCGTTTAGAGTAAAGCAGACATCTTTCGTATAGCCCTCCGCTGAGCCTTTAATAGGATAATTTGCATTGCTATCTGCTCAGTGTCCCATCTGGTGCAGATGTGGGACAGGGTGGTGGGATGGGAAGCAGCTTTAATCAGCCTGCTGACCACGTATGCAAAGTTGGACACTGGGTGGTACCTCTGAGAAGCTATGAGGAGATCAGGAAAAAGAAAGAACTCTAGACATGAGCGGAGGGGAGGATGCACATGTTCTTAAAAGGACTGTATTCACACAGTTCACTTGTTTTTAAAAATTTACTATGGGAAGTATTCTAAGTGCAAAAAACTAAGACAAAATTTTGGACAGTGTAATAAATTTAGTGGTTAATATACAGCACATTGAATGCAACTTGCTGCCAGCATCCACAGAATAATTGATGGATTATTATTATCCATCCAATAATTATCCAATTATTATTATTGATGGATTATTATTATCCATCACAGAATCGTTGATGGATTCTGGACAGCTATGGGATTTCATACTGAAGCCTGACTTTCCTGAAAATACCCGCTGACGCATGGCCCTTCCTCTTTGGCCTCGGTCCTCCTGAGACCATGCTCCCCAGAGTCATCTTGAGGCACGCACACACTCCAGGCTGGGACCCAGGGGAAGCTGTCGCCTTGTGCTTGTCCACATTCACGTCCAGCCTGGCAGGAGACTTGGGTCCTGTTTCCTTCGCAGAGCAGTTTCAGAGAAGCAGACTCTGTGGCCCCTGATTCTGTAGCTTTTTGTGGCATCACATTTAAATACTGTGCTCCATAATAAGCAACATTTGTAGTATCTGTTGGGAGAAGGCAATGGCACCCCACTCCAGTACTCTTGCCTGGAAAATCCCATGGACGGAGGAGCCTGGTAGGCTGCAGTCCATGGGGTCGATAAGAGTCGGACACGGCTGAGCGACTTCACTTTCACTTTTCACTTTTATGCATTGGAGAAGGTGTTCTTGCCTGGAGAACCCCTGGGACGGGGGAGTCAGGTGGGCTGCCGTCTATGGGGTCGCACAGAGTCGGACACGACTGAAGCAACTTAGCAGCAGCAGCAGCATAGTCTCTGTTGACCAAGGCTGCTGCAAAGTAGACTCAGCTAGCAAGCACCTCAGAAGACCTGCGTCAGATGCGTGGCATGCACATGTTCAGAGTGGTGGTGCCAGCCCAATGGTTGTGGCCTTGTAATTTGTCAAGTAGTTTGTCTCCCAAATGACAGTTCTCTGGCTGGTGAACGAGTGAAGGGTGTTTCAAGAGCAGGCCCTGGAGACCTACTGTAGCAGCATGAACTGTGGAGCTTGACCATTTGTGCTTCTGGGTGGAGCGTCAAGGTTGAACAGCCTCTCTCTCCTTGCTGAGCCTGGCTGATGAAGCTGATGAAGTAAGAGTGAGTGTTCTCGTTCACATGTAAATA
The DNA here is from genome assembly GCF_000754665.1 of Bison bison bison. NCBI lineage: Eukaryota > Metazoa > Chordata > Mammalia > Artiodactyla > Bovidae > Bison > Bison bison. The sequence continues at coordinate 547,755 of NW_011495023.1, read as the reverse complement.
GTATCTTCCCACTGAAGGGCTCTTGATTAACTTTCTGTTGCTACCTTAAATTACTGCACACTTAGTGGTTTGAAATGCTACAGACATATTTATTATCTCTGGTTCAGAAGTGCGCATGCATCACCAGGCTGACATCATGCAGCCCTGTGTGCAGCTCTGGGAGCTCCCTCTCTCCCTGCCTTCTCCAGCTGCATCCCTTGGCTTGTGGTCCCCTCTGTCTTCAGAGACAGCAGCCTCACATCTCTTGACTTGCTTCTCTCATTGCATGTCTTCTGTTCTCCGTGTTTATAGGTTCCTGTGTTAGGGTGTGGACATCTCTGGAGCCATTATTCTACCCACCACAGGCTTTTTCTGCTTTCTGTATTTCCATAGTACCCTGATCTGTACTAAGTCGTATGGAAGTTCTCTGTTTACATATATTTCATTCCTACTAAATTTCCCAGACTCCTCTAGGGCCACCACGTTGTCTGTATCACCTTTGAATTCCCAGCATTTCCACAGCACCTGGCACTCAATATAGGGTGCTCAGTAAGTGTTTGCCAAGCTAAACAGAACTGTTTCAATACCCCCACCCCACCCTGGCCCAGATTTTAAGAATAAACATAATAGCTAGAGAATTGTAACTTTTATAGCAAACCAGTAAGAACTCAAAACCCCTTTGTCTCTTGACTTCTGGAAAACCATTGAGTGTAAGGCTCAGACAACCTACCTGTGCAGTAGAATTCATTATTGTAGCCATGTCTTAGGAACGCATCATCTGATGCTGGTCATGAGTGTGAAACCAACTGTGCAAAATGAATTACTGCTTGTCTATTTGAAGACTGCTCTTTGCTAAACCAAGTATCGCTTTGTAATAAATCATGGAAAATGGAAAATCTCAAACCACACATTCATTATTGCCTTGCTCTTAAGGATAATATTGTAAAACTGTGAGGACTTCAGATTATTTTTGTATTAAATGTACCATATAAGTTAGCAAAAAAGCATGATTTGATCTTTCTTTATATTACAGGTGAGTATAGATAAATTCTTGTCCATTAATTTTGACTTTGTCTGAATGCCCTTTGTGCCACCTTTTTAGTGATTAATTTGTAGGAGGCACACCTTGGATAGAGTAACACCCCCCAAAACTTGCCCAGAATACCTAGTGAGACTGTCCCAGGAGCAGGAATGCTGAGAAAGCTCACTTTGTTTTGCAAGATTGGCACACATTCAGTTGATTTTAAAATAGAGTTACACATCTGTTTCATTTGTCTTGGTATTTGAGTTTTTAAATCAGAACTGGCTATGCCAGAACAGCAGGCTCTCTGAAGTTTGTATCAAACGTTATTGCTTTGAGAGTGACCTGCACATTTGGTTTTGGTGTGGATGGTTGTCACCCCTAGAGGCTCCTTCACCTCTGTCCTGCTCCAGGTCCTCTGGAACTTCCTGGCCCTCACGTTCCATCTCATTTCTGTTTCCAGCACACGCCTCTTCCTCCCCCCGTGTCATTTGCCCAGCATACCTACCAAATACGTCTCAGCCCCTCAGGGCCCATGTAGTTGGCACTATGGCAAAGGAAAGTGGTTTTCAAACTGCTGTTTATTTTTTGAAGCACTGAGAACTCCTGTTTGTTGTTGTTGTTGTTGTTGTTGTTAATGTTCTCTTACATCCTGAAGATACAGAAAATGGGTACAGGTGGAACTGCTCAGGTGACACTGAAGGGGGCCAGGTCCTTCCCTGCTCAGTGTGGGGACTGAGGCCAAGTGTCTGAGGAGCTCGCTGGTAACACAGTACCCCCTCGAGAAAGTGGTAGTGGAGTAGAGAGAGCACAGACTCCATCACTTACTAGACGTGTGCTTCAGGCAGGTCGCCCTGGTTTTCAGTTTTGTCATCTTTAAAGTGGGAATGATAGCTGTACCTTCCCCCTTCACCACCACCACCACCCCAGTGGTGCCCCCCACCCCACGCGGTGGTTGTAAGGACAAGATGAGATTATGCTTATCAGGAGCCTCGGGTCTGGCTGCTCTCAGTAAATGGTAGCCTTGGCTGAAGATCGGGCTTTATTGGGACAGCAGGCCAGGCATGTGTTCTCCTATTTATAGGGGCTCTCAGAAAACACGTGCAACCAGAGGCTCGCTCACCAGCGCCTCTTGGATACTCTCTCTCGCCTGATTCCAGCCACGTGGATAACTTTCCTTTCTATTTGGATTCCCTTCCAGCAACATGTATTTGATGTGGGTAGTTTTGCAGAGGAAGTCTGGTAGCCTTTGTGAGACACTAATAAGTCATCCTTGTCATGCAATGAATAGTCATTTTATTCAGAATCTCCCTGGTACGGTGCTGGGGTTTTATTCTGGGAGGAGAAGCTGAACAGTTACCTTCTCACCCCATCCTCCTGCTTTGGGAATGCACGTTCAGGGCACTTCAGTGGGTCTCTTGGAGGGAGGGGGGCACTTGGCATCACAGTCTGGAGCCTTATAGTTGCCGACTTGATTGGATTACTTGAAGTAACCTTGTGTGCTTGGTTAAGAATAAGCCTTATTGAGAAAGTATGTTTTCTGTTCTAAGAACTGAAAGAGATTTTCCTGGCTGACATCTCCCAGTCCTCCAGCTGAAAGAACTATCAGGAGATGTCTCCAGAGTCATCAGCTGTGGGTTAGATGACTGGGAGCAGGAGTATGAATGGTGCAGTAGGTGCCCAAACAGTGTTTTCAGTGGAGAGAATTCCGATCACAGAACAAGGGAGCCCTCCCTGCCCTGGGAATCTTTGCAGCATGGAGGCACTGAAAGCTTGATGCTGCGAGTTGGGCTGTGGAACTGTTGCTGTGGCAACCTCTGCATGGATTTCCAGACTATTGTGTTTTCTTTTAGTAGGCATGCTGTGGCAGTGATCTGTTGTTTTTAATCGGCACTTTCTTTTGGGAGAAGGAGAAAATGGTGAAGAAAAGAGACTTTTGCACGTGTACTTTCTAGAAAACGGACTGCAGTGAGCTGTGCTCTGAAGGGCACGTGGGACTGGCAGGGAAGGTGCGGGGCTGGCAGGCCCCTGTGGGCGGTTCTTGTGTTTGGGGGGTTCGTGTCTGGGGGGGTTATGTTGTGAGAGGCATGTGCCTCTTCGCATCCCTGGCCCCCGGCTGCCCTGTGATTGCTCCATCGCAGCTGTGGAGAGAGGAGTGGAAGCAGGGCTGAGGGCAGGCCTGTGAAGAAGAGCATGTACTCCCGAGGGGGTTGCGGCGTGTTCCTCTGTGACCCCCTCATTGCCTGGGAGGTGATAACGAAACCCTGGTGCTACCGGAGGACCACAGAGTACTTCCCCTTCCAGCTCCACGCTCCTGGATTGAACGATTGCCTGCCAGTCCTCTCCTCAGACAGCTATAGCAGAAATTTGTTTTGCCAGAAGCCAGCACGATTCTAAATTTTTTGCAGGGGAGGGGGAGGGAGTGGCACCTGCTTTTCTCTCTCTGAAGTGTTTTTTCTCAAAATAAGTGAAAATTCAGGACCTGACATGAGAAATTGATGAACACAGGCCAGCAAACTGTATTGTTTCATCGTGAATGGCTCAGCTTATGTTCTTGCCATCCGCCACCCTGCTTAACAACTTGTTCTTATTTTCCAGGAGAAAAACAAAAAATAATTATTCTTTTCCCTGAACCCAGGCACAGAGATGAAAGCAGAAATCAGTGACCCTACATCGTAGCTCATTATGAGAAGCAAACTGTGTTGAGAGGACTGTCTTTCCCTCACGGACTTGCCTGGCTGTGTATTGTGACCAGGAGTCGCCAGGCTTCTAGCCCAA
>NW_011495023.1:534799-543834 GCF_000754665.1 Bison bison bison | reverse complement strand
CTGCAGTGATGGCTCCAGCGTCCTTGCTGCCTTTTCTGGAGCTCCTGTGCTGGGAGAGCCCGCTGGCTGAGGGGGCCTGGCTGCAGCTGCTGTCCGGGCATCTGAAGCGGGGCAGCTGTATCCAGGGTGGCCAGGCCACACGCTCCAAGAGTCACTGAAGTCACTGCCAGCAGCCGGAAGGTAACGGCTGCTGTGAACAGAGGACCAGCTGGTCTCCTGCCCTCCAGAGGCTGGGCCAGAGTGAGAAGAGAAGAGAAACAGCCGGGAACAGAAAATGTACTGTAATTCTAAAGTGCAAAGAGAAATTGCTTTAATTTAAACAGACGTACAGATGATTCCTGGGCTTCCCTGGTAGCTCAGCTGGTAAAGAATCTGCCTGCAATGCAGGATACCCCAGTTCAATCCCTGGGTCAGGAAGATCCCCTGGAGGAGGGCACGGCAACCTACTCCAGTATTCTTGCCTGAAGAATCCCCATGGAGCCTGGCAGGCTACAGTTCATGGGGTTGCAAAGAGTTGGACACAACTGAGCGACTAAGCACAGCACAGCATAGATGATTCCTAGGGAATAAAGACACAGTATAGGGAACACCTTGAAGAAGTCATGTTAAAATAAAATTGAAATTAATACTAAAATGTTACAGATAAGAGATACTCTGCCCCCGTGTGATGAAGTTGTCTGTGATTCTTACATACGTCTTGGATGGTACGGAAACACAAAGGAACCAAAAAAATCAGCCTTGACCTGTTCCCTTAGAAAGAGATAACCGTAGATACAGGAGAGGCACTGACTTTTCAGAACAGTGTCAAAACCCAAAATAAGCAGAGGCTTTCACAAAAGCTAGAGACAGAACAGTGAAAATGGTCTTAGGCCTTGAGCACGACCATCCTAGAGACAGGCTCCCTGCATGGAAGATGACACGAAACAAGCAGTCCGGTTCTCTCCTGCTTCCCCTTGCTCTGCTTGCTCAGCCGGGCAGAGCTGGGCTGAGAATGAGAGTAGACATGGGGAGATGTGACGCTCAGGACAGAGGCGCCCCTCCACCCTCACCCCGCTTTCTTGGGGAGATGTGGAGCCAGTGGCGGTGAACTTGACCTCTCAAGTTCCCTTCTGCCATGGAGCCTCTGTCACAGAGTCAAGGTGCAGATACTGATCTTTCAGTCCAAGGAGTTCTCCCTTTTTCACCTGTCCCTTCTGTGTTGTTTATTGCGGTGTGACAAATCACCACAAACTCAGCATACCTCCAGTGCTCTGTTGTGTTATTTCTATTACTTGGGAATTCTCGAAGGAAAGTTAATAAAAGGTAGATTGAGGTTAATTGTGAGGCACCTTGAAAGTGATTTCATGCTAAATAAGTTGGACTTTGTCCTGTAAGTCTTTAAAAAATTAAGCAAAGCAATGGCACGGAGAAATGTTTCGGAGATGTTGGAACACTGGCAGAGTCATCCATGATGGACCTGAGGTTTCACTGGAAACCTCATGAAATAATGAATGCAGGTGTGCCTCAGGCGTGCACCTGGGTGGTATCCGTGGAGACATAAAGGGAGCTGGGGTGCATTGGTCCTTTCCCTTTCTTTGCAGTGTGTATCAGGTGATAAATTAGAGGTCGAGAGACTGATTGAGTAGCTCAATTGGAGACTGTCCAAAACTAGGTCCCCATAGACACAGCACTCGCTGTACTTTGATCCTTAGTCATTCCTATGTGTGTTTGGATTTCATATATATGTGAATTATAGGTGTATACATGGTGTTTTCGGTTTTGATACTTTCCCATCATCGTGGTCATCTTCACTCTTCTGAACGTAGGACGTAGGTTGACTGATTATCAATTCCTAGATAAATTTTCTAATTAAAAGAAATAAGAAATATGGCTGTCATTATTTGGTCCTGCAAATGATTTCTTCCTTATTCAGTTTTTCTCTGTAGGAAAAGTTTGGTGCCCCCTGTTCCTAATCTTCTCTTTTTTCTTAGTTGAGGTCCTAGGCCTGTACTCGCCTGATTCTTCCTGTACTGTCTCTCTTTCCTAGCTAAAATAGTGGGAGTGTTGTCATGTATATAAATTGCAGAAAATTTCCTTCGAACCACTTTACTCCCTAGAGAAATGTGCATCCTGCTTCATCTTTTGTCTGTGTGTGGGAGTGTGTAGAGCCGTGCCTGAGTGATACATGTCCTGCTCTGGGCGAGAAGGTTCTGGTATTGTTGGCCTTGTGTACGGTGGAGTGGGCTGCTGGGATCTGGCCCCAGTGGTCCTTCCTAATGGGGAGGAGGGAGCTAGCTTGGGAATCTGGGTCCGCCTGAATATTCTGGGTCTTTCTCACTGGTGGCCTGTTATTTCTCAAGAAGATGTGAAGCTGTTGTGATGATATTTTTATGCCTCTGACTTGGCATAGGTAGCTTTTTGGTGAGTTTACACCTACTCCTCCAGCGTATCTTCAATTTGAGGTTAAAAAAAGATTAAAATGTGTGGAGTGCGACTGGAATGAGGTAAAGACCCATACCTGCGGGTGGAGGCCCTAGGGAGTGGAGTGTGGGACCCAGGATAGCCTATCTGGTCCCTGATAATCGAATCATAAGGAAAATCACTACTTTACCTCAAAATCTCATTTGAAAGTAAAAACAAAGTCTCACCTAAAAAACAGAAACTGAATGCTAAGTCAACTCTAAAATGAGACAACTAGCTGCCATGCTGCAAAAGCAGGTGCTTGCCTAGGCTGAGTGTGAGTGGAGAATAATTCTTAACTATTTCAATATTAATTTGTTGGAGTCTGTATGAAAATGAGTCTGAATTCTCATTTCAAAATCTAACTTGGTCGACCACGGTGAAAAATGTGTCATTGTGTTACTAATTCAGAGTCATACCCTGTAGCATTTTAAGCCAAATCTGAGCCTGTCTTCATCAAATATAAATGTGCCTGTTTCCATTTATTTCTTAATAGCGCAGCCAGCTGGGTTGACAGGCCTGTCATCTAAGTCAGGCTGTGCTGAGGCCTGCTCGGTTCGGGGGCTGGGCCTTGGGTACGGGACCCAGGGAACCTGGCTGAGGACATGGAGCAGCCACACAGGTGTCCAGGAGCCCGTGCCTGTGCCTTGCTCGGGTGATCTCTGGAAGGCCAAGTGTAAGGAGAGGGCATTTCTTCTTTAGGTTGGCAGTCCTGGCTTCACGGACATGTCTTTACTTTGATTTCTCTGGGAGTTACTGGGCAGACAGTGTGGGGCTTCATGCTGCTGTCCCTCTACTTCAGTAGATCCCGACGCTTGTCTCCTGTTGCTCAGGTTTGCAGGGCCGGTGCCGTGCAGCCCTGCCCAGGAGCCCTCCCCTCTGATTCTGGCCCCCGACCTTGACGGCCCAGAACTTGCTAGTGTGCCTTCGGTGTCCTGTCTGCAGCCTGCAGCCAAGGGCTTTTGACTCCCTTGGTATTTCAGAGAGTCAAGCTCTTCATGTCAGAGACTCAGTTTCATGCCCCCTTGGCTTTGTTTTCCTCCAAAACCACCCTGCTAGCCTTACACAGATGCTGCTGTGTCTTCCCGGCTGGACCCCGCTCTCCGAGAGTCTGAGCGACCCTTCCCGCTGGGTCTGGGCAGCCCACGCTGTGTCCCTGAGCACAGTTGCTCGTCGTCCTGCAGGAGCTGTGTCTTCCTGTCTGCTCTGTCTTCTCTTCTGTGCTCTGTCCTTGTCCGTGGGGTAACCCTGCCTCCAGACGTCTCCCTTCACAGCAGCAGCCCTAGCTTAGTGCTCGCTGTAGCCAGACATGGTTCTCAGTTTGGGGCACATTTGCCCCATTCCTCATCACGGTCTTAACCAGGTGCATTATCCCTGCTTTGCAGGTTGGGCGACAGAGGCGCAAAGAAGGTAGGTCACTGCCCCAGGTTGTCAAGACTGCTAAGTCGGGGAAGCGGGATTTGAACTTAGACCTCTGTCTCTGTGGCCAGATCTCATACCACTGCTTTATTCTGCTTGCAGGTCTTGGTTCCTCCATTCTCTGAAATCTTCTTTCCATCTGGCCCAGTGGTCCCAGATGGGTCAGCTCATTCTTACGTCCTCAGCCACCCTGTAACACAGGCGGGTGTGGTGTTTTGAAAACAGCCTCGGGCTTTGGATTAGATCTGGGGTCCTGGCTCCAACACTCACCTAATTGTGTAACTTCGGACAAGGTTCCTAACCTCCCTGATCTGTTTCCTCCTCTAACTCACGAGCATTTGGGAAGATTAAATGTGAGTAAGTAGCAAGGTTCCTGGCACAATACTAGATATTCAGAAAATGGTAGATATTATGTCCTTTATGAAAAAGCGGTGAACTGTTACTAACTTGAGAAAGACGCTAGTTCAATGTTTGCAGTTAGTTCAGGTTTATGATGGATGGGACCCAGAAAAGACTTTGCAGTTTACATTCAGTTTGGGACAAAAAGGCTTTTTTTGTTGTTGTTTTTTCCAGTTAAGAGCTGAAGGGATAGGAGAGAACTTCTCACATATAGTTAAGTCTGAAGATACTGATTTATATTTTGCATACTTTTTTCCCATTTACTTTCTCTCTTAAAAAATATTGACTCATTTAATGTCTATAGCTAGGGTAAAGGCCCTTATAAAAATTTTCTCTAAAAGCACAATAAAATAGTCTCTGCTTTCATCTAATTGCAGCCTTTGAAACTGACTCCAAATGTTGTTAGATGGCACTAAGTCATCCACAGTTTAGTGCTCGAATTAATGGGGAGGAAAACCCCCTTGATTTATGAACCTCTATTTTGAGCCACCAAACCCCCATCTCCCTCAGTCTCCTAAAATAAGACAGGCCCTCCTTGGGTGCTGCTTCGTCAGCATGATCCTTGCCTTTAATTCAGTTCGGTTTTCTATAGATAGTCTTCTTTCATTTATTTAATCATTTTCTACTGAAAGAGGCTTTTGGGGAAGGGGACGTGCATACTGAGGGGTTGACTGCAGCAGTGGGTTATTTTGGTAGAAACTCTTGTTTTGGGAAGAAGCTTTCTCTCCCATGTGCTGGACGGCGGCAGATGCGTCAGTTTGGTTTCGACACCTGAGACCTCTTGGAGATCCTGCAAGGAAACCTTCTATCCAAGAACTTCGGCCTGCTTGAATTCCTTGAGCAGAAATTCCTGCCGTGGCCAGATCAGGCAAATGATTAAAAACAGCAGACCTCTTTGACAGACGTCCTCCTTTGAAAATTCTCACATTTTTGCTGTTTCGAAACTCCAGCGAGGCTGCACGTATCCAAAGGTTGCTTTTCTGGTCACCTAACAGAATTCACGCAGTGGAACGTGCTGGTTGGAAAAGAGCCCTTCAGATGGCCCCCAAGTCCCCCTTCAGTATGGAGATGAGGAAACCGGGGCAGTAATGTGCCCAGAACAAGGGGGCAGAGCAGAGAGCAAGGACGGGCCCTGCAGTCAGACTGCCTGGGCTTCTCCACGTCCCGAGCTGCCCAGCGCGGGTAGGAGCCCCTCCTTCAGAGCAGCTGTGAGGGTGGGACGAGTTAATGCATGCAGAGCCCACTGTACGCTCTCAGATGTTAGTTCTTCTGATTGTGGTAAATAACCCCTTGCGTTTCTGCAGTGCTTAGTGGCTTACAGAGTGTTGCCTCACACATTCTCTCATCTGAGGTTCACAGCATCTTCTCAGAAAGGGTTGTCTGCTGTCAGTGACGCTGGACCTTGTGTTCAAGGGGCGTGAGCAGAGGCTGGCTCTGCAGCTGTCCAGTGTTGAGAACGAAGGTGGGTGTTCCACCATGTGTCTGAGGAGACATGTATAGTTTATAGAATTCATGCTTTGAAACTCATGCCTTGTGTGATTGTAGAAATTCCCTTTGCTGAGAATATAATCTGCTCTCAGGCACAGTCTAGAGAAATGTCTAATCTGCATTGTCCTCCAGCTACACGAGCTTGGAAAGTGCAAGTAAAAACGTCAGGTACAGGATTGGTTCTAAAACAAGTAGAACTGTGGTTTCTTCTCAACACCATAAACTGGCTGGGGTTTTCTCTGGTTCTACAGAAGTCCTGATGCTGTGTGCTGTGTTCCGGGTGTGACGTGAGTGCCCTGCTTTCACTCCACATGTGTACAGTCACATGCACAGCCAGGTGTGCAGCCTGGGCCCTGAGAAGGTATGGCAGTCCTCTTCTCCGGAGATGGCAGGCTGCCCCGAAAGGTGGTGGTGGTGGTGGTTCAGTCACTCAGTCATGCCCGACTCTTTGTGACCCCATGGACTGTAGCCTGCCAGGCTCCTCTCTCCATGGGATTTCCCAGGCAGGAATACTAGAGTGGGTTATCATTTTCTTCTCCAAGGGATTTTCCCAACCCAGGGATCGAACTCTTGTCTCCTGCATTGGCAGGCAGATTCTTTACTGCTGAGTCAGCAGGAAAGCACTGCTGTAAGAGGGGCTCCTTCCAAGTAGCGTGGGCTTTGGGATCACAGTTCCCATGTATTTGACTTACTCTTTACTGTTTTCTCCTATTAGGGGCAGGGACCTTGGAAAGGCCTAGCGATGATTGCATTGGTATGAGATTAAAAGTTCTGTGAATTGTCACACCTGTTGGGAAGGTGACTGGGCAATATCTGTTTAAATTTACTTGAACCCTATGACCAAGAAATTTCCATTTAAAGGCATTTATTACTAGTATGCATTTGCAAAGGTCTAGGGTGTTCATCTGGGCTTCCCTGGTGGCTCAGATGGTAAAGAATTCGCCTGCAATGCAGGAGACCTGGGTTCAGTCCCTGGGTCTGGTAGATCCCCTGGAGAAAGAAGTGGCAACCCACTCCAATATTCTTGCCTAGGAAGTCCCACGGACAGAGGAGCATGGCTGGCTAAAATCCATGGAGTCTCAGAGTTGGACATGACTGAGCGACTACCACCTTTTGGGCGTTCATCACAACATTATTCATAGTAACTATTTATTGAAGGACCTCTGGAGAAGGAAATGACAGCCCACTCCAGTACTCTTGCCTGGAAAATCCCATGGACGGAGGAGCCTGATAGGCTGTAGTCCATCGGATTGCAAAGAGTCGGACACGACTGAGCGACATCACTTTTTTTCTTTCATTCAGTTAAAACCCTGTTTCCTCCTCCCCGCTCCACTACCCCAGCACACACCCGTGCGTGCACACCCACACCCATTCTTACACACTTGCACACACAGTGAGCAGCACTTAAGCCTTTGCTCTGAAATCTTCTCTACAGACATGCTGTGTTGCCTGCTTTCCCAGTTGGAAGCAAGTTATTAGGAAGGTATGATAGTGAGGAAGGAGACAGCAGAACTATAGAGAAATAAACCAAGACCTCAAAAAACACCCCAAGTCAAACTCCACATTGGTGCAAAGACCCCAGCATCCTCAGTAGCCTCTTCAAGTGTTGTCCCTGAGGATTTATCCTGATAGATGACTTGGGGCAGGCATTGAGAACAGGCAAGATGCGGTCTCAGATACTCTGATTAGGAAGGCAGGAGGGTACGCAGTACATTTTTTAAACACTCTTAGAATTTCTTTAACAGCATGGTATAATACAGTGTCAGTTACCTGGAAATTCTGTGATGCTGAACCAGTGGTTTCACTGACTTTTAAAGACAATATCCATCTCCCTGGAACTCTTTGTCTCAAAAATAAAATGTTAAATTGAGGCCAGAAATCTTTCTAGCAACCCTTCCACCCTGGTAGAGTATTAGAGTATGCTGAATTATCATTTCTACGTGGACAAGCATTCTGACAGAAAAGACTTCGATATTTTGTTCTGAGGAAGAAGTCAGATTTCTACCCGTCTGTGTGTCACAATAGGCTTTGTGGTCCCTTCATTACTGTTCGATCGAATTTGTAATGAGGAGAAGCCATTGTGCCCCTGAGGCTTCCTGTCTCGACCCAGACAGATGTAGCCACAGTGGAAGAAACCATTTCTAAGATCCATTGTGCACTCTTAAAAAGTATATTGGTGTCTTGAGCAGAGCAGAGAAAAGATCCCTTTAATATCTTGGGCTTTATGTTAGTAATTAAATGCAGTGACCCCTATCACAGATTTATTAAGCATCACAGAAATCCACTGCTCAAGCTGCACACCAGGACACGCAACATGAATTTTGTCAGGGACGTAGTTGGTACCTGGATGGACTAAGGCATTAAAGCCTTGGAGTTCAAGAACTCGGGTGCCTTATGGGTCTTTTTCGTAGTGGGGGGCTGGGGGTGGCATGCTGCCGGAGGGAGGTTGGTCCAGGACCCCACCCCTCCCTCCGGCTACCCCGCGGTCTCCCCAACCAACTCTGAGATACGCCTGGCCTGAGCCCATCCCAGACCTGTGGAATTAGGAGCTATTGGGGTGGATCGAGGTATCAGTTCAGTCACTCAGTCATGTCCGACTCTTTGCGACCCCATGAATCGCAGCATGCCAAGGCCTCCCTTTCCATCACCAACTCCTGGAGTTTACTCAAACTCATGTCCATCGAGTCGGTGATGCCATCCAACCATCTCATCCTCTGTCATCCCCTTCTCCTCCTGCCCCCAATCCCTCCCAGCATCAGAGTCTTTTTCCAATGAATCAGCTCTTTGCATGAGGTGGCCAAAGTATTGGAGTTTCAGCTTCAGCATCAGTCCTTCCAATGAACACCCAGGACTGATCTCCTTTAGGATGGACTGTTGGATCTCCTTGCAGTCCAAGGGACTCTCAAGAGTCTTCTCCAACACCACAGTTCAAAAGCATCAATTCTTCGGTGCTCAGCCTTCTTCACAGTCCAACTCTCACATCCAGACATCACCGGTGGAAAAACCATAGCTTTGACTAGACGGACCTTTGTTGGCAAAGTAATGTCTCTGCTTTTGAATATGCTATCTAGGTTGGTCATAACTTTCCTTCCAAGGAGTAAGCGTCTTTTCATTTAATGGCTGCCATCACCATCTGCAGTGATTTTGGAGCCCCCCAAAATAAAGTCTGACACTGTTTCCCCATCTATTTCCCATGAAGTGATGGGACCAGATGCCATGATCTTCGTTTTCTGAATGTTGAGCTTTAAGCCAACTTTTTCACTCTTCTCTTTCACTTTCATCAAGAGGCT
>NW_011495023.1:534446-534699 GCF_000754665.1 Bison bison bison | reverse complement strand
CTGGAACTCTCTTGCTTTTTCGAAGATCCAGCGGATGTTGGCAATTTGATCTCTGGTTCCTCTGCCTTTTCTAAAACCAGCTTGAACATCTGGAAGTTCACGGTTCACATACTGCTGAAGCCTGGCTTGGAGAATTTTGAGCATTACTTAACTAGCGTGTGAAATGAGTGCAATTGTGGGGTAATTTGAGCATTCTTTGGCATTGCCTTTCTTTGGAATTGGAATGAAAATGGACCTTTTCCAGTCCTGTGGC
>NW_011495023.1:533941-534346 GCF_000754665.1 Bison bison bison | reverse complement strand
TCAAGAGGCTCTTTAGTTCCTCTTCACTTTCTGCCATAAGGGTGGTGTCATCTGCCTATCTGAGGTTATTGATATTTCTCCAGGCAATCTTGATTCCAGCTTGTGCTTCTTCCAGCCCAGCGTTTCTCGTGATGTCCTCTGCATAGAAGTTAAATAAGCAGGGTGACAATATACAGCCTTGACGTACTCCTTTTCCTATTTGGAACCAGTCTGTTGTTCCATGTCCAGTTCTAATTGTTGCTTTCTGACCTGCATATAGGTTTCTCAAGAGGCGGGTCAGGTCGTCTGGTATTCCCATCTCTTTCAGAATTTACCACAGTTTATTGTGATCCACACAGTCAAAGGCTTTGGCATAGTTAATAAAGCAGAAATAGATGTTTTTCTGGAACTCTCTTGCTTTTTCGA
>NW_011495023.1:527444-533841 GCF_000754665.1 Bison bison bison | reverse complement strand
TGGTTGGCAATTTGATCTCTGGTTCCTCTGCCTTTTCTAAAACCAGCTTGAACATCTGGAAGTTCACGGTTCACATACTGCTGAAGCCTGGCTTGGAGAATTTTGAGCATTACTTAACTAGCGTGTGAAATGAGTGCAATTGTGGGGTAATTTGAGCATTCTTTGGCATTGCCTTTCTTTGGAATTGGAATGAAAATGGACCTTTTCCAGTCCTGTGGCCACTGCTGAGATTTCCAAGTTTGCTGGCATATTGAGTGCAGCACTTTGACAGGATCGTCTTTCAGGATTTTAAATAGCTCGACTGGAATGCCATCACCTCCACTAGCTTTGTTCATAGTGATGCTTTCTAAGGCCCACTTGACTTCACATTCCAGGATGTCTGGCTCTAGGTGAGTGATCACACCATCATGATTAACTTGGTCGTGAAGATCTTTTTTGTACAGTTCTTCTGTGTATTCTTGCCACCTCTTCTTAATATCTTCTGCTTCTGTTAGGTCCATACCGTTTCTGTCCTTTATTGAGCCCATCTTTGCATGAAATGTTCCTTTGGTATCTCTAATTTTCTTGAAGACATCTCTAGTCTTTCCCATTCTGTTGTTTTCCTCTATTTCTTTGCATTGATTGCTGAAGAAGGCTTTCTTATCTCTCCTTGCTATTCTTCGGAACTCTGCGTTCAGATGCTTATATCTTTCCTTTTCTCCTTTGCTTTTAGCTTCTCTTCTTTTCACAACTATTTGTAAGGCCTCCTCAGACAGCCATTTTGCTTTTTTGCATTTCTTGGGGGATGGTCTTGATCCCTGTCTCCTGTACAGTGTCACGAACCTCCATCCATAGTTCATCAGGCTCTGATGGTCTTGATGGTCTTGATCCCTGTCTCCTGTACAATGTCACGAACCTCTGTCCATAGTTCATCAGGCTCTTTGTCTATCAGATCTAGTTCCTTAAATCTATTTCTCACTTCCACTGTATAATCATAAGGGATTTGATCCAGGCATCAGTATTTTGTAAACTTCCCAGGTGAGTCTCACCTGAAGCTAGGTGAGCATGATTGCTTGGGATGGATCAGTGGGAGGAGAGGAGCTCTCCTTCGAGGGAAAAGGAGGTGGTTACCTGTCTCTCCCAGTCCTGCCCTCACGTCCAGTCAGGGAACCAGCTCCACCTTGTCTGTGACACCTACACACGCAGGAAAATACTATAAGTTTAAAAGGGAAGGAAAGAAAAAGGAAAACTGTGATGGAAGCATAAGATGAAACAGAAGTGATGCTGAACACAATTCCAAAGAGCCTGAGGACCTGCTGTGAGACAGGGGCTCATTTTGCAGCAGCCAGAGTCACAGGGGACTCTTCCTGGGGTTCACAGGAAATCAGGGCTTCCCAGGCTCCATGCCTTGAGCCTGCCTGGGGTGCTAGGAGGTAGGGCACTGTGCCAGGGCTCGGCTGCTTGCATGCACACTTCTGGGTGCGTCAGTGTGGCATGAACTTGCCTCTCCACACTGTGTCTCATTGAACAGAGCATCAGACAGCACAGCTGGAATTCAGTAAATACCAGGATGTATGAAACAGTGCACTGTGAAGAAGATTTAAGTCAGGGGTGGGCAAGGGTCATACTCCGTGCATCTGTTTGTGTGCAAGTCTAGAGAAGATGCCTCCAGGTCACTGTGAGTGACCGGGGATCAGGGCCTGCTGTGGGTAGGGTGTGGTCTGGGAAGGGGCACAGGAGCAGATCTGAAGTTACAAAAATACTCTGTGTCTTGACTGTGATGGTGGTCATACAGTGTATAAATTTGTCAAAACGCCCTGAGAGGTACATTCAAAATGGGTGTATGTTTAATTCCCTGTAGATCACCTCCATAAAGTTTATTTTTAAAAAGTGGACAAGAAAAAAGGTGGGTGAGGAGCAGCAGTGTGAGCGGAGGGCCCTGGCATTGCCGTTCTCAGGGTTTGTACGTCATGGGTGTTCTTCCAGGGAGGGACGTGGTCATTTTCTCTGTAGTTAAAATATATGCTTCCTAAGGGCATGTTGTAGTTTTCCATCCAGGCCAGCAAGGGCGAAATCAAAAGAGCCAGTTTTAAGAAATGTACTAAGTAAGTGGTATTACCCTTGGTAGTTTCCCCGCCTTTCTCTGATGCGTGTGATTGTATGTGCTTACATCTGGCCTGAGAATTCATTCTGTGGGGGAGATGGATCTCCGAATAAACCCACTGTTGTAGCTCTGTGTGTGGTCAGGGCCTGCCGTGGCATGGCAAGACTAATTAAGCTAAGGATGGTATTTTCTTCTCTTAAAAAAGCCAAAACGTTTTCCTTTCCAAGCTCCTGCTGGTTAGCTGTAGTTTGGCAGAAGCCTAGGGAGCTTGGGGGAAGGGATGGCGGGTCTGGAGCAGACAGACGCCTGCTCTGCCTCTCCCCTGTGATTGTTCAGTCACTCAGTCGTGTCCGACTCTCTGCGACCCCATGGACTGCAGCACACCTGGCTTCCCTGTCCTTCACTATCTCCCGGAGTTTGCTCAGACTCATGTCCATTGAATCAGTGATGCCATCCAACTGTCTCTTCCTCTGTCGCCCCCTTCTCCTCCGTCCTTCAGTCTTTCCCAGCTTCAGGATCTTTTCCCATAAGTCGGCTCTTCACATCAGATGCCCAAAGTATTGGAGCTTCAGCTTCAGCATCAGTTCTTCCAATATTAAGGGTTGATTTCCTTTAGCATTGACTGGTTTGATCTCCTTGCTGTCCAGGGAACTCTCAAGAGTCTCCTCCAGCACCACAGTTCAAAAACATCAGTTCTTCGGGGCTCATCCTTCTTTATGTAGCCTTGGGCCAGCTATACAGCCTTCTAACCTTCAGTTTCCTCATTTTAAAATGGATATGATCATAGAATGTTCTTGAAAGCCTTCTAGTAAGTAACTGAAATAATGCATCTAAAACCTTTGTTATTGTGCCTGGCACATAATAAGTGTTCCATAAATGTTAATGAATATGTGTATCTGTGTGAATATTTTAATACTTACTGGTACATACATTCTCCATGTATATATATGAGATAAATTTGTTACAACCCATGGAAGCATATGTGTAAATAAAGAACATAGATTGCAAGGGAGTAGAGATCAGTGTCTTGGATTTGCCAGGAGCAAATATGTGTAGTGTCAGCGGGAGTCTGTCAGAGGTCTTCGTAAAAGAGGCTGAAACCCAGTCTCAAATTACATCCTTCATTGAGATTTAAGAAGCAGCAACCAGCCAAGCGCTGACGGATGCCAGCTGTGAGGGCGCCGCACGCTGCTGTGTCCTTCACCACTGCCCCTCCTGGGCCTGGCAGCTACCACTTAGCCAGGACATGGAAACTTCCCTAGTACCTGGTGACGAAGGTGGGGAAAGTCACTTTCACACCCTGTGAGAGTGTAAATCGGCTCGTTCTTTCTGGGCGTGTATCAGCACGTTCTGATTATATGTTGGCTTTTATTTATCTGACAGTTGTCTATTATGTTCTTAATCTATGCCGAGCTTTGGGTTAAAATGGTGAGCAAAGCAGATGTCGCCACTGCTGCCAGTGGTTGACAGTCAGGAGGGAGAGGTGGCGCTCTACGATGGAATGCCGGGGGCGTTCAGGACAGCCTGCAGGGAGAAGCTGCACCACGGGGCCGGGGCGCGTCTGAGACCCGAGGGCTCGGCAGGGACCAGTGGTGATGCGAGGACTTTTGAGTGGAGAGGTAAGCGTGTGGACCGCTGCCCGCCACAGCAGCTGCAGGAAACCCACGTGGCCAGAACAGGAGCATGAGAGGGAGGAGGGTGGTGGAGGGTGGGCCCGGAAGCGTGAAACACAGCAAGCAGGCTGTGGCAATCCTCTCTGTGTTTACATTGAGCAGTGAGAAGCCAGTGATGGGGTGTGAGAAGAGAGGGAGGGCGGGTGGAACACTTGTCAGGGTTGGAGAATAGACAAGAACAACCTAGAGAGGCGATGTAGTGGGGAGTTGTGCAGGTGAGAGAGAGGTCATGGAGATAAGGTTAAGGTGTTGACATTGGCAGCACTTGCTGGATGCATGAGGGGAGGGAACCACTGGTTTGAGCCACTGCGCGGTGCTTCCGCAAACTCAGGGAACCCTGGAGGAGAGCGTTTTGAATGCATCTGGACCTTCTCTCCTTTTCTTCAATCAAAATAAGGACAGTTGACTGTTGAAATGAACACGAGTGTCTCCTGGAGGGGAATGGAATCTGCCATAGGGCAGCGGGTAGCCAGAGCCTCAATGAAGCAGCATTCGCCTGGCCTTTGCAGAGGCAGATTTAGGGATTGGCAACGTGGACTGAGGAAACTGCCAGCTCCGCTCCTGACTACGATTGCATTTCCCTGGATTGTCTTAGGCTATGGAGAGAAAGAATCTGGGGCAGCTGTCCTTATCCACTGCTCCCTAGGGGCAGCTCTACAGGGAAGTAGCTTTATGCTTCCCTGGTGTGCTGAGTTCACATACGATTTACATCTGCAGGAGATGAAAATGCTTTATAGACTGTGGGGTCAGGTGAGCTAGGTTTGGGTATCGGGTCTGCCAGTTTCTAGCTTTGAGACACTAGGGCAGTTATTTAGTTCTCTCTCAGCCTCAGTTTGGGCTTCCCAGGTTATGCTCATGATAAAGAACCTGCCTGCCAGTGCTGGAGATGTAAGTGGCGCAGGTTAGATCTCTGGATTGGGAAGATCCCCTGGAGGAGGATATCGCAGCCCACTCCAGTATTCTTGCCTGGAGAATCCCATGGACCAGAGGAGCCTGGCGGGCCACGGTCCATAGGGTCGCAAAGAGTCAGACATGACTGAAATGACTTAGCACGCACGCACCAGCCTCAGTTTTCATTTGTAAGATAGGAATTAAAAGACCATGTTTATAGGGTTGCTTTAACTAACTACATTAAGACTGTTAACTTGTACCGTGCATAACCTGCTCAACCCACTCTGTGTCTGTGGTGGTGCAACAGTGGGCAGAGGAAGGCAGGTTGGTGGGGCAGAGCAGGTTCTCGTGTCAGCAGAGTGCATGCATCTTTTGAAGCTTAATTTGGGTTATATAAATGCCTTTCAAACACTTAAGAGTTTTTGACTTTTTTTTGAGATACTGATAATTAACATTGAAGGGTAAGAGACTTGAATAAATGGTACGTCCCTGTATTCCTTACATGGATAAAAAGAAATCACCATTTTCAAAAAGCTAAGCATAATAATTCTTTGTTTTTTGTGGTGTGTCTTGTCACTTGTTTATGAGAACTAACACATGTACTTTTGCACACGTACTTTTTACTTAGCAGAGTGTATGCTGTCGGGGGATCAAGAGTAAGGACCAGGTGGGACTGGTCTAGAAGCTTCCTTGTCCTACCCACTACTTAACCGTCAGTTGACTTAGACATTCTTGTTCTCCTGGGGAGTGACACCTCTATGCCCCTATCTAGAGATTCCCTCACATGTATTTCCAACCTTGGTCTTCTTCCTTAGCTTTAGACCAGAGGTCAGCTGACTTTTTCTGAAAAGGCCACATGGTCTGCGTCTCACCTACTCAGCTCCGCCAAAGAGCTGCAGAAACAGCCGCAGACAAGCTGCACCTGAGCCGGTCCCCCTGCTGCAGACCCTTCTTGTTTCCCATGCCTCCTACGGCTGTTTCTCCAACACTCCCAGAAGCTTCTTTGGGGTGTCTGACTGGGGCTTTTGACACACACTCAAGCACACTGGGACCAGTCTCTAGTGAGCTGCACTTGCGGTAGACATGACAAACACTTGTTTGCTTGTTCACAGCATGTTTAGTGATGCTACCCACAGAAGTCATCCAACTCAGCTGAACCATGTCTGCATTTGCTCGTAGTGTCGCTGAGTCAAAACATCTCTTTTTACACATCATTTTGGCTTGTGCTTCTGTGATGTTTTTTAAGGATGGGTGCTCTTATTTCTGTTGTATAGCTGTGGCCTGAGACATTGCAGAAAGCTGTGCTATTTCTCCAGTTAGAGTGTTGTGGTTGCTAATCCAGAGTTCATGCTATATTATTAGCACCTCCCTGACAAGACCCCGTTTGCTGGAAATTTAAAGGCAGAGTCTCTTAAGAAGCCAGACTGAAATGAATAACATGCATTAGATTATTTACTTGAGATTAGGCCTATAATATGGGCTTTCCTCGTGACCCAGTGGTAAAGAATCCACCTGCCAAGGGGAAGACTCAGGTTCAATCCCTGGGTCAGGAGGATTCCTTGGAGAAGAGGGTGGCAACCCACTCCAGTATTCTTGCCTGAAGAATCCCATGGACAGAGGAGCCTGGTGAACTGCAGTCCATGGGGTCCCAAAGAGTTGGACACGACTTAGCAGCTCAATAACAACAAGGCCTGTAGTAGAAAAGAAAACATGATAAATGTTCATGACAAGAAGGGAAATCCCCCTCTCC
>NW_011495023.1:524953-527344 GCF_000754665.1 Bison bison bison | reverse complement strand
AGATCAGACTGAAATTGCTTGAAGTGTAAAGTTTCCCAAAATGTCAACTTCATAAAAGTTCTCCTTATACTAAAGGGACATAAAATGTAGCAGTAGAAATATAATATAGGAACTTAATTCTGAGTCCCAAGTGCTGCAATTATACAACAATCTGAGAAGAGCACTGTTGTGTAACGTTCCATGCTTTGAAAGATGGCTCTGTGCTCCCGGCAGTCCTGTGGAGCGCGTCATGGGCTGGGCTTGGCTGGGCTGGGCTGCGGGTTCTTCAGCTCCGACAGGTGTCGGGCCCCCTCCTTCAGAACACAGCCTGTTCCACCGTCTCACAGAAAGGCGCCATTGTGAGTGTGGAACAAGTTGGCTTTTAGACTATTGTCAGCGTAGAAGCAGCAACAGTCTTGTTTGAAATGACTTTCACTGTGGAAGGGACGGTGACAGGAAGAGCCAGAGCTTTCCCAGATGTTGTGTGTGTGTGGCCTTGGGTGGTTACATAGAGTGCTTCTTCTGCGCATCAGCCGTATGTGCGCTGCTTGTTTTCTTTATCTTCGTGGTCTATAAATAGACTGTACCCAGAAATTAGGCTATTAAATGGAAAAAGCAGGAGGTTATTCTTATACATTTGGTAAGAGTTTATCTGTTGTGTCTCATTTGACAGTGGAGATGCCTTTTATATAAAGTTAATTTCGGTTAATGACTCACTGTAAAATTAGAAGAGAAAGAAAATGTGTTTCTCAGGAAATAAACTTGGCTTCAGAGTTGAAGATACTGAGAATACCCAACTTTATAAGAAAATCTATGAAAGGGAAAGTTTCCATTTATAGTTTTAGATAGAAAAAATTTAAACAGTGAAACAGTTATAGAGAAAGGTTTTAAACAACAGTTTAAAAGTCTGAGTAAAGCAATATGAAAAGTGTCCCTGGGCATAACCCAAGGGCTGGAAAGGTCAGCTTGTCTCCATGACCAGCACTAAATGACCAGTTACGTGCCCCGCAGAGCGCATCGGTGTCGCCCCTGTTGTGTAAGGTCACGTGCTGAGGTTGGACTTTGGCAAACCGTGAATTCAGGGCCCGTTGCCCTGCGTGGGTTTACAGTGGAGCCTCAGGATCCTTCCCAGGGCAGAGCACTGGGAATTGACAGGAGTTGGGCAAAAAGTGCATCGTATTTGAAGTCTAAGGGAAGTCTTAAGAGTCAGAGGAAGAAAATTTCGTGGAGAGACAACAGCAGAGCAGTAGTTGGAGTCACATCTCTACCAGAAAAGCTGGAGTCTGCTTAGAGCTAGTGTGTCGGGAATGAGAGTCATTGATGACTTTGGTGAGAAAGGATTCAGGTGAGAAGAAACAGAAGCCGTGTTTGGAGTTGGCTTGGAGCCGGGAGTGGGGCGAGAGAGCCTGCCTTCCTACAAGTCTGACTAGGGAGGGTTGGATGAGAACCAGAAATGAGGAAAGGTAGAGAGTCTGTAGGAAAGAGTTCATAACCTAAGTAACTCTTCTTTTGTGTACTAAACCTGCTGATACATGTTCCTTCATGTTTTATTTGTAAACAGTTTCAGACTTACAGAAAAGTTGGAATAGTACTAACGTTACCACAAAATGTAGTTAACATTTTGCCACAATCGCGTTATTATTTTTTCTTTCTTACATACTTTTTTTTTCCTGAACCATATGAAAATAAGTTGCAGACATTAGGTACTTTTACTTCTAAATAGTTCATGTTTTAAGAACTCTCACATTTGTTATATAATCTGTTTAATACCCTTTACTCTCATAAGAAAAGGCTTTTGAGACACTCTGTTGGAAAATAATTAGGACACCCTACCATCTCCTAAAATATTTTATGGTTATTTGTCTGATGGGAGGCTTAAGCCACTCCTCCAAAGTGTGGGACTTGGACTATATTATAAAGTTCTGAAATAAAAAATATTCTTTTAGATATTGATTTTTCTTGACTGGTAACCAGTCAGCAGAAAAGGTAGAGGAACATGATGGCTATTTGGACCTTTTTCAAAAAATAGTAAATGTTTGATTCCACAGTGTAACACTGTGTTATTTATTAATTTTATTAATTGAGAAGTGAGATAGATTCAGTTCAGTTCAGTCACTCAGTCGTGTCCGACTCTTTGTGACCCCGTGAATCTCAGCACGCCAGGCCTCCCTGTCCATCACCAACTCCCGGAGTTCACTCAGACTCACGTCCATCGAGTCGGTGATGCCATCCAGCCATCTCATCCTCTGTCATCCCCTTCTCCTCCTGCCCCCAATCCCTCCCAGCATCAGAGTCTTTTCCAATGAGTCAACTCTTCGCATGAGGTGGCCAAAGTACTGGAGTTTCAGCTTTAGCATCATTCCTTCCAAAGAAATCCCAGGGCTGATCTCCTTCAGAATGGACTGGTTGGAT
>NW_011495023.1:494789-524853 GCF_000754665.1 Bison bison bison | reverse complement strand
ATGGACTGGTTGGATCTCCTTGCAGTCCAAGGGACTCTCAAGAGTCTTCCCTAACATCACAGTTCAAAAGCATCAATTCTTCAGTGCTCAGCCTTCTTCACAGTCCAACTCTCATATCCATACATGACCACAGGAAAAACCATAGCCTTGACTAGATGGACCTTTGTTGGCAAAGTAAAGTCTCTGCTTTTGAATATGCTATCTAGGTTGGTCATAACTTTCCTTCCAAGGAGTAAGCGTCTTTTAATTTCATGGCTGAAGTCACCATCTGCAGTGATTTTGGAGCCCCCCAAAATAAAGTCTGACACTGTTTCCACTGTCCCCATCTCCTATGAATTGATGAGACCGGATGCCATGATCTTCGTTTTCTGAATGTTGAGCTTTAAGCCAACTTTTTCACTCTCCATTTTCACTTTCATCAAGCGGCTTTTTAGTTCCTCTTCACTTTCTGCCATAAGGGTGGTGTCATCTGCCTATCTGAGGTTATTGATATTTCTCCAGGCAATCTTGATTCCAGCTTGTGCTTCTTCCAGCCCAGCGTTTCTCATGATGTACTCTGCATATAAGTTAAATAAGCAGGGTGACAATATACAGCCTTGACGTACTCCTTTTCCCATTTGGAAGCAGTTTGTTGTTCCATGTCCAGTCCTGACTGTTGCTTCCTGACCTGCATATAGGTTTCTCAAGAGGCAGGTCAGGTGGTCTGGTATTCCCATCTCTTTCAGAATGTTCCCCAGTTTAGCGTGATCCACACAGTCAAAGGCTTTGGCATAGTCAGTAAAGCAGAAATAGATGTTTTTCTGGAACTCTCTTGCTTTTTCCGTGATCCAGTGGATGTTGGCAATTTGATCTCTGGTTCCTCTGCCTTTTCGAAAACCAGCTTGAACATCTGGAAGTTCACGGTTCACGTATTGCTGAAGCCTGGCTTGGAGAATTTTGAGCATGACTTTACTAGCATGTGAGATGAGTGCAATTGTGCGGTAGTTTGAGCATTCTTTGGCATGAGATAGATTAGTGAGGTTCAAAAGTCTTCCCTTCAAAATACTTACGTGTCAAATCAATCTCTAAAGCATTGTCCCCTTCAACATTGGACAAATATATACGCCCAGTGGAAAATGTGAGTTTGTTCCATCCCCTCCAAATACAGAATATTTTAGTTCGTTTAAATAGTACTTAACTGTCCTAAATCTGCTGCCCTCTGGACCATGTTTGTGTGCAGGAAGTCATTCCCTTTCCTTCCCTGCTTTGAGTGGAAATGGGTGGTGTATATTTGCCACAGATAGTATATATTTGGAACACAAAACTCAGAAACAGGAATTATCATAAAATTGTGTCAGATCGTCTTTCTCGAGCAGCTTCCCCTCTTTGCCAGGATCTTTGTTTGGTGGTGAGGAGAGACAGCCTTCTGTCCTTGCTCTGCCCCTTGTGGGATCTGTGAAGCTGATGACCACCCACCCCCACCCCCCTGCCCACGATGTTTCCCCAGGGCTGTTTATGATTCCCTGCTCTGCTGGTTAGAGGGGAAGAAGCAGGTTGGTTTTCATTTATATTTAAAAGCAGAGGATAAAAGCCAGCACTCTGGGCCTGAGATGGTGATGATGATAACGAAGATGGTGGTGACGATGATTGATCACCATCATCATCGTTGTCTACATCTCAGTTATTTCTAACACTGTACATTCATGTTTCTTAAGAAATATGACAAGGGTGTTCCCTGGTGGTCTAGTGGTTTGGACTCGGCACTTTCATTGCCATGGCCCAGGTTCGATCCCTGGTGGGAGCTGCATGGTGTGGCCCCCCCAAAATTAACTCTGAATCCTAAAAAAAGAAAAAATATGGCAAGACTGGAAGTAATATAAAATTTTAATTTCTAAGATATCTAACACTGCTATTTAGTAGCAGTGTTGTTTCAGTAGCTTAAAAGCTTTATAAATAATAATCCAAATGTAGTGTGTCTACCATGAAATGCCAGAAATAGTGTGTCTGACGCTGGGGCATTTGCAGACTTCATGTGATTTCTGTTCACTGGTTTTGCTCAGTCTTTTTAGCCAAAGTTGGCTATTTGTGCTGTGTCTGTGATTTGGGACCACAGATAATTGGATAAGGAAGTAACAGGCAGGAAACAATTAATAGGCTTTTAGCCCAAATGTGTAGGTCTATCCTGGGATTTCTTTGGGGCACTGAGCTACTCAGGGTGCCCCTGGGTGCTCTGCTTGGCTTCCCACTCTTCTGTGAGACTTTGTCTCTGCATATGTGCTTAGTTGCTCAGTCATGTCTGACTCTTTGCAAACCCATGGACTGTAGCCCACCAGGCTCCTGGGGGATTCTCCAAGCAAGAATACTGGAGTGGGTAGCCTAGCCTTCCTCCAGGGGATCTTCCCAACCCAGGAATCGAACCAGGGTCCCCTGCCTTGTAGGTGGATTCTTTACCAGCTGAGCTACCAGCTGAACGACAGGAGAAGCCCCATCTCTGCATATACCTTTAGGTTAAATGCTGCTGAGATAAGAAATGACATGCACACTTTTCATGCACACCTCCTATTCAGATATCAAAATAGCCTTTTAGTTTATATCAGCTCAACAGTGGTATTGGTCTTCTTTAAACCAATCATAACCTTGCTTATCTGGAATGAAACAATATTCCTGTTCAGCAGTAAATAAATTTAACCTTGTTTAATTTGTAATGTTTAACTTCCCATCTAATATATGAAATTACTACCAACTGTTTGTTTTTCATCTAAGTGACTATGGAAGTTTCCACCATTTTAGAGTAAATTTTTTTGTCTTTGTTGATGCTGAAAATTTAATGGTAAGATTTAACGCTCTGTAGCATGATACAAAGGGCAGCTCTAACTTTCTCTTCATTTTGAATGTGCAAAATATGTCCACAGAGAAAAACTGGAACATATAGAAAAGCTTTTTTTTTTTTAAAAAAAGACTCAAATGTGTTTTTTTATGACTAATATTCCATTGTGTATATGTACCACAGTTTCTTTATCCATTCATCTGTCGATGGACATCTAGGTTGCTTCCATGTTCTAGCTATTGTAAATAGTCCTGCAATGAACAATGGTATACATGTGTCTTTTTCAATTTTGGCTTCCTCAGGGTATATGCCTAGGAGTGGGGTTGCTGGGTCGTACGGTGGTTTTATTCCTAGTTTTTAATGGAATCTCCATACCGTCTTCCATAGTGGCTGTATCAGTTTACTTTCCCACCAGCAATGCAAGAAGGTTCCCTTTTTTCCACACCCTTTTAATGAGGTGGACAAACCTAGAGCCTATTTACAGAGCAAAGTGAGTCAGAAAGAGAAATATAAATATCGTATACTAACGCATATATATGGAATCTACAAAGATGGTACTGATGAATTTATTTGCAGGGCAGCAGTGGAGATACAGACATAGAGAACAGACTTAGGGACGCGGGGAGAGGTGAGGAGAGAGTGGGATGTCTGGAGAGAGTAACATGGAAACTTACTTTACCCTATGTAAAATATATAGGCAATGGGAATTTGCTGTATGACTCAGGGAATTCAAACAGGGGCTCTGTATCAACCTAGAGGGGTGGGGTGGGGAGGGAGATGGGAGAGAGGTTTGGGAGGGAGGGGATATGGGTGTACCTTGGGCTGATTCTCGTTGATGTTTGACAGCAAATAGCATAATTCTGTAAAACAGTTATCTTTCAATTAAAAAAATAAAGTAGAAAGAAAATGAAAAGAGAAAAAGTTCCTATGCTTGCCTTATACAAAAGAAGTACTGTGAACATTTTTTTGTGTAGTTTCTTTTAGTACTTTTAAAAGCTAGATTTACTTAAAACCACTACCACCAAAGCAATAAAATCCAAACCTGGGTGACATATAATTGTGGTGACACTGTGTACAAATTTTTTATTTTCATTTTCATTTAGCATGATATATAGAAGCATTTCCCCAATTATAAACGCATTATGCAATTTATAAACACTTATTATTTGTAATAGCTACAAATTTAAATGTTGTAAATTTGCCACCTGCTTTATTCAGTCTCTTATTAGTGAACATTTAGATTATTTATAATTTTGTTTTTCCTATTATAAATAATGCAGTAATGAACATCTTTGGGCTTATTAAAGCCTTGTCTGCATGTGAGATCATATCACTAGGATAGAGTCCCAAAACTAAATGAATGACTCATAGTTTCAGATTGCAGTCTGAAATTACAATGTGAGAAAGTACGTAATACTAATATTTAATGTAACTAGCAAAAGCTACTCGTTGGATGTCTAAATTGAGCAGGCGTAGCTTATTTTAATTCTTTTTAATTACTTTTTCTCTCTCCAGTGACTAGACTTTTTAAAAGAGTTTAATCAGGTAAAAGAAGATCTGGTATATTTAAGGCTTTTTGCAGTTGTGCATGCTCTCTAGTAATAATAATATTGGCGTTTTACTGATGTACTTGTGGCCCTTATCAATTTTTCGATTGTGACCTGTCCAAATCTGTGTTTTCTGTTCACAAACTCCCATGAAGCAGTATGATCCCTGCTTGGATCAGAGGTGGCCGCTGGGTGCTTTGAGGAGGAGGCTGTCAGTGACTCAGAACCTCTCACCAGTCCGACTCCTAAGAAGCATGATGCAGTGACCATAGTACCCGAGGGTTTCCGAGGGCCTGATGTCGCTGGAACTGTCCCCTTCCATTGGGCGCGGTAACCATGGCAGGATGACCTTTCAGTGAATGCTCTAGGACATTCTAATTATGGAAGAAAATCAAAGCTAATCCCTGCTAGTGTTTTCCTCTTCTCAAAGGGCAGTTCATTGTATCATGCAAACAAGTGACATTTCCTATTTTGAACATAGTCACCAGGGTATGTGGTTGATCATGGATTTCTTGGAATGCTGAGAAAAATTTTGCCTTAAAAATCCATTTTCACCAAACCTGGAAGATTGTGGTAGGAAAAATGTAATAAATGTGGCCTTCTCCCCTCCTCTTCTCCGTCACAAGAAACCTACCAGAGGGCCTGCTCCTATTCTGCTCCCCCTGAGGTCGCCACCATGCTGCCAGCACAGAGAAGATGCCCGACACCCTGGCTGTCCCGCTCGGGCCTGGGGACACGAGCAGGCTTGGTGCCTGATCTCTCACCAGATCTAGACAGGAGAGGAACAGGACGGGTGCTGAGCCCCTGGTTCTGGCGTACTGGTCGAACACTGTTTACTAGGCTAACAAACCAGGGACCCCAAGTGACCTGCCCCAGTCAAATGTGCCTTTGTTTTCTTCTGCCGTCGCAATGGCTGTTTTAGTAGCTGGCTGGGCACTCGGCTGCCTGTCCTCCCTGTCTCAGTGTCTCGGGTTTTGCAGAGGACTGAGGGGTGTCACGTGTGCTGGCGTGTGTGCTTGCACTCATGTGTGCTGAGAGTTGTTCAGTTGCATCCACCGTTGGCCAGATGGTTGTGCAGGGAGGACAAAAAAATGCATTTTCACCAAACCTGGCGGCGCCTCGATGCCGCTGGGACTGGAGCCTGGCGCGCCCAGTGCTGAGCGCTCAGATGGGACAGCAGAGCCCGCACCGCGCTTCTCTCCTGCTGGACTTGGTGCTGACTCAGCTTCAAAAACGAAATGTGATTGTTTCAGTCCGGTGCTGGTGAACCGAGCAGCAGGTCTGTGATGGCAGGTTCGGAGGCACATTTATTTACTTTGATCTTCCGGTGTGGCTCCTCTGAATGCACGTCTTGTCCGGCTGGCTGCCTGTTTTCTTTCCCTCTGAAGCTCGACAGACCCCATTAAATACAGAACGGCTCGGCCCTGGCAGTTGCCTCTCAGGTTTTATTATTAGTTATGCATCCCATTTCCTTGTGTCTGAGTCAAGTAGGACTCTCAGAGGGCCACAGTATTCCCTTCTATGTATTTCTCCAGAATTGGCAGGTTGAAGTTATAGACTGAAGTAGGAGGTGAATTCTGAATTTAACTTTCTTCTTAGAATATAAGATATAGATCAGGTCTATACTGAAGGGTGATGATCTCATTTGCAGAGTGAGTTTGACCTCTTGGAATTGTAGACGTGCTCTCGGCTGACATATTGGAACTGACAGAACAGTCTTCAGAGTCTGTGGAATAGAATTGCTGTAAGAGAGGCAGACTGGTTCCTTTCCTGTCATTTATTCCCGTGTTGTTGGCGTTGAGTAGGAGCCAGGTCTTTCTTCCCCTCAGACGGTTCTGGGGCGTTGCACCTCGGTGCCCACATTCTGGTGTCTCTCACCCAACAGGTCTCCTCACACATAGGTTACACTGCACTTGCCCCGAGTTATATCTTCTGTTTTCCTGTCTTTCACGTGATATCCTTTTGTAATCTTATTTTCATTTTTTCTTTGGTTTATTTCCTCTCTTTAAAGTGCTTTCAGATAATTCCTGATTTATATAACCATAGTCTCTGTTTCTAGCGCTTTCTGCTGCTGCTGTAGATGTGGCCCTCATTTGCATGTGTGGGGTGCCTGGGGAATGCTTCGGATCGCTCGCTGACAATTGATCAGAGAGTCTCTTGCCACCTCTTGCTTGTGCTCTGTGTTCCTTACGGCACCTGTGCCTTTTGGTGGTTTTGTGTTTGAAAGTGGAAATACTGTCGGATCTGTTATTGGGAAATCTCAGTATCACTGACTTCGTTTGTCCCGGATGTTACTCAGTCCCACCTGCCTCTAAAATCAGAGGTGAATCTTTTTGTGGACTGAGTGTTCTTGGTATGTTTGTTTTTATCCCCAGCACCCCCACATCCCTCTCCCCTCACTCAGCACACAGTGTGACTCAATTCACTGCAGCCTCAGCTCTCTCCTGGGTTCTGTGGCACCGCCCCGCCCTGACTGCTTCCCTGCCCCCAGGCCTCAGCATTCCTGGGGCTACGGGATTTTCACTTTGTATTTCTTGCATGCAATGCCTGCATCAAGTTGATTCTGAGTAAATATTTATTGACCGTTGAATAAAGTAATAATTGGGACTCAAGTGTCTCTGCTGACTTTCAGTGTGTCACTTCAGACACTTTTTAGTTGTCTGCAATGGCCAATTTTACCAATATTGCCCATACTAGACCTAGTTATTTGCCTGATATTAAAATATCAATGTTCCAAGTGGTGGTTTTCCTGTTTGGTAATAGCATTGATTCAGGCCTCAGGAGAGGCTGGTTGCTAGGAGATTCTTTCTCTTTGAATTAATCTACATGTGAGTTAATGGTTGGTTCTTGCCAGTTTTTCTTTAAAGAAAAAAAAAAGAAAAGCTGAGAAGAGCTGCTTCACTTGATCATTCTCTTATGTATTTCCATTATTCAGCTTGTTTGTTGATTATTGTTGAGCATTTGGACTTTGTACATGTGGTCTCTGTCCTCAGTGCTGATCTGTGGGGCTGAGGGCCCCACTCAGCTTTTCCACGGGGCCCCCGAATCCCACTAGCTTTAAGCAGCAGTGTCTCTGATCGTCACAGGGTCTGGTGGCCTGTTAGAGTGTCACCATCATCTTTAAGTGATTTGCTCACGTGGCCGAGGAGAAGCCAGAATTCAGTCTTGTCATTTTCAGTTGTACATTTTAATCTTTTTCTCTCCCGGACTTTAAGTACCTCAGCCCGTGCTTATTTTGCCATCTCTCACCAGCTCTGTTATCCAGGTTCTAGTCACATCATTTGTTGTGTCTCTTGATTCTCACTTCTAGTGGATCATTTCCTCTGAGTCATGTCATTTGGGATGGGGGGCCTGTCTTTGGAGGGGCTCAGAGAGGCAGTGGTTTGCAGTTACTTCTGCCAGGCACACAGGGGTCTCACTGGCACGTGACCAATTTGGTGTAAAAGTCTTGTCACAGGGTTCCTTGGACTATATGTGCAGAGTAGAGTGGAACTCCAGAACCATGCTGGAGATTCGGACAGACCAGTGGGTACCAGTCACTGTGGGCAGGGGAGGGGGCCTTGGGAGATGTTTCCCCTTCTGAGGCCCAGCTCCTTTTTCATTTGGGTTTATAGATAACTTTGTTTTCTAATTCAGTTTTTGTTGCAGTTGTATCTCTTTGAGGGTTTCAGACACATATACAAGCATCTGTTCTAACTTGTATCCCCTATCCTGGCTTATATCCTATCCTGCAGGACATTAAAATAAGCTAACTTCTTTTTTTTTTTAATTTTATTTTACTCTTAAACTTTACAATATTGTATTAGTTTTGCCAAATATCGAAATGAATCCGCCACAGGTATACCTGTGTTCCCCATCCTGAACCCTCCTCCCTCCTCCCTCCCCATACCCTCCCTCTGGGTCGTCCCAGTGCACCAGCCCCAAGCATCCAGTATCGTGCATCGAACCTGGACTGGCGACTCGTTTCATACATGATATTATACATGTTTCAATGCCATTCTCCCAAATCTCCCCACCCTCTCCCTCTCCCACAGAGTCCATAAGACTGATCTATACATCAGTGTCTCTTTTGCTGTCTCATACACAGGGTTATTGTTACCATCTTTCTAAATTCCATATATATGCGTTAGTATACTGTATTGGTGTTTTTCTTTCTAAAATAAGCTAACTTCCTAATCAGGACATTATAAGTAAAGAGGATAGAATTGGCTGTTGTGCCAGAATAATCGGTGTGAACCAAGACATGTGGTCACCTTGGTTGAAACCTGAGACCCAGGGCACATAGCCAGACAGCCTTTGCTCTGCCAGAAGACTCCACTCCACTCTTCGGTTAGAGGCTCAAGCCATTTCCCTTGCCTCACTGTCTAGGCTTTTAAATGCATGTCTTGTATTTTATCTCAGATTTCTAGGTGCTTGTAGTGTGAGAGCTTATAGGTTATCTAGTTGCTGTATTGGCAGAACAGTCTCTGTTTAGCCTTAAACATTAGGATCTTTTCTCTCCTTTGATTCATCTTAACAAAAAATATTTGAAAGGGGCAGTGGTGAAACTGGAGAGAGGGTGCGGGAGGGAAAGAGGAGACAGATACAGGAAGAGAACAAGAGTGAGTAGGAGACTGAGAGATAGGCAGTTTGGAAGGAGGTGGATGGAGAGACAGAGCACATGAGTGTGAGTCAGATGTGTGCACAGACCTAGGCTGGAGGCCCACCATGCATAGGTGTGCCCCCAGGAGAGTGAGAACAGAAAATGACCAAATGTGAGCGCGTTAGAATAATTGTAAAAAAAAAAACATGAAGTCAGCGGGGGTACAAAAGATGGCTTTGGAATCAGTCGGAATTGTGGTAGCAGCAGTTTGCTGCCACAGCAACAGCAGCAGGGTTTATAAATAGGGGTGCTGATGCGGGATGCAGGGATTGGGGCTGGCCCGGTGGCAACCAATGGAGCAAACCAATGGGGTCAGGTTCTGATGAATGGAGCACTAATGAATGGAGAGAGTCGCTGATCTTCAGGCAGTGGGTCAGTAGTGACTAAAAATAAAAGTAAACCAAACTGATTTAAAATTAACAGGCTTTATTTGTTGATTTTCCATCATTGCTTTGCAGATCCTAGTCACAGTTAGCAATGTGACAACCTAAAATTGAAATTAGAAGTTTAAGATTATGATCATGTCAAATACATTTGTCTAAAGATAGGAAACAGACCTGATGGAGTCATCTGAGGTTGGGTTGGGGTGGTTAGCTGACCACAGTTAGTCTTAAAACACTACCAAGTGCTCAGAGGGTCCTTGAGTCCTTCGGCCTCTACTCACTGATGCTGTCAAGCTCATCTCTTGGATGAGTCACTGGAACACCACCAACCTGAGGCCAGGCAGTGTGGAGAAAGTGTGTGGGAGGTGAAAGTTTCTGGTTTTTCCAGCTCGTCTTTTATGTCTCCTCATCTATCCTAATTAGACCCAGCACTGTTTAGGCCTTGCTGCACCGTCGTGTTTTTCTTTTTCTGGTTTTCCAAACCGTCAGTCATGGATTATGACTCCCACTTCTCTTAGGCACCATCACAGGGATCCTTATAGCATTGGTGCTAGTTTAAAAGCTGAGATGAACAAGGCTATGACATCTGTGGAAGGGACAGAAAAAAACTAGGCTACGTGGCATGGGAGAATATAGTCATTCCTCAGTAACCACCAGGGATTGGTTCCAAAATCCGTGGATGCCCAAGTCCCTCATATAAAATGGCATGGATTTGCATATAACCTACCACATCTCCCTGTACACCTTAAGTCATCTCTAGGTTACTTGTAATACCTAATGCTACGTAAATTTTATATACAGAGTTGTAGATAGGCAATACGAATGTTATTTAAATAGATGCCCATGTGTGGCAAATGCATTATTTTTGACCAAAGGTTGATTGAACCCACAGGTGCAGTTCCCACAGACATGGAAGGCTCACAGCATTGCTGTATTAAATTCTGTCAGTTTCTTTTCAGTTCTGAATAAAGGGATCCTGTCATGCCTTGTACTCGGCCGAAACGTGGACTGAAAGCATTGTGACCGAGTATTTCTGTTTTCACCTGAAAGTCTGGCTGTAGACTCTTATAATGTTCTATTGGTGTGAGGTGCTCAGTCATGTCTGACTCTTTGTGATCCTGTGGACTGTAGCCTGCCAGGCTCCTCTGTCCCTGGGATTTCCCAGGCAAGAATACTGGAGTGGGCAGCCCTTTCCTTCTCCAGGGGATCTTCCCAATCTAGGGATCGAATCTGCGTCTCCTCATTGGATTCTTTACTGCTGAGCCACCTGGAAAGCTTAATAAGTATCATCATCGTAAAGAAGCAGTGGGTTGAAGTCAACTCCAGGGACTCAACATCTCCTAAAGTTGCCTTTTCTCTCTGAGGCAGTCACCTCAAAGGGGTCTCTGTGACAGCCATCAGGTGTTGCCTCCAGGGTACAAGGCACAGAGCTAAAGTAGTGATGCCTTCCAACTGTGGTGCTGGAGAAGACTCCTGAGAGTCCCTTGGACAGCAAGGAGATCAAACCAGTCAATCTTAAGGGAAATCAACCCTGAATACTCATTGGAAGGACTGATGCTGTAGCTGAAGCTCTTGTATTTTGGTCACCTAATGTGAACAGCCGACTTATTGGAAAAATCACTGATGCTGGGAAAGATTGAGGGTAGGAGGAGGAGAGGGCATCAGAGGATGAGAAGGCTGGATGGCATCACCGATGCAATGGACTTGAATTTGGACACACTTTGGGCGATGGTGAAGGACAGGGAAGCCTGGCATGCTGTAGTCCATGGGGTCACAAAGAGTCAGACATGACTTAGTGGCTGAACAACAACAAAGAATAATAAAGTGCACAATAAAAGTAATGCACTTGAATCACCCCAAAACCATCCTCCCCACCCAAATCTGTAGAAAAACTATCTTCCACAAAGCTGGTCCCTGGTGCCAATAAGGTTGGGGACCACTGGCTTAGAGCAAGCCCTAGGCTTTAACCTGCCACTCTGAATGGACTCTGAAGCCATTTCCCCTATGTTCTCTCCTGATTGGCAGGTAGATACTTATCTCCTCAGGGGATATGATCCTCAAGTTAAAATGAGCAAAGAGCAACTTCCCTGGTGGTCCAGGGGCCAAGACTCTGTGCTCCCAAGGCAGGGGACCCCAGGTTGGATCACTGGTCAGGGAACTTGATCCCACCTGCCACAGCTGAGATCTGAGGCAACCCAATAAATAAATAATAAATACAATATGTATTTTTAAAATGAAGCGATAGAACACAAAAACAAACAAGGAGTCAGGGCCCCAGCCAACATGAGCCACAGGCACCATGAGGGCTCTCCTGATCTGATTCTCTTTCTTTCCACCAGCAAGTCACAAATGCCCACCTTTCACCAGGTCATGAGCTGCTACACCTTAATGCAGGTGGCACTTCAGGCTGAGACACAGTCATTCTCTCCCTCAAGGCAGGCTCCAGAGAAAACTCACAAACACAGACACGCCAACACCCTCCAGAGCTGAGGCTGCCCTGAGCCCAGCGAGCTACTTTGCAAGGGCCCTGGATGCCCCCAACAACAACAACAACAATGTGTGACCATCCTTGTTTTTTCTTTGCTTTTATCTTTGACTAGATTAGCTATTAAAGCTAAGGATAAGATACTTTGTGTTTTTTGTTGGTGTTGATTAGATTTCTTTGCAAATTTATTGAAATGATGGAACTCAGAAGTTTTCACTGTGATGTTAGAAGCTGATTTGAAGACCATTCTGAGTTTCCATTAATTTTGGTCCTCTCTCTTCTCTTCTGTATCTTTATTCTTTTGTTTTGCTTAACCATTCTTTCCGTATGGAATTTTTTTTTTTAATCGAAAAAACTCCCCTGTGATGGGATTCTGATTGTTTATACTGGACAAGCCTGTAGCCCTTGGAGACTGTTCTAAGGCAGGATTACAAAGGCATATGCCAGTAGCCGGGAGGAACTGAGGAACGGCCCCAAGGAGTGGGTGGTGGGGCAGAGGGTGAGGACTGGGCACTGGGGTCTTAGGTCCTGCCAGTTGCTACCATTGGGGTGGGTCCTGGTGTTGCTAAATGATCTGATTTCTCAAGAGAAGCTGGAAATAAGTTTTTTTCCCTTTGTGATATGTGTTTGAAATACAGAAATTATGCATGGGTTCAAATTTATTAAAAAAGAAAGAAAATGAACGACTCAGACAAAACACATCTGTGGCCCCGATTATGCCCACAGATGGGCAATGTGAGCTTTTGCTCTAAAGAATTAATTTTGCCTTTTCAGAAAATAACCGTCTTAATTAAGCAGAGTGTGTAGATACCAATTTGGCTGAGATATATCCTATTTTGATCACATTAACGAGGAAATACCACTCGCTTAACTGTGGATTTAGATGAGTCAGTTTTAGCACGTACCTCTCCTTAGTTACGTGTTAGGACGTTGTCCTGCTATTTTGTAGTTATACTGGTGCAGAACAGACTTTTACAAAGACAATGGAGTTTTCGGCTAATAGATCTCCAGCCAGGTGTCTAATTTTTAATGTATGACTTTATCAAGTTTCTGAATAGTCAAGTGTTCAAAGTGGAACCTGGAAAAATCTATTAACACAGTAACTGTTGGTTTCTTCCGGAATCCTTGAATGTCTTAGTAATCTAAGGTTTAAAAAATTGAAAATCTTGATGCCCTTTAGTTATCTGGTGGGTTTTCATATATCTTCTTTTTCTTTCTTTAAAGATTTGAACATGGAATTCAATCCCTCAGACCATCCTCGGGCCAGCACGATATTCCTCAGTAAATCTCAAACAGACGGTAGGTTCTTTCTTCTTTCTTTCTTTCTTTTTTTTTTTTTTAAGACTTATGCTGGTAACTAGCCTGTCTTGATTTTCCGGTCACTGTGATTCTCAGGATAAAGATAGAATCCTAGTGGTCATCCTTAGTGACCATGAAGGATGTTTGGGTGGTTACCCTTTGGGGTTTCTCTATAGTAAGTCATATTTTTAGAATTTACTATTTGAAGCAACTGTCCTCATTTTGCCAATCAGTTGGGATAGTTCAAGGCAGTTTGTACCCTGAGAATCAGAGACTTTCCTTTAAAAATTTATTATTTGCATAAATTCTCTAAAGATCAGAAGTATTGGATAGTATATAAAAAGAAATCATAATACAACTCTAAATAAAAACACCATTATCTCAGTTGTGTCATTTGAGAGCCAGATTGACCTGCACACTAGGGGTAGATGTTTTCCTTCTGTCATACTTGTGTTCAGCTGCTTGTTCTGTGGCGTGGAATTTCTTCTGGGGGATTTTCCCCTCTTTCCAGCCCTTGACTTATGTCACTGTTCCCTGGCTCTTGGCTACAAAGGAGAGATAAAAGACACAATACAGTGGACATAGCCTGTTCCTGCAGAAAAGAGCAGTGAAGGAATCTGTTATATGATGCTGTACTGACAGTGCTGAGGTCCTGGGGGTTCTAGCCGTGACTCTTGTCAAATTGCTAAGCTCTCATTTTGAGGAGATCCTAAGTTGACTAGAAAAGTAATCAAACATACTTAAGACAGTTCATTTTAAGAACTGATAACTCCTCAGTTATGGCTAGGTGACAACTTTGATGTAGCATAATGCTGATATAATATTGGTGATCTTGATTTAAGCAGGCCAGTGATGAGATCTGAGAGAATTTGGTGCATTTTTTTTTTAAGTGTATAAGAAGAAACCACTGTAGGCATCAAATACTTGTGAGATAAGTTTTGAATGTTTTGGGTGGAAGCTAAGCAGGACATTTTTTTCTTCACCTGGTGAAGTGGGAGCCCATGGAGAGGGGAGGTTATTGCCAGGCAGGAAAGTGCTGGTGGGGTGAAGGTTTGGGACAATGAAAAATGAGAGTCAAAAGCAGGTCTTTGCACTTAATATAGTACTGTGAAAACAAGTCGCACGAAGCTGGCACACTTTCAGATTCAGTTCTCGCTTCCTGTGAATTCAGGGCACAGACCAACATCAGCCAGAAGCTTTTTACCTAGATTCACATGGAATGGCATTAGAGCCTCTTAAGTGGATGACACGTGGCTTGGATGTCATGGGGAAACGGATGGCAGGGTCCTCCGACCTCACAGGATCCCCGGGTGTGAGTCAGGGGCGCGCATCTACCCCTTCCCTCTCACCCTCCCCTCCTCCACCGATCACTGGTGTGTTGGCAACTCTCGTCCTTCTGTTTTTCCTTCATTCCTCAAATGCTGGGTCTTCCCTTTGAGTGTAGAGGATCTACCTGAGTCTCACAGGTTAAAAACAAGGAAGAGGAACCGACACCCATCTCTGTGCGGTGTCCTGTCTCCCAGGTTGCAGAGCGAACACTCCTGTACCTCCTCCTCCTCCTCTTTCCCTCCGCTTGCCTGCTAGGCTCTTCCTCCCACCATCCCCACTCAGGGGATGTGTTGCAGTGAAACACTGAAGAATCCATAGGTTCTACGCTACTTGGTGTATGTGTCAGAATCTCCAAGGGATTTATCATCCAGAATCCCTCCTAATCGCTGCAGTTCAGTCTTATTCTCCTTCAGTTCTGTTGACAGTAAGGAATTAGAATCCACTTAATTCTAAGAGTTTCTCGCCTGGTTGTGGGAGCTCCTTAAAAGTAAGGAGTTTCTGGAAAGTACACCCTAAAGCCTGTGAATGACTGTCACTCGTGTCCAGTGCTCTTGCCATTTGGTGGCACCCGGGCTGACCTGACACACTCAGGAGCCTGCAGAAAGTGGACAAGGGGTCTGCAGCATCTGCATGCCCTCTGGAGCAGCCGCGGGTCTCTTCTCCACGCCAGGCGCAGCACCTCCCAGACAAGGACCTCACATCCACACTCAGTCAAAGAGCCTCACCTGCGCTTTTCCTTTCAGCTGATGTTCCTTTTGGTTTAAATATATCTCTGTCCTCTCCAGTGACCTGCTTGTTAACTGTGTTGATTGATTACTGTGTTGTTGTTCAGTCACTAAGTCCCGTCCGACTCTGCGACGCCCATGGACTGCAGCGTGCTAGGCTTTGCTGTCCTTCACTGTCTCCCCAAGTTTGCTCAAACTCATGACCATTGAGTTAGTGATGCCATCCAACCTTCTCATCCTCTGTCGTCCTCCTCCTGCCTTCAGTCTTTACCAGCATCAGGGTCTTGTCCAGTGAGTAAGCTCTTCACATCAGGTGGCCAAAGTGTTGGCACTCCAGCTTCAGCATCAGTCCTTCCAATGAATGTTCAGAGTTGATTTCCCCTAGGATGGACTGGTTTGATCTCCTTGCAGTCCAAGCGATTCTCAGAAGTCTTCTCCAGCACCACAGTTTGAAAGTATCACCTCTTTAGCACTCAGCCTCCTTTATGGTCCAACTCTTACTCTGTGCTGTGCACAGTCATTCAGTCGTGTCTGACTCTTTGTGACCCCATGGACTGTAGCCCACCAGGCTCATCTGTCCATGGGATTTCCCAGACAAGAATACTGGAGTGGGTTGCCATTTCCTTCTCCGGGGAATCTTCCTGACCCAGGGATTGAACCTGGGTCTCATGCATTGCAGGCAGATTCTTTACCGTCTGAGCCACCAGGGGAGCCCCAGGATACTGGAGTGGGTAGCCTATCCCTTCTCCAGGGGATCATCCTGACTGAACTCTCACTCTATATACTCTCAAAAGGGAGTTTTCAGGAAAGAAAATGCAAAACTCAGTGATACTAGGTTGTTAAAAATCTCCTCTGGGTTCCCTATCTCCCCCTTCTACATCTTTGAGGTTGAGAGGCCCCCATTTTGAGAAACACTGAGGTCTGGGAAACGAAGGTGGGGTGCTGACCCTGCCACACAGCCAGCAGCGTGAGAACAGCCTCTGAAAAGGGGTGCTTTTGTTGTGAGTTTGCTCGGCCTCCCTGCGGGGCAGGATGCTCTGGGAGGCCCCCAGCACCAGCGCGGAGAGTAACTGGTTTCCAGTGATGCTTCCGACGTCCAGTGTTCTGTATTTCAATCCAGTTATGGATAGTATTGTTATCATTTGTTGTCTAGTCACTATGTCGTGTCTTATTTCACCCTAGTAGTATGGACCTTTATGGGTCTGTTTTGGTTAGAAATAAATAGTCCTGCTTTTTGTTGACCATCTTAATTAGTGGACACATGCAGAATTTTATGAGCTTTACTAGTTACTGTTTCTTTAGTTGGGAAGCCGTTACCACTCAGTTAACTATGGTGCAGTGGTTTTGTTGGGTGCTGTGATGTACGTGGTTTCATGTTCTGCTCTCTTAGCAGAGGTCACATCTGCATGTGAGCAGGTCACATTTCTTAAGTCATAATCAAGCAGCTGGATATGTTGGGGTGGAAGGACGGGACCTTGACACAGAGGCCCATCCTCAGCAACCTGCCAGGGGTTCGCACGCAGGCGTGTAACATTTCTGTTGCATCTTTTGTTTTCACAGTGAGAGAAAAGCGCAAGAGTCTCTTCATTAACCATGTAAGTGGAGCTGTTCCCTTGTGTTCTTCATAATAACTGTCCAGAGACCACCACACTGTGTGTGCAGTGGGGAAGTGGCCCGTGAGTCTTGTCTGCACGTGGAAGAGTGTGAAGAAGGCTGCAGGGCACTCAGTCTCTGTTTGGCCTGTGGCTGGACGGGCACGGCTTGGCATTTATCGCCAGGGCCATTGTGTGACCTGAAGCCCCGGGCTGCTGCTGCTCCTGGATTGGTGTGCGTGGACAGGGTGGCAGCAGATCCCACAGGTCCTTTCCTGCCTCCCTTCCCCCGAGTGACTGTCTCCTAACTCGGTCCCGTTTGAATAAGCAAACACATGTTTTCTTCCCCCTTGTTGTTTATAGGTGCAGTAGAGTCTGCATTTTCCTTCGATGCTCTAAGAAAGGATGAACTTAACAACACTTGAATTTTAAAATGAATTAAAAAAAAAACCCAGCTCTAGTCTTTCAGCCATTCTGAGCAGCATCTCCCTGCCCTGCTGGCCAGGCATAAAGATATTTGATCTTTTCTCCTTTAATCAGTGGGTGCAGCCAGCCTCCCTCCACCCTGCCCGGGGGTGATCTCAAGCTGCCCCCCCCCAGGACTGTGGTGCCCAGCCACCAGAACTATGGCCACACATCCTCATCCTCTAAACTTAGGCCTCTTGATGAAGCAGGTGTGTTACCAAATAAGTATATGCCATCAATTCTCATATCCAAAACGAGAATGATGTGTTTGATTTCTCAGGGTTTTTTCTCAGGATTTCTAAACTGTCTGCATTTAAGTATTTGTAGATCTTGAAGTACTAGGCGCTGGAGCTTTGTGCTAAACAGACTTAAAGCCATAGTATTGCCTCTTCTGCTCTTTGAAAATCTGGGCAAAATGCAGTTGAAAGGAAATTCATAGCCGGACCCTTGCACCCAAAGGGCTCCACACTCGGCCCATAGGAGGTTGGTGAGTCCTTCGTAGGCAGTGGTCTCAGAGTTGGAGAGACGCCCTGTAGTTTTTATCAGATTCTTACAGCAATTCACGGCCTTTTCCTGGCCCTCTCCAGTTTTGCCACAGCAGTGTGAAGCATCTGTGAAATTACGATCTGTGTCTTAAGGAAAATATGTGGAAAACTGCTATGCCCTTTTTGATTTTTTTGAAAGCTGTGTCTGCCTGGACCTGGAGAGATGAGAGGTTTGACCCCATTCTGTAAGTCTCACTCCCGCCTCTTCACATGCCAGGGGCACTGGAACACTGCCCCCCAGTCAGCACGTCTGCCCAGGAGCCTGTAGACCACCTCTGCTGGTCACTGCAGCCCCATTCAAGTGGCTGGAGGGGAGGCCTGCCCTTGTGCCAGCCGCACGCCCCACATCTCCCCTGTGCCCCACGGCCTCACGCTCTGCGGTGCACCATCCTGGCACCTGCCCTGCGCTGTGCCCCTGACCCAGCGTGTCCTCTCACCCCTGCCAGCCCTCTTGCCCCCCGACACCAAGAGCGGAAGCACAGTTGTTGGAATGTGCTCAGATGTGCTCGTGCCGATAGAAGAAATCTCTGAGCTACGTAACAGATGCCCAGGTAACAGCGTGCCCTCCAGACCACATTGCACAATGGCATCTCAGCTCTGCGCACGCTGGGAGAAGCCACTGGAATGTGCTGTTTCAACCAACTGAAGTAGAATTGGAGTGAAGGACCTGCAGGTTCAATTAGGCTAATAAACCAGCTGTGCTTTTCAAGTTTTGAGACCCTCGAGTGTCATAAGTTAGGGCAATAAGGAGACGGGAAGTGGTAATAGTAATCGTCAGTACAGTCTGGTGCACGTTTTATACCGTGTTTGTGCCAGACGCTGTTCTGTAGTCTAATGTGCTGGGTAACTCTGCCCAGGAGGAACTGCGTGTCACTCCAGCCTTCCATGTGGGGAAAGTGAGGCACAAAGAGTCAGCCATCCGAGCAGTGGAGCCAGCCTGGGCCCCAGGGGGCTGGCCCGGGCCATTCAGTCCTCAGACGGTCATACCAAGCGCCACCCGGACACAAGTTGTTTAGCTTTTCATCTGAAGACAGAGAACACTGTTTTCTGAATCGGGGCCCCAACTAACATTTGTAGTTTCTTTTGTTGTTGAACTCTGGAATGACCATTATTCTTTGCCCTTGTTTATAAAATCCGTTGTGTTTTTTATTTGCTTTATTGTGAGGGATGTTGTTTCTTAATTTACCCTTCAAGTTTCTGAAGAACCTGCTTATTAGTACATGCTGCTAAGACAGTAAAGAGGCTGCTATTTAAGAAAAAGCAGTGGACGTAGGTCAGCCGTGTGAGGAAAGGTGAGGGGTGATGGTCACAACAGGGAAATAGCTTCCACCAGGTGGAGAGAAACAAGGCCTTTTCTGGCTCCTGGACAGTAACACAGTCTAGCAAGTGATGGAAGCTGACTTTGGATACAGCCTCCAGGGAAGGGGCCAAAAGAAGGAACCCCTGGCTGGTAAAGAGGGCACTGCTCACTGGCTGAGAACTGCCAAGAGAGACTTACAAAGTAAAAGGAGCTTCTTCTAAAAGAATTATTATAGGTTTTAAATCTTGAAGCTATTTGAGGATAAACCCTTTGGGGGAGTTTTAACAGTAAGTTAAACCAGGGCAAATTATAAAGGTTAATATTCTAATCAGCGCTATGTTTTAGATGTAATTATCAGATCAACAGTTAGAGGAAAATTTAATACATTATAATAGAGACACTTAGGTATTTTAGCAAAGATTGTGTAAAGGGCTTTATTTAAAGTTCGTAGCACCCCACTCCAGTACTCTTGACTGGAAAATCCCATGGATGGAGGAGCCTGGTGGGCTACAGTCCATGGGGTCGCTAAGAGTCGGACACGACTGAGCGACTTCACTTTCACTTTTCACTTTCATGCATGGGAGAAGGAAATGGCAACCCACTCCAGTGTTCTTGCCTGGAGAATCCCAGGGACGGGGGAGCCTGGTGGGCTGCTGTCTCTGGGGTCGCACAGAGTCGGACACGACTGAAGCGACTTAGCAGCAGCAGCTTAAAATTTGCTGAAGTTTGAGCTAGCTGTTTTAATGAATCTTTTAATTAAAATGCGGTAGTCTCTGATTATAAATTGTGGGTGGCATTGTCAGTGGCTGAGAATCTGGAATCTCTCTCCTGAAACTTAAGGAAAACGCACATCTTTTGCTTTAGCCTAATTTTTCCATGACATTCTCCTCCCCTTGATGACAGCGTACCTGAAGGGAATTGATCATTCTAAGTTAAAGAAAAAATTAAAACAGAGTGAGTCAGGAGTTGAATGGCCAGCCTTCTTTACCCTCGGCAAAATAATCACAGTTATTTGTCTTAATATTGAGACAGGTGGTAGCTGTAAAAACTTTGTGAAGGAATATAGAGCGTTCTTTATCAGTTTAGCAGGAGCCACATTTGTAGCTGGACTTGGAGCCAAAAGAATTTTGTTCAAGCCCTAAATCTACCAGCTGATACAGGGGGACCTTGAAAAAGTCTTGAAGTCATAGTTGTCTGATCTCGTAGAATGACTCCTGGTCCGCCTGTTTACCTAGTGGACTGAACAGAAGGTGATTTTAGCACCATCTGAGTATGTTGATGTTATTTTTGTTATTGCTCATTAGATTTGTAAGTAAATTTTGTTTACTTTTCCAAGTTCAGTAGCAAAACTGATCAAAGTCTTTCTGGTATTTTGAGTACGGATATAGTTTTTTCATAAGTATTAAGCCATAGAACTTAAGGAATGAAGTGAATGTGATCCAGGAATTGAAATTTTAAAAATTGTAAACTTTGCTTTTGTCTCTTTGGGAGCTTTGCTCCTAATAGAACACAAATTTATTGAGCACAGTCCCTGCCTGCCTCTGCCACACAAAAGAGCTCAAACCAGGAACCAGGCAGGGGCGCTGCCCTGACTGAGCTCAGGAGCCTTTCTGTGGAGGGATCCTTGTTCTCTCAGCTTTTTTTTTTTTTTTTGGGTGGGGGGTGGATGTCAGATCAAGAGAAGTATACATTCTGTGAACCTTGTAGCCCTTCTATCCAGCAAATGACTTAATGCCCAAATAAGGTTTCATACATAACCCCATTATAACAATGCCAAGGAGTTCTATTCAATTTAGAAATTACTAAATAGTTTGAAGGGGGCTTCCCCGATGGCTTAGATGGTAACGAATCTGCCTGCACTGTAGGAGACCCAGGTTCCATCCCTGGGTCGGGAGGACCCCCTGGAGAAGGGAATGGCTACCCACTCCAGTATTCTTGCCTGGAGAATTCCATGGACAGAGGAGCCTGGTGGGCTACAGTCCATGGGGTTGCAAAGAGTCAGAAAGCTAAGTTGGCATCCCCCTTTGGCACACCAGCCCTTAGTGATAGAGGGCTCAGACTAACAGCTGGGGGATCCTCAGGCCAGGACCAGCCCCTGGGGATGCTGGTTTCCAGTTAACCCTGTGAACCCAAAGGGTACTGCTACTCCTGAAAGGAGGATGAGGAAGTGCCCACTCTGTGACCTGGTGTATCACTGACCTCCTCTCCTTAAGTCTAGTGCTCATGTTTTCTTAGGGAAACCACTTACTCTTGGCTGTGCCCATCATGTTTTCATCTTAGGAAATTTGTGTCAGAGGAAACAGTGGAAACCTCATAAATAGAAGCCAGTCATTGCTGTCCTTTGCCTCACTGTTGTGATTATTCCTAAATAATAATTCTCTTGTATCTCTAAAGATTCTTTAATATATCAACTAATTACTGAATTTTTGAGTTAAGTATATCTGTTGAGGTTTCTGTTTATAGTAGATTTTCCATTGGTGGGGAAAATTTCATAAGAATTTTCTTTAAAACTTGCCACACGTTAATCTATTATTAGATTGCAAGTTTTTGTCTGTGACTTAAGTGTGATTGCTACCTGACCTACAAAAGAGATCAAAATGGTTTTTAATGTCTCTGGCTTGTCTTAATGAAACTGTTGTGATTAATCTGATAGACGTGAAAAATGCCATGTTAAAATTGCACTCCAGAAACTTGAACTTGACAGGCTTTTTTGGTGTCCTTATCTTACACAGGGCTTCCCTAGTAGCTCAGTTGGTGAAGAATCTGCCTGCAATGCAGGAGACCCAGGTTCGATCCCTGGGAAGGAAAGATCCCCTGGAGAAGGGAATGGCAACCTACTCCAGTACTCTTGCCTGGAAAATCCCATGGACAGAGGACTTGGCAGACTACAGTCCATGGAATCGCAAAGAGTCAGACACGACTGTGCGTATTATCTTACACAGGCACAGAACAATGTGTGCCTAAACACATTGGCCAAGAACAAGCCTTATCTTTTGAATTCCCTGACTCTGGTTATTTCCTCCTGACCCACATGCCCTTCGCAAAAGCAGCGCTCCAGAGGGTTGTAGTGATTCAGTGGTGC
This sequence comes from Bison bison bison, assembly GCF_000754665.1. Classification (NCBI taxonomy): domain Eukaryota; kingdom Metazoa; phylum Chordata; class Mammalia; order Artiodactyla; family Bovidae; genus Bison; species Bison bison. Next base: position 502,653 of record NW_011495023.1, on the reverse strand, counting down.
AGTGCCCTCTGGTGGGGATTTTAGGAACTGTATGCCCCAAGGAGTGATGATCATCAAGAGGGGAGATTGTTTATAACACTGTCTTCTGTTTCTCAGGCTGTTGCATATTTCTATAATTTTATCACATGTGAAAGTGAAAGTCCCTTAGTTGTGTCTGACTTTTTGTACCCCATGGACTATACAGTCCATGGAATTCTCCAGGCCAGAATACTGGAGTAGGTAGCCGTTCCCTTCTCTAGGGGATCTTCCCAACCCAGGGATTGAACCCAGGTCTCTTGCATTGCAGATGGATTGTTTACCAGCTGAGCCACAAGGGAAGCCCTTATTACACGGGAAAGTGAAGTTGCTCAGTCGTGTCCGACTCTTTGCAACCCCATGGACTGTAGCCTATGAGGCTTCTCAGTCCATGGGATTTTCCAGGCAAGAATGCTGGAGTGGATTGCCATTTCCTTCTCCAGGGGATCTTCCCAACCCAGGAAACGAACCTGGGTCTCCCGCATTGCGGGCGGAAGCTTTACCATCTGAGCCCACCAGGGAAGCCCTATTACATGGGAAACCTTATTAAATAAGAAGTAAATGTTAAACAGGGCATTTGGTCTCTGATGAGCTTTAAGGCTCCCTTCATGTTCATAAACCATGGGTACTAAGGGCTTCCCTGGGGGTGGGCAGGTGAGTTAGGGCAGTGTTATTATCCTTAAGGAATTAATTGTTTTGGTTGCTGAAAATGACAACTTTTGATTGTCAACATAGCACCAGGCCAGTCGAAACTCGTTTGGATGATTTGATTTTTTTTTTTTTTTTAGCATGCTTTGAGCAAGAATGATCCAGATTGATATCTACTAATCACATTGCCCACATAATTGCCAGAAATCTACTTACTATTCAGTTAGATGTCAGCTGCATGTAATTTAAATTCTTTTTCCTTAGCAGTATGTTTTAGAATATAGTTCTAAAACTATAGTTCTCAGTTCTAAATTTTCCAAAGAGCTCAAAATTTACACAGCCTGAGAGAACCAGGTGCACAGCTGCCACAGGCACCCCACCTGAAACTCATCCACTGGTCATATTTTCAAAAGCATCAGATAACTTGCACCTTTAAAATGTATTTTCCCCTTAAAGAAGGAGTATTTTTTTCTTTACATCTTCACCTCCTGAAATTGTCTTCAATTCAGGAGTAGGAGATTCTAAATTAACAGTGGCTGTATCTTCCATGGTCCCCAAATCGACTGTACCTCAGGGGTAGGAAAAAATGGGTGCTGTGGACTCCTGTCTTGATTCTGGCACCTCACACGGGGTTGCCCCCGAAGCATGGGCTTCTGCTGGTGAGAAGAGTGCATGCTTCTTGTTTCTCAGTGATTTTTATGGACTCTGCAGCACACCCTTTGATGCTCGATTTTGGGAGTGTGCTGAGCTGATGGAGGTTTGGGACCGGGAGTGGTGGTGGTGACTTTTTTATATGGAAGAACATGGAATTCCATGGTAGGAAGAAAGTGAGTTTTGTGCTGTACTTGCTGGTAGTATTAACATTTCTCGGTAAGACACTTTTCCTCTATAGGCTGGTCTCAAGGTGAAGGGGATGATGTTCCTCGGAAGAATTTTGAGCCCCTTTTTAATTGTTCTTGTCTTGTTGCCATTGTTTTTGTAGCATCCTCCAGGACAAATAGCGAGGAAATACAGCTCCTGCTCGACTATTTTCCTAGATGATAGCACAGTCAGTCAACCAAACCTCAAGTATACAATTAAATGGTGGGTATACACATTTTTTCCTTAACTGAATGTCTTTTCTGTTCCTTAACCTGCTGGCTAACTGGTTGTGGGATCTGTGAGTGGTAGGATTGGGTAGGGGGAGGACATTGATACTCAGGGAGTCTTTTAAAAATGTGATTTGGGGAGTTAAAATGTAGAGGTGTTCAAAATATTTATGTATATTACTATTTACAAAAAAGACCAAAATTTTCAATGACTTGAAATTGTAAGTTAAGCATAGTTTTGTTTTTGTGGATGCTTTCTACCTTCCCACTTTGTATGGACTCCATCCCAGCCTAACTCTGCTTGAATTTTACTGTCAGAATGTGATGAGTCCCACTTTGACTTGGGGCTGCAGTAGAGAGCAGGCCTGGCACTGTGGAAGGGTGCTTGTCTGGAGCAAGGACAGTAGGCTTCTGACCTTGGCTCCCTCCCCAGCGGGGAGGGTGGGAGTGAAGACCCTTCACTTTGGGCTTCTGCTGTAAAGTGGGGTTTAAGGGAGGAAGGGGAGTCTTTGGATTAAAATCTTTCCCTTTGGGCTTCAGCTCCCTTATTTTAAAGTGGGAAATGGGAGGGTTGGAGCACTGGTTTTCCCTGAAGTGTGCCCCCCAGCATTGTAGTAGGAAGCCTTGACTGAGGTTACAGAGACCCACTTGCTCGGGATCTGGTCTAGGCTTCACTGTGAAAAACCTGGGATATTTTGCCTCTGTACTCATTTAAGGAGAATCCATGTTTAACAGCTCTCTGTGCCATCGTGTGCAGTGAGTGTTTGCTTTCTAAATAAGATGCTTTCTGTTCCATTGGGCCAGGCCTTCAGGTCTAGAAACCCTTTCCTGCACATGCCCATATGTGACAGTGAGTTAGGCCTGCTGGGCAGTGGAGACTGGGATAGTCTTCTGTGGACAGTGTCCCCTCCAGGGGGAAGGTGGGAGGTGGGCCCACCTGGAGAGTTGGGTGAGTTGCATGTCTCTAAGACCTAAATGGGAATGTAGCTTCTTCCTTTGTTCCATTGGTGATGGAGGGTGTGGTGGTGACCAGTGGGCATCACCCCATGGTGGACACTCACAGCTAGGGGACCATGTGTGCCCTCACCCCTGTTAGGCCCTTGGTCAAGCATCTCTGCCCTGGGAGCTTCATGCCAGGAACGAGAGGTGCTGGGGGGTGGGAGCCTGGAGACCTGGTAGCTAGCACCCACTCCAGCCCTGGAGCTCAGCCTCCCTGGGGTCTGAGACCCGTTTTCGGGGCCAGTCGGTTTCCTGGGCCTCTGACTCTGTTGCTCAGAACTTCCTCCAGGGATGACTTCACACTGCCCCTGATTGTGACACAGACACTCGGGGGCCCAGCAGGAAATCTGGGTGACAGTTGGATACTTCGGTATTGAGTCTGAGAGGTGCCAGCTCCAAAGTCGTGTGTGTGGTTTGTGCATCAGCAGTTTTAGCCATACTGCACCTGCAAGGCCCCTGCAGGGGCTTAAGGGCTCCATGAGATGTGTCTGGCCCCACACATCCAGGATCTGGATTGTCAGCCCCTCCAGGAGGGTTTCATGGGTAGCCAAAGCTGAGGACCCCAGACATCTGTGGACCTCTGCCTTCCAATTCTCTCGAAGGTGTCACCTATGGTTAATACCAAGACAAAGAAAAGGGTCTCCCACGCAAAGGGTGGAACATCCAACCTGACACCCTCAGTCTCATCAGGTCGTGACTTGTATCTGCAAAAAAAATGAAAACTTAACCTGTTTTAAGAACTACCACAGATGCTGGACTCTTCTAGAAAACATCACATCGACTTGGTCTCTCGTTGTAAACACTGACAACTGGTCTATGGTATCCGTTTGTCTCATCACTGTGATGTTGACTACGTGCCTAAAGTGGTCACCAGAGAGCACTAGGTGCAGTTCCCTGTGCTCTACACTCCAACACCCTCTTACTGAGGTGCTCATAGTTCCCTGTTGGTGGGTTTTCTTCTTGTTGAAACAAGCAATGAAACTACTCAAGGACTCTGATGAAGAAGGACATGAAGAGGTCAAGCCCTGAGCCTTTAGAGTGGGAGCACTGACTCTAAGACCCTCGACTACCAGAGAACTAACCCTAGGGAGTATCAAATAGTGAGAACTCACACAAAGGAAACCACTTGAATACAGGATCCAGCATCATGCAACCACCAGTAGCACCCTTTGCAGGACGCCCCATCTAAACAACAAACAAAACAAAAATACAAACTCAATGATCAGCAGACAGGATTATCACCTCACTCAGCCTTGCCCATCAAGGCTGAGTGAAAAACAAAAAACTCATCACAAATCTCACCCTATACAAAGCTTACACAAACCATTGGACCAGCCTTAGGAGGGCAGAAACCAAAAGGAAGAAAGAATTCAACCTTGAAGCCAGGGAAAATGAGACCTCAAACACAATAAGTTTAAAAAAAAAAAATAATGAAAAGGCAGAGAAATACTATACAAATGAAGGACCAAATTAGAAACACAGAAGTCCAAATAAATGAAGAGGAAATAGGCAAACTACCCGAAAAAGAATTCAGAATAATGATAGTAAAGATGATCAAAAACCTTGAAATCAAACTGGGCAAAATGCAAGAATCAATTAACAAAGACCTAGAAGAATTAAAGAATAAACATACAGAGACAACACAATTACTGAAATTAAAAATACTCTGGAAGGAATCTGAAGCAGAACAAATCAGTGAGCTGGAAGATAAAATGGTGGAAATAACTTCTGGAGAGCAAATAAAGTAAAAAGAATGAAAAGAACTTAGGATAGTCTTAGAGACCTCTGAGACAATATCAAACGCACAAACATTCGAATTATAGGGGTCCCAGAAGAAGAAGAGAAAAAGGAAGGCTATGAGAAAAATTTTGAAGAGATTATAGTTGAAATTTCCCCAACATGGAAAAGGAAATTGTCACATCAAGTCCAAGAGGCACAGAGAGTCCCATACAGGATAAACCCAAGGAGAAACATGCTAAGACACATACTAATCAAACTAACAAAGACTAAACAATATTAAAAGCAGCAAGGGAAAAGCAACAAGTAACATACAAAGGAAACACCATACGTTTAACAGCTGATCTTTCAGCAGAAACTCTGCAGGCCAGAAGGGAATGGCAGGATATATTTAAAGTACTGAAAGGGAAAAATCTACAACCAAGATTACTGTACCCGGGAAGGATCTCATTCAAAATTGATGGAGAAATAAAAAGCTTTTTAGACAAGCAAAAGTTAAGAGAACTCATACCATGAAACCAGCTTTACAACAAATGTTAAAGGGACTTATATAGTCAAGAAATGCAAGAGAAGGAACAAGATCTTCAAAATCAACCCCAAACAATTAAGAAAATGGCAATAGGAACATATATATCAATTATTACTTTAAGTGTAAATGGATTAAATGCTCCAACCAAAAGACACAGACTGGCTGAATGTATACAAAAACAAGACCCATATATATGCTGTCTACAAGAAACCCACTTCAGACCTCAGGACACATATAGACAAAGTGAGAGGATGGCAAAATATATTCCATGCAAATGGGAAGGAAAAGAAAGCTGGAGTAGCAATCCTCATATCAGACAAAACAGACCTGAAAATAAAGAATATCACAAGAGATAAGGAAGGACACTACATAATGATCAGAGACAAAATAGACCTGAAAATAAAGAATATCACAAGAGATAAGGAAGGACACTACATAATGATCAGGGGATCAATCTAAGAGGACAACATAACAATTGTAAAAATCTATGCACCCAACATAGGAGCACCTCAATACATAAGACAAACACTGCTGCTGCTGTCACTTCAGTCGTGTCTGACTCTGTGCGACCCCATAAACGGCAGCCCACCAGGCTCCCCTGTCCCTGGGACTCTCCAGACAAGAACACTGGAGTGGGTTGCTACTTCCTTCTCCAATGCAGGAAAGTGAAAAGTGAAAGTGAAGTTGCTCAGTCGTGTCCAACTCTTAGAGACCCCATGAACTACAGCCTACCAAGCTCCTCCATCCATGGGATTTTCCAGGCAGGAGTACTGGAGTGGGGTGCCATTGCCATCTCCGAAGACAAACGCTAACAGACATAAAAGGAGAAATTGACAGTAACACAATAATAGTAGGAGACCCCACTCATACCATTGGACAGATCATCAAAACAGAAAATTAATAAGGAAACACAAGTCTTAAATGATACATTAGATGAGATGGGTCTCATTGATATCTTTAGGACATTAAATGCAGAAGAATACACCTTCTCAAGTGCACATGGAACATTCTCCAGGATAGACCACATCTTGGGTCACAAATCAAACCTCAGTAAATTTAAGAAAATTGAAATTGTATCAAGCATCTTCTCTGAGCACAACGCTATGAGACTAGATATCAATTATAAGAAAAAAAAACTGTAAGAAACACAAACACATGGAGATTAAACACTATGTTTCTAAATAACCAACAGGTGACTGAAGAAATCAAAAGGAAAATCAAAAAATTTCTAGAAACAACAATGAAAACATGACAACTCAAAACCTATGGCGTGCAGCAAAAGCAGTTCTAAGAGGGAAGTTTATAGCAATACAATCCTACATCAAGAAACAAGAGAAACATTGAATAGACAACCTAACTTTACACCTAAAACAACTGGAAAAAGAAAAACAAAACCCCCCCAAAATTAGTAGAAGGAGAGCAATCATAAAGATCCGAGCAGAGATAAATGAAAAAAAAATGAAAGAATAGTAAAGATTAATGAAACTAAAATCTGGTTCTTTAAGAAGATAAACAAACTTGACAAACCTTTAGCCAGACTCATCAAGAAAAGAGGAGAATCAAATCAACAAAATTAGAAATGAAAAAAGAGATTACAACAGACAATGCAAAAATACAAAGGATTATAAGATAAGAGACTATTATGAACAACTATATGGCAATAAAATGGATAACCTGGAAGAAATGGACAGATTCTTAGAAAAGTTTAATCTTCCAGGAAGAAATAGAAATTATGAACAACCCAATTATAAGCTCTGAAATTGAAGCTGTGATCAAAAATCTCCCCCAAAACAAAAGCCTAGGACCAGATGGCTTCACAGGAGAATTCTTTCAAACGTTTAGAGAAGAGCTAATGCCTATCCTTCTAAAATTCTTTCAAAAAATTGCAGAGGAAGGAATACTTCCAAACTTATTCTACAAGGCCACCATCACCCTGATAACCAAAACGAGATAAAGACAACACAGAAAACCTTATTGCCAAATTCAGACTTAAATTGAAGAAAGTAAGGAAAACCACTAGACCATTCAGGTATGACCTAAATCAAATCCCTTACGATTATACAGTGGAAGTGACAAATAGATTAAAAGGATTAGATCTGATAGAGTGCCTGATGAACTATGGACGGAGGTTCTTGATATTGTACAGGAGGCATTGATCAATACCACCCCCAAGAAAAAGAAATGCAAACAGGCAAAATGGTTGTCTGAGGAGGCCTTACAAATAGATGTGAAAAGAAGAGAAGCGAAAAGCAGAGGAGGAAAGTAAAGATATACCCACTTGAATGCAGAGTTCCAAGGAATAGCAAGGAGAGATAAGAAAGCTTTCCTCAGTGATCAATGCAAGGAAATAGAGGAAAACAATAGAACGGGAAAGACTAGAGATCTCTTCAAGAATATTAGAGATACCAAGGGAACAGTTCATGCAAAGGACCAAAGGACAAAATGGTGTGGACCTAACAGAAGCAGAAGATACTAAGAAGAGGTGGTGAGAATACACAGAAGAACTATACGAAAAAGATCTTCAAGACCCAGATAATCATGATGGTGTGATCACTCACTCACCTAGAGCCAGACATCCTGGAATGTGAAGTCAAGTGGGCCTTACAAAGCATCACTATGACCAAAGCTAGTGGAGGTGATGGAATTCCAGTTAAGCTACTTCAAATCCTAAAAGATGATGCTGTGAAAGTGTTGCACTCAATATGCCAGCAAACTTGGAAAACTCAGCAGTGGCCACAGGACTGGAAAAGGTCAGTTTTCATTCTAATCCCAAAGAAAGGCAATGCCAAAGAATGCTCAAACTACCGCACAATTGCACTCATCTCACATGCTAGTAAAGTAATGCTCA
>NW_011495023.1:480229-494689 GCF_000754665.1 Bison bison bison | reverse complement strand
CAATGCCAAAGAATGCTCAAACTACCGCACAATTGCACTCATCTCACATGCTAGTAAAGTAATGCTCAAAATTCTCCAAGCCAGGCTTCAGCAATACGTGAACTGTGAACTTCCAGATATTCAAGCTGGTTTTAGAAAAGGCAGAGGAACCAGAGATCAAATTGCCAACATCTGTTGGATCACTGAAAAAGTGAGAGAGTTCCAGAAAAACATCTATTTCTGCTTTATTGACTGTGCCAAAGCCTTTGACTGTGTGGATCACAACAAACTGTTGAAAATTCTGAAAGAGATGGGAATACCAGACCACCTGACCTGCCTCTGCATACAGAGAAATCTGTATGCAGGTCAGGAAGCAACAGTTAGAACTGGACATGGAACAACAGACTGGTTCCAAATAGGAAAAGGAGTACGTGAAGGCTGGATATTGTCACCCTGCTTATTTAACTTATATGCAGAGCACATCATGAGACACGCTGGGCTGGAAGAAGCACAAGTTGGAATCAAGATTGCCCGGAGAAATATCAATAACCTCAGATATGCAGATGACACCATCCTTACCACAGAAAACGAAGAACTAAAGAGCCTCTTGATGAAGTCAAAGAGGAGTGAAAAAGTTGGCTTAAAGCTCAACATTCAGAAAACGAAGATCATGGCATCCGGTCCCATCACTTCATGGCAAATAGTTGGGGAAACAATGAAACAGTGGCAGAGTTTATTTTTGGGGGCTCCAAAATCACTGCAGATGGTGATTGCAGCCATGAAATTAAAAGATGCTTAGTCCTTGGAAGGAAAGTTATGACCAACCTAGACAGCATATTAAAAAGCCGAGACATTACTTTGCCAACAAAGGTCCATCCAGTCCTTTCATGCATTGGAGAAGGAAATGGCAGCCCACTCCAGTGTTCTTGCCTGGAGAATCCCAGGGACGGGGGAGCCTGGTGGGCTGCCGTCTATGGGGTCACACAGAGTCGGACACGACTGAAGTGACTTTGCAGCAGCAGCAGCAGTCAAGGCTATGGTTTTTCCTGTCATCACATATGGATGTGAGAGTTAGACTGTGAAGAAAGCTGAGCGCTGATGAATTGATGCTTTTGAACTGTTGTGTTGGAGAAGACTCTTAAGAGTCCCTTGGACTGCAAGGAGATCCAACCAGTCCATCCTAAAGGAAATCAATCAGTCCTGAATATTCATTGGAAGGACTGATGTTGAAGCTGAAGCTCCGATACTTTGGCCATCTGATGCAAAGAACCAACTCATTTGAAAAGACCCTGATGCTGGGAAGGATTGAAGGCAGGAGGAGAAGGGGACGACAGAGGATGAGATGGTTGGATGGCATCACCGATTCAATGGACATGAGTTTGAATAAACTCCAGGAGTTGGTGATGGACAGGGAGGCCTGGCATGCTGCAGTCCATGGGGTCACAAGGAGTCAGACACAACTGAGCAACTGAACTGAAGGAGACAAAAGAACTGTACACAAAAAATTATAAGACACTAATGAAATAAATCAAAGATGACATTAAACAGATGGCGAGATATTCCATGTTCCTGGGTAGGAAGAATCAATACTGTGAAAATGACTATACTACCAAACGCAGTCTACAGATTCACTCTGACCCCTATCAAATTACCAATGACATTTTTCACACAACTAGAACAAAAGATTTCACAATTCATATGGAAACACAAAAGACCCCAAATAGCCAAAGTAGTCTTGAGAAAGAAGAATGGAGCTGGAGGACTCAACCTTCCTGACTTCAGATTATACTACAAAGCTTCAGTCATCAAGACAGTATGGTACTGGCACAAAAACAGAAATATACACCAGTGGAACAAGATAGAAAGCCCAGAAATAAACCCATGCACCTATGGGTACTTTATTTTTTACTAAGGAGGCGAGAATACACAGTGGGGCAAAGACAGCCTCTTCAATAAATGGTGCTGGGAAAACTGGAGAACTACGTGTAAAAGAATGAAATTAAAACACTTCCTAACACCATACACAAAGATAAACTCAAAATGTATTAAAGACCTAAATACAAGACCAGAACTATAAAAACCCTTAGATGAAAACATAGGCAGAGCACTAGATGACATAAATCAAAGGAAGATCCTATGTGACCCACCTCCTAGAGTAATAGAAATAAAAGCAAAAGTAAACAAGTGGGACCTGACTAAACTTAAAAGCTTTTGCACAGCAAAGGAAACACTAAGCAAGCTGAAAAGACAACCCTCAGAATGTTGTCTGAAGAAAATAATAGCAAATGAAACAGCTGACAAAAGATTGCTTTATGAAATATATAAGCAGCTCATATAACTCAATACCGGAAAAACAAACAACCCAATCAAAAAGTGGGAAAAAGACCTAAACAGACATTTCTCCAAAGAAGACATATAGATGGCTAACAAACATGAAAAGATGCTCAACATCACTCTTTATTAGAGAAATGCAAATCAAAATACTATGAGATATCACCTCACACCGGTCAGAATGGCCATCATTAAAAAGTCTACAAACAGTAAATGCTGGAGAAGGGTGTGGAGAAAAGGTAACCTCTTGCACTGTTGGTGGGAATGTAAATTGATTCAGCCACTATGGAAGACGACGGTATGGAGATTCCTTAAAAAACTAGAAATAAAACGACCATATGACCCCGGCATATACCCTGAGGAAACCAAAATTTAAAGACACATGTACCCCATTATTCATTGCAACACTATTTACAATAGCTAGAACATGGGAGCAACCTAGATGTCCATCGACAGATGAATAGATAAAGAAGATGTGGTACAGATACACAACGAAACATTACTCAGCTATAAGAAGGAACGCCTTTGAGTCAGTTCCAATGAGGTAGATGAACCTAGAACCTATTAAAGAGTGAAGTAAGTCAGAGAAAGATAAATATCATATTTTAACGCATATATATGGAATCTAGAAAAATGGTACTGAAGAATTTACTTACAGGGCAGCAGTGGAGAAACCAACATAGAGAACAGACTTATGGACTTGGGGAGAGGGGAGGAGAGAATGTATGTATGGAAAGAATAACATGGAAACTTACATTACCATATGTAAAATAGATAGCCAATGGGAATTGCTGTATGGCTCAGGAAACTCAAACAGGGGCTCTGTATCATCCTAGAGGGGTGGGATGGGGAGGGAGATGGGAGGGAGGTTCAGAAGGGAGGGGATATATGTATACCTATGGCTGAGTCATGTTGAGGTGTGACAGAAAACAGGAAAATTCTGTAAAGCAATTATCCTTCAATAAAAAATAAATAAATGTTAAAAAAAAAAAAAAAGAGGAAGAGAAGCTGGAAAGCTAGGGCAGTGGTGAGGGTTGAGTGTCCAGAGGAAGAGTCCAGTGTGGACGCTGTGGCTTCCCTGGGCACCACCCAGATCTGAGATGCCTTCAGGCAATAGCTTATTTGTTTAAAACGTGCCCTGTTGTTACAAATGTCCATTTTGGATCTGAGAGCTTGGCAGGGTGGACCCTAACTGTAGACATACCATCAGAATCCTTCCCTGTAAATCTTGTATGTCACACGTGACTTGGTGATGGTCATTTTGAGGTGTTAGCGGGCCTGGGAGACTTCAGCCAGGGCCTTTGCCTGCACAAGGGGAATGCATGTCATGAAGGGCAGGGTGTGCGACGTCTGAATGCTCTCCTGTTCTGAAATTTTGCCACCTGCCAAGGCCCCTGTGGTCTCCTCCCCCAAGATGTCAAAATTGATACAAACTCACTAATCAGTCATTCAGCTTCCTGTGGGCAGAGCGGGGCAGGGGCATTTGTGGGCTGAACTCATCTTCTGTTAACCACGTTTGACCTTTGAGAAAAGCTCTGGGTTCTTACAAGTGCTTTGTAAGCTAATTTTAGAAGAAAACCCTCTGGGAAGTTCCCTGGTGGCCTAGTGGTCAGGATTCTGGGCTTTTCATGGCTGTGGCCTGGGTTCAATACCTAGTCGGTGCAGCCAGAAAAAAGAATAAAATTACAAAAAGACCCAATTGGAAATCCAGGAACTGAAAGGTACTGTGAAATAAAATTCGTATTAAAAAAAAAAAACTCTTTTGTAAATTGGGGATTGCCCAAAGAGCAAACATATTTGCACATTCTGGTTAGGGAATGGGTGGAGGGTTGAAAGGTCAAAGAAGCAGATGTGTGACAGGTTTGCACACAATTCTGTGTTCCTTTTTTTTCACAGGCATGATATCTTCCCTGAGAACTTGATTTTTCCCCTGAATGCTGATAGCTGTGGTATGAATTCAGAGTTTGCCATCCACCCCGGTGTCCCTGTAACCACCCCAGGCCCCCAGTTGTGTACAAGCATGGGGCTGGTGCTCAGAGGATGGGTGCAGGTGGTGAGGAGCTGTTTGCAGCTGCCCACACCATCCATCAGAGAAGGCAGTGGCACCCTACTCCAGTACTCTTGCCTGGAAAATGCCATGGATGGAGGAGCCTGGTGGGCTACACAGTCCATGGGGTCGCACACAGTCGGACACGACTGAGCGACTTCACTTTCACTTTTCACTTTCACGCACTGGAGAAGGAAATGGCAACCCACTCCAGTGTTCTTGCCTGGAGAATCCCAGGGACGGGGGAGCCTGGTGGGCTGCCGTCTATGGGGTTGCATGGAGTCCGACACGACTGAAGCGACTTAGCAGCAGCAGCAGCAGCAGCAACACCATCCATGGCCCCTGGCCTCAGGATCAGAGCAGCTTCGTACACCTTCCAGAACCCAGCACCTCTGACCTAGCTCTAGGTCAGAAGTGAGGCAAGGGTGGTGCTAGCTGTCAGAAATGGGGTTTGTTTTCCTGGGCAAGAAAATAGCTTCTTTTCCTTCCAGGCTCCCCTTTCCTCCTGGTTCTGCAACTAGGGCAGTTGCTTTAGCCCTCTGGTCGGCCTGTCCTTGGAGACCTCGCCAGTTCTGAGGATGTGGCAGACTGGCCAGGCCTCCCAAGCTGGCCATTGGGAGTGAAGCCTGGGGTTGATTCCATTTCCAGCTGGCCAGGCTTTGCCCCCAAGAGTTGCTTGCTGCTTTCACCGTGACCTGCTGAACTGGCCAGTAGAGCTAGACCACACGTGCATCCTCAGCTTGGTTTTCCCACTTTCGGGGTTTGACCTTGAGTGGACATTGGCCTTCCGAGCATCCCTGTGTTTCACGGGGGTGTGAGTCATGATAACGTCCAACCTGGCTTTGGGTTCTAGAGATATGGGAGATAGTAGTAACCTGGGGCCCTGAGACTTTCCCTCCACAGAGGCTGGAAGACCTCCAGAGATGGAATCATTCATTGGGCAACAACAGCAGTAATAATAGTAACTTTCATTTGAGAACTTTATATTTGAGATCATGCTTTTATTTACTTCGTTTGATTGTAATAACCACTCTGCAATGCAGGTTGAATTGTCTGAATGTGAAGTGAAGGCTCTGAGGGGTGGATGAACTCTTAACTGATGAAGGAGCCAGGTTTTGAGCCCAGCTGGTCTGACTTCAGTCCAGTGATGTTTTTCCTATGACATGTTTCCTCACAGGGAGCACAGGGACCGTATTTTTTCCTAAAACAGTTAAAGTAATCACTTTACCAAACCCAATCATATGAAACATTCAATTTAATCATCACAGCGTGACTTTTAAATGAATAAAACAGTATCTCTTCCTTTTTTCCAGAGGCCGGCATTATAGAATGAAAGTGCACAAAACCATTATATAAGTCAGAAATCCTGACATCTGATATCTTTACATGAATTTTCTCATTTATAAAATAGAAACAGTAACATTTATTATTTCCCATGGCAGGGCTTTTTAGGTACATGTGAAGGTACTTGGAAAACTGTACCATTATTTTTTAAACTTTTGAAGTCCCTTCACCCCAATTACAATTCCTTCATCAGCTTAGATGCTTTTTAGGATTTTAGGAGAACTAATATATTACACTTGCTCAGGAATACTTTTCACACTTATCTAAAATCTCTTGAATTCATAGATCTGGAAAGAGAGATTTGGGAGAACGTGCTCTCTTTCGGCAGAGTGAAATGAGCTGTTGTCAGGTCGTGGGTGAATGTCTGGGCCTTTTGGAGTCCAGTGTGCACGCCCTGGCTCTAAGTGGGCACCACTGAGTGAGAAGAGGTGTCTGGGGCTCAGTCTGCTTGCTCCATGTTGGGGCCCTGGCTGGCAGTTCCTGGGCTCAGAGACCAGAGCACAATCTGATGCAGCCAGTTAGCTATGTTCTTAGAAGCTTAAAAAAAAAAATTGGCCTCTTCAAATTTTAAAATTGTGGAAGGATCTAGACAGGTTACAAAGGAGGAAGTAATGAAAAGATTGGGCAGTTCAACCTGAGTAACTCTGCCCACTTGATAGGTGATCAGAGAAACTCAGGTTGAAAGCAATTACCCTTTTTACTCTATCCAGCTGGGGAACATTTTTTCAAAACATTCAAGGTGAGCGTTGGTGAAGGTGAAGTGAGACAGACACTGGTGAGGAAATGTACACTGGTACAGCTTTTCTGCAAAGATTTTGGGAGGTATGTTTGGGGGAGCCTTACGATTATTAACAACCTTAGAAACCTCCTGTTTCCAATTACAGGATGTTTTGTGGAAATAGGTCACAAAATGTTTATTTGTGGGAATATTATGGTGTTAATCATAATTGCAAAATACTATAAACAACTTAAATGTTCAAGAACAGGGAAATGGTTAATAAAGTATGGTGGAATATGGAATATAGTCGGCCATTTAAAGTTGTATTTTTGAGTAACATTTTAATGGTAAGAAACTTGTTAATGAGGATGAAAGTGGGATGCCAGCCTGCTTGCTTACACACATAATTTATAGGTAACTAGGAATAGATGTCTCTATATCTCAGGCTGGTAGTAATCATCTTTGGGCAGAGGAATTATTTTCTGTATACTTTATTTTCCAAAAATTTCTACAATATGAATATATCTCATTTTATAATCAGAGAAACAGTATTTGAAAATTCAGGGGATGGGAATGTCTTCATTAAATTCTTTTAAAATGTAAAATGAAATTTTAAGGTATTAAACTATAAGGTATTACAAATAAGAGGTAAGTACCATTTCAGCAGATGAATGAATAAGTTAGGCAGATTGCCAATAGGTTATTGATTTTAAGAGAAAAAATGATAAACCACTGTGGGTAATATTCACATTTTTCTGGCAGTTATAAAGAAACCACTGATTGCCTAAAATAGCAGGTGCTGAATTGGGAGACCTCTAGAGGAGTTTAATTTAATCACTTAATTTTTGCATAATGACTGTATTATACAGTGAGGAAAGCTTAAAATTTCAGATAGAGAAATTTATTTCTGACTATCACAAAGTTTTGGTGTTTCTGGAAAAGATTTAATAACTGCTGGATATAAATATCTGATTGATTTACTTTGAAGAGTGCATATTCTTAGCATTCTGAATTAAATGGGGGCTGTTCAGATGGATCGTTTTACTTAAGTTCTAAATACTTATGATCAGACTAATGCCAGAGAAAATGCAACATCTTGAATATGCTTATGAAACACTGAACTCCTGCATTTTATTTTACAGTGTAGCTCTCGCAATATATTACCACATCAAAAACAGGTATGTGGATTTTGTTTAATTTTGTGCTGAAAACATCACATTTTATCTGCAATGACATTTTTCCTATTGCGTTCTAGTTGCCTCAGCCTTTGAGTTTTGTATTCTTATCTCACTTTCATAGAATCTGTAAAGGTAACACAGTTTACCCACACCTCCCAGAGAAGTACTGAACTGCTTCTGAGTCAGAGGAAACCAAATGAAGTCAGCAAAAGAGAACAGAGTTTCTTGACAGTATTCAGCCTCCTCTTGACTTTATTTTCTGTGTCATTCACTTAAACATTCTGTCTTCTATAAAATATTGTAACAAGTTTCTGTGCACAGCTTTCACATGAAAAAGAAGTTCATAGAAACAGTTTTGTTGTAAAGTTAGTCGTAAACTCTTAAGGTGGTAGCAATCCTTTCTGATGGGAGTCTGGAGATAGTTCAGTTAATTTTAGAAGTGAATCATGGAAAAATCATATAAGAAGTTAGCTGTTCAGCCGAGCTCTCTTTCGTCTTTTTGCAGACAGTAAGTCATAGAGCAGAAACTGGTGTGTCCCATGGGGGTGCATGGCAGAGGCACATCTGCAGCTTCTGATAATCGCGAGCCTAACTGACATTGGAACGTTACTTGCTGTTACCAAAGCAGCAGTTTCCAAAGAAAATTTTTTAGGCAACACTCAAATGACATAAGTCAGGTGGAAGCAGAGCCGTCACTAGCGGGGTGTGGCCCCCCCAAGCCCAGCGCCCCCTCTGCCCGCGTTCATGGAGAGAGCCGCCCCTTTAAGTGGGTCTGTGTGGGTACCGGCTGGTAACAGCCAGGTGCACGTTTCTACATGGCCGTGGCCCCCCCAGAGCCCAGCGCCCCCTCTGCCCGCGTTCATGGAGAGAGCCGCCCCTTTAAGTGGGTCTGTGTGGGTACCGGCTGGTAACAGCCAGGTGCACGTTTCTACATGGCCGTGGCCCCCCCAGAGCCCAGCGCCCCCTCTGCCCGCGTTCATGGAGAGAGCCGCCCCTTTAAGTGGGTCTGTGTGGGTACCGGCTGGTAACAGCCAGGTGCACGTTTCTACATGGCCGTGGCCCCCCCAGAGCCCAGCGCCCCCTCTGCCCGCGTTCATGGAGAGAGCCGCCCCTTTAAGTGGGTCTGTGTGGGTACCGGCTGGTAACAGCCAGGTGCACTTTTCTACATGGCCCCTGTTGTTTTTCAAAATTGAGTCGTGGGGCTTTCCTGATGGCTCACAGTGGTAAAGAATCCGCCTGCCAGTGCAGGAGACACAAGTTGGATCCCTGATTCAGGACGATTTCGAGTGCTGCAGCGCGGCTAAGCCCATGCACCACAACTACTGAGCCTGTGCCATGGAGCCCAGGAGCCACCACCGCTGAGCACACGTGCGGTAACTGCTGCCGGCCACGTGCCTAGAGCCTGTGCTCCGCAACGAGAAGCCTGCACAGCAGCTAGAGAAAAGCCCATGCCTCAGCGAAGACCCAGCACGGCCAAAAATAAATACATACATTAAATTATTTTTTAAAAATACAGTCGTGAGGCCCCTCATTAGTGAAGTGGTTAAGCTGCATGCTGTGAGAATTTCAGACTAATCTCCAGGACACGCTGCGTGTTCATTCTCACCCTCAGACTTCTTTTGTGTTGACAACGTCGTGATAGTTTAAACAGATCCATCAAACTTTGCTCAGAAATAAGATGTTAAAGAAATTTAGATTTGGTGCATTTGAAAACTCAAGAAATGAAAATCTTTGATTTTTACTTTACTAAATGGGATTCATAACCTTTATTTTATGGACTATTCAAAAGTGATTAAGTAATGTCCCCAAGAAAAGCAAATTATAATTCATGAATAATCAATAGCATCTCTTAACAGTACTGCCCCTGTTTCTTGAAATAACAGTTGAATCAAAATACATTTTGTTTTCATTTTGACTGGCACTCTGCTACAGAAGGGAAACTCCGTTTTCTGTTACTTTCCTCCCCAGGGACCCAGATGGAAGGATGCTCTTGGATATTTTCGATGAAAACCTTCACCCTCTTTCGGTAACCCTCCCCTTGGGTCCCAGGGTATGGTCCAGTCATGTCTCTGTGGCTCCTGTGGGGCAGCTACTCATGGAGAATGTCTCCCTCCCCAGAAATCCGAAGTGCCACCAGATTATGACAAACACAACCCAGAGCAGAAGCAGATTTACCGGTTTGTTCGGACACTGTTCAGTGCTGCTCAGCTGACTGCAGAATGTGCCATCGTCACCCTGGTGAGTGCCCGCAGGATGACATGGCCATCGAGTGGGGTGCAGGTGGGAGTGTCCACTGCAGATCTGGGAACCCCAACGCCACCTCAGGGTTGTCTTTTATCCAGAATAGCAACTGAATCTCCCCAAAGAGAGCATGTGGTCTGTTCCGCAGTCCCACCTAAAGCCCCTTGTCAGATCACACTCAGAAGCAGGAAAGCTGAAACGACCCATGCAGGGTCCACAGTGCTGAGAAGGACCAGGGCCACCTCACTGATGTCCAGGTTTCTGGTGTTGGTTCCCTACGTCGCGAGGACTGCTGTAATTGCTGCCTTCTCCTCTGTGATTTTTGTGTAAATACGTGTCTGTAAGATGAGACATTCATCTTACATTCTGAGACATTCATGAGACATTCAGAGACAGCGTGGACATAATCTGCACATTGACTCAAGTTAAAAACCTATAACCTTCCTTAGATTCTTAAAACCTTAGGGACGGTTGATTTAGCTCCGATCTCATTGGGGAAGCAGCTTTGACAGCGGAGCCTGCTGTCACTGACCTTTCCCACTGTGCACCACTCAGATAAGAAACGGGCTTGCCAGTGCGTGGGCTGTCCCGTGGGCCCATGCAGTTCCCTGAGAAGAGACCCTGTGGTATGACGACGAGTGTAAGGACCATCCACATCTCCACCACACTGAGAGCCCCTTGTTCTCAGCTCACGGCACAGTGACCGGTTTGCTTGTGAATTCCTTCTCTTGTGGAACTTGCCCCCTGACAGGTGAACAGACATCCAGCAAGTCTTCCTCAGGTGATGTGGCCTGCTGATAAACCCTGAGGTCATGACTGAGAAGCATATTTATGGCTCAGCTTTGTTCCTCCAAAGGATGTCAAGTCCTCAAAAAACCCCCTCCAGGCAGCAGGGTTGACATTTTAATGAAGGGAGATTGTGACAAAGGGGGAAGAAGAGGAAGAAAATCAGATAATGAGTACTTATTTGACGCCCTGAAGAAAGATTTATTGAAGCTCCTGTTTCAAGATGTGGTGGGGTTTTTTGCCTTCTGTTCTGAAGAAAATGGTGACCTGACTTTGCCCTGTAGCACCTTCCAGTTTGGATTTATCAGCGTGAAGAAGCTTTGTGTCCTGTGAAAGACATAGTTTCTGCAGAGACTTCTGTTGAGAACATGTAGTTTGTTCCCCTGTCTCCAAGCAGACATGGGTGGTTAGTTTGTCTTGGGAGTGCTGTGGGAGTGGTGTGTGTCTGTCAGTTGTGGGAGCTGCTGAAATCCTCCCTTGTCCTGGGACATCATCTGGCGGCTTAGCAGGAGATGAGCGTCTCTGGCTATAGCTGACAGGTGGGCAGCGTCAGGGGCCCTCACAACAGGCACAGCTCTGCAGACTGAGTTTCCGGGGTCTGCTTGGTTGGCCCAGGCAGCCAACTCTGTGTTGCGATCGAGCCCGGCGTGTGATGGTCCCACCCGTCATTCCAGGCTCACAACAACCCTTCACAGCAGGCCTGGGCTGGGGCTGGAGGGCTGCGTCCCTCTCTGCCTTTCTCCTGGCCTTGCCTTGGTGGCCTGGCCCGTTGCCCAGAGGAGGCAGAGAGGACCACAGTTAGCTCTGCCCCGCTGCCCGTGGGGAACCAGACCACTGCCTGCCTGTGGGAGACGCTTCTAGAGCCTTCAGCCACTTGCTGCTGCGTGTGTCCAGGAGCACCAGGCATGCCAGCTCAGCTGGGTCCCCCCCGGCGGCCCTGAGGGCTGTCACTTGGCCCCAAAGTGCCTCTCGGAGGCCGGTGCTCTGGTGAAGAGGCCACCTGTGGAATCTATCCATTCTGACCCCAGAGACCCCCCCTTTTTAGGGCACATTAGTGGTTTCTACCGAGGTCAAAAGTGCTGTTCAGATAAAGTCCAGTGAGGAATCCAGCTACCTCAAATATTAGCAAATAGGAAGCGCTCGGGAGGCCCAGTCAGCTGAGCTGTGGGTGAGGGCCTACAGTGCACGGACCGGGGCTGCTCTGAGTGATGGACAGGGAAGCCCAGCATCCTCAGAAGTGTGGGTGGGGCTGCTCTGAGTGATGGACGGGGAAACCCAGCATCCTCAGAAGTGTGGGCGGGGCTGCCCTGAGTAATGGACAGGGAAGCCCAGCGTCCTCAGAAGTGTGGGCGGGGCTGCTCTGAGTGATGGACAGGGAAACCCAGCGTCCTCAGAAGTGTGGGCGGGGCTGCTCTGAGTGATGGACAGGGAAGCCCAACATCCTCAGAAGTGTGGTCCCGTGCACCCTGGAGTCCGTGAGTGTGCACTTTCTCCCTGCCCCCCGGGGCTGCTCTGAGTGATGGACAGGGAAGCCCAGCATCCTCAGAAGTGTGGTCCCGTGCACCCCAGACTCCGTGACTGTGCACTTTCTCCCTCTCCTCCTCCCCCACGCCATGCCTTCGAACAGTTTTATTTTGTACAGTCACCTGAATGCTCTGTAAGCGGTCACTAACCTGTATTTTCTAGAGACTCTCAGGATGGTCCTTCTTAGGAAGTTAAATCTGAAAATTTAATTGAGCAGCAGTGTCCTATTAGCAATGGTGTAGGGAATGGTGTTCAGAAAAAATCAATCGTATATTATTTTACTTGGCAGAAAATTAAAATAGCCAAGTGGGAGTTTACTAAAGAAATTACAACTGATCCTTGAATATAGCTTTCTTGGCAAATTCTTCCAAATTGCATGCTATTATGTGGTGCTTTTATGAATTCCTTCTCCCCAAACATAACATCTGCTTCCCCTCGGTAATGGACTGTGTTATCATATCTAATTTCTCCAGGTCATCTTAGTGGAATATCAGATGTGGTAGATGGCTTGTTTTTTTCCAAACATTATTTTAAATGTTACCTAGTGTACCTATTAATATATATCTACTGTGGTTAAGTAAGAACAAAATTGAATAACCTTTTTTTTTTTCTTTTCTTTTTTGAGTAACCTTTTTGTACTGAGTCAGTGAGAAGCTATTTCATTGGGGAGCTTGGAGAGGTTTACATAGCTCATTTATATAAAGGAGTAGCATCTTAGGGATCTGGTTGAAGAGTGTCCATAATGATTGCTTCAAAAAATCTGGAGTTAGATCCAGCCTCAGTTTTCTGCTCCTAGTACAGTTTTGTGGCACATTTAAAAAATTCTTTTCTTGGTGGAATAAGAAGAGTTAGTCATCAACCTTTGTAACATACATGTAGTCTGGGCTCCTGAGGTCGGTGTCTAATTAAATTTCCCCTCAGCCTGGCCTGGATCTCTCGCTGAAGGATTTCAGTTTTCACACAAAAATAATGATCTAAAACATTAGCTTACTCTTCCTGCTCCTTGAATGTAATAAATGCCATTAAAAACTAAAATCTGTACAATGGAAAAGATGACTGACCTCTGCTGAGTGACCCACGTTTCTTCACCAGTGGTTGTCACAGCCCAGTGCTGTTCTGTCCCTGAGGGACGTTGGAAGCGCCCCTGAAGGTCCATAGAGCACGGTTGGCAGGCACGTGTCGTGACCCCAGAGGCCTCTCTGAAGGCCTCTCAGATGTTTAGTGCTGAGCACCGCAGAGGGGACTGGCTCTTCCCTGAGTGGTCTCCTCTGACCCCCCATTCCCCCCGCACCTGTCTCTAAATCCAGGGCCTGAGTTTCCCGCCTGCTTCTGACCGCGGCTCCTTCCTGAATGCCATTGCTGTGGTCATCTCATCCACTCAGGCCTCCCTAGACCTGCTCTCCTGTAGCCGCATTCCACATCCAGAGCGTCCTTCCTGCAGGGCCCTGTGTCCCTGAGGCCAGCACGTGGGGGCTCCCTGAACCAGCGGCGTGCTGAGTGCTGGGCACATGGTGGGAGTGAGGTCCGGGCGTGGTCCTCAGGGGACTTGGCTTCCTCGGGGGAGAGACCGGAGGAGGGCAGCTGCCCTGCCTGGGGAGAGACGCAGCCAACGGTGGCAGGGCTGGGTCACTGGACCAGGGTGGGGCAGTAAGGTGGACATGATGGCTTCCCGTTTCATCACCTCTCAGGAAACTTAGGGCCTCTTGGCAGCTCATTGGGTATGGCTATTTTGTCTTTGTGATTATATTAGTAATTTCTTTCTCATGATTTTTATTTTGTCTTTCATACTGTGCCCCTCATCCGGTCTGAGGAGTACTTGGTATCTGAGATCATCCATAAAAATCCTGCTTTTTAAGATGGAAAGAACTGACTTTTCATTAGTAAAGCACTGGAAGCAGAATGAAATGTTTTAAGCAAAAGAACCATCATCACTTGTCTGTTTACTGACTTAGCAGACGGCTGAGTGCCAGCCCTCATCTCAGAGGCAGAGAGCTCCTGTTTGAGTGGCAGAGGCAGACAAGGTGCTGGCCCTGGTCAGCTTCCCTGGGCTTCTCCACCTGGGCCCCCGTTCACAGACCACAGGCCGCACAGACTGGCTGCCGGGCTTGGGAGGGAGCCCTTGACCCTCCCTCTGTCTGTGGCTTAGGGCTGAAGGGTGCTGGTGTGGCCGTGTCTTCCAGGTGTACCTCGAACGGCTTCTCACATACGCAGAGATTGACATCTGTCCGGCCAACTGGAAGCGGATTGTTCTGGGGGCCATCCTGCTGGCCTCCAAGGTGTGGGATGACCAGGCGGTGTGGAACGTGGACTAC
>NW_011495023.1:470019-480129 GCF_000754665.1 Bison bison bison | reverse complement strand
AGGACATGTGAGTGTGGGCGGGGGCGCCCCCGTGTGGACGTGCACAGGGAGGAGTGAGTGACCGTGGCTGTGCATCTGTTGTGAGCTGGCTGAGCAAGGACACGGTTGCGGATAGGATTTACAAAAACCTGTGCGTCTCGTCCTGTGGGTCCCAGATGGGTACTGGGACAAGCTTTCTGGCTTATGAATCTAGTCTCTGAAACCATGTTCCAGGGAACCTTCCTTTACCTTTCTGCTCCCCGTCTGCGGTGGGGTTCATCCCCACTCTGTACTCACTGCAGACTGACGACAGGCAGCAGACAGGCTAAAATGCTCCCTGCCTCTGTTCAGTTTCAGAAAGAAGATTATCACTGCTTTTTGACACGTGTTGCAAGTTCACTTGGCTTCACATGAACTTTCTGTCCCTCAGGGTCCTCCTGTGCTTCCCGGTTGGGCCACTCCTCTCTCAGGGCACCGTTCTGGGTTCACCTGCAGCCCGAGGCCTGGGGTCCCTGGGGCTGTATGTACAGGAAGTGGGGTCAGGACGAAAGGAGCTGTTTTGGAAACAATCAGGATGAACTGCACTGCTGACCCAGTTCTTACTGACGTGTTTCTCATCTTGTTTGTCTGGCTTCCTCAAGCCGGACAGCCTCTTCTTGCTAGAGGAGGTTCCACTGTGTCCCAGACCCCATCCATGTCCCTGGACCCTACCTGCCCCTTCCTCCGGTTGCTGGCTGGCTGGGCATCCCCCCTCTTTTTGCTGCCCTGGGGACACTTGTTTATGTTCTTGCATCTTTTGCCACAGAGCCTTTTCCTACTACAGACCAGTAAGACTCTTTCCTGCACCTGTCATTCTTTATCCTTAAAAAGTAAGAAAAATATGAAGTCTTTGATAGCAAGAATTAGAAAATTAAAAAATTTTTTAAAGTCTTGATTTTATTTCAAGCTGAAAACAGTTATTAAGAGAATCGTCATACAGACCGTAAGTTGGTCCCTTCCACCTTTTGGCTGCTCTGAGTAACTCTGCTGTAAACGTGAACATCAGTGTGCAAATTCCTCCCTGAGGCCCTACTCTCTGTTCTTTGGAGTCTGTGCCGAGGAGTGGGATTGCCCCTTAATAGCTGGTCTTTAAAGTGGGCTCATTTTTCTAGAAAAGTCGATAGGCCATGAGGTGATGAAAACAACTTTCTTTCATTGTAGAGCCCCATTCGAAAGTTGCTAAGTGGCATCAATCAACTGGGTTTCTTTACAGTGATGACCTAATGCAACAAATACTTCGGAAATGTTTTGGTTTATTCACTTGAATTTATTTATTATAAATTTTTACATCAGAACTATATACTGGTAATTAGGCTTCCCAGGTGGTGCTAATGGTAAAGAATCCACCTGCCAGTGCAGGAGACAAAAGAGACTCAGGTTCGATGTCCTGGGGAAGATTCCCTGGAGAAGGAAATGGCAACCCACTCTAGTATTCTTATCTGGAGAATCCCATAGACAAGGAGCCAGGCGGGCTAAAGTTGATGGGGATGCAGAGTCAGACACGACTGAGCAACTAAATGCACACACACACACACACACACACACACACACACCCTTGAGAGTAGCAAATCCATCAAGCCCATTCCCTCTGCATCACTTAGTTTTCTGATGATTTATCATATAACAAGCTGTCAGGTATCCCTGGAGGAGGTACTGCTATTGTTTGGAAATTCAAATTTGGGGAATTATTTTTATTTTCTAAATATTGCCCTAGTTTGAAAACACAGCCATTCTAAAATCTTTATTTCCCCCACAACATAAACAGAAACATTAAAAAAATAAATATTCAGAAGGGCTGTTTTTCCCTTAAGGAACCTGGGGAAACTGCCGCCTTGTTAGAAACCAGATTCCTCTAGACTTTAATCCTGGTTATACCCTCAACAAAAGGCAGTGGTGTCTAGATACCATCTGGGGTGGGAATAGCTTCCTGGCTCTCTCACTGGTTTTTCTTCCTGGCATTGAATGGGAGCTGCAGTGTCACCACTTGGCCACTAGGTGGCAGTGTGTCCACAGGCAGCTCCCAAGTCTTGTTAAGATCTTACCTGGATTCTTGTTATTTCACAGGATGATCTCCTAAGTCTGACTTAAAGCAGGCATAAATAAAAGTCATTAGAAGTGTAAATTTTGACATCACATATACATTTGGGGCTTAACTTCTTCCTCAAAGCTGCATGGAAGCAGCCCTTCTGACTAGATGAACTGAATTCGATGTCTTGATCTTTCCCTCCAAAGCTCTCAGGCCTTCGATAACAACTTGCTGAGGTTCCTCAGTTATCTTTTGCCTAGGAGCTGCTGTCAGGGACCCAGCCACACCCGCCTCCCAGACTTAGCTCAGCTGTCACTTCCAGGAAGCTTTCCCTGATCCCTCCACCCAGGCTACGCTTGGTCCACTCCATTCAATAATTAATAACTAATTATTGAGCACCACCTGTGTGTCAGGTGCTGTGCTGGGGCCAGGCTGCAGTCAGATATCACGGTTTCTGTCTCGGAGGAGAGGAGGAGGGGAGACTGTGTTAAAGGACAGAAGTGAGTCCAGGGTGCTGCCCGGGGGGTGGCCTAGAACTGAGAATCTGGCCCAGGACCAGTGCTGACAGACAGACCTGTCCCTGAGGATGCTTTTCCCCCGGCAGTGACTACCAAGAGGTGGGCCTGCTAATGGGGGCGTTTTACAATGTGTTCCAGCCTTCATCAGCTATAAGGGGATTGGCTCCTTTATGGACCAGGCACTGTTATCCAGGAGGGAAGGCAGGAGGGAAGGCTCAGCAGCAGGAGCGTACTAGAGATGCATGTTCTTGGGCCCACCTAGACCTGTCAAATCAGATGGGTGGCCCAGCTGTGGGTCCTCACAGACCCTGCAGGTGATGGGTTAGGCTTAGGGTTTGGGGGGGTAGGTGGGTGCATGCTGAGACTGGTGGTCTCCTTCCTGCACTCCCATGGTCCTGAGGAAGCTGCTCATCGCTTCCCCACCCTTCCCTCCCCGCAAGGCGATCCTCTGGGTCTCGGAGGCCTGTCCTCTAGGCAGCCGTCCAGTCTCACTGGACTCTGTTTGACAGCTCCTAACTGTGTCTTCTGCCCCGTTTGAACTGATGGTTCATGTGGTGAGGTGAGGCCAGAGCCCGCTGCATGTGTATGTGTGTGCACACACACATGTGCTTGGTCTCAGTGTTGGGGTCACCCTGAAGCACTTCCTGGTGCTGATCATCCCAGTTAATCAGGCCTCATCCTCTGGGCACTGGGTCAGATGGGCTTGGCTTTTATCACCAGTTTGGTGGTGAGATGGCAACTCTGTGTCCAAGCGGGCCGCCGGTGAGATGGCTGTTCTCCCTGGAGGGTGCGGTCTTGTGGCCTCCGTGTCCGGCAGCCTGCCTGGGCTGTCCGCGGTGGGGACGGCGGCCGAGCTGTGCATTTCTGTCTTACTCTGCAGGAACGAGCTAGAGCGACAGTTCCTTGAATTGCTCCAGTTCAACATCAACGTTCCTTCCAGTGTTTATGCCAAGTATTATTTTGATCTTCGTTCTCTGGCGGAAGCCAACAACCTGAGCTTCCCCTTGGAGCCCCTGAGCAGGGAGAGGGCCCACAAGCTGGAGGTAAGAGGCACCAGCGTCCCGCGGGTACACTCCTGCGGCAGAGCTCTGTGCTCAGGCTCGTTCTGCCATTGCTGGTCATCATAAAATAAGGACCAGATGACCTGGATTGCATTGGTACAACCTCATACTTTTAATAACCTTCTCAGTACTGGTTTTTATTTAACGTGCATTGATTCTGTTTTTTAAATCAAATAAGTTTTTTAAAACCCGTTTTAAACCAGCATTCACTTTTATAAGGGAAAAGATACCAGATGACCCTATGATTGGCAATCCAGAAAGGTTTGAATCCGCTTTTTTCATTTTTTGAAGCTGTTTTCTCCACAGCCTTGTTGTTGGTCTTGACCTGGGTTTAGGGCCGTCACTGTGAAGCTGTGTGACACTTGTGTCTTACGTATAGCTCGGCTTTGCACTTGCACCGGCCTCTTCCCATCCGACTTTGGCGGCTGCAGGTGTGGGGAGGAGAAGGCTCACAGGTCAGAGCCGTCTTCCAGGGGAGGTGCGGGGCCCTCAGCACCTTCATCCCGCACATCCTCAGTGTCGCGGATGGTGCTGGCCCACTGCAAGGATGGAGAGTGTGGGCAGGGTGCTGGCCCCGGGGCTGATCTGAGTGTCTCTCTCCTGCCCCTCAGGCCATCTCCCGCCTCTGCGAGGACAAGTACAAGGACCTGAGAAGACCCACGAGGAAGCGGTCAGCAAGTGCTGACAATCTGACTCTGCCCAGGTGGTCCCCGGCCATCATCTCCTAACCGTGGGCGTCCCTGCCGGAGGCCGTGCCATCCCTCAGTTTCTCCTTTAGTTCGAGAAAAGACAGACGTGGGGTGGTTTTGTTTTGTTTCCCCTCTCCTTTTCTTTTTAATTCATAGCTCCGCCAGGCTGCCTTGATGAGCGCCTCTGGGCTGCGCGCACGCGCAGCAGGGCTCCGAGGACGCGAAGTCGGTGCCATGGGATCCCGTCCACGCCTTCCCAGCCCCGGGTCAGCGCTTCCTTCGTGGAGGAAAAAGACTCTAACCCTGGAGGAGGCAGGGAAGGGACGGGAAGTCGCATAGAGGCAGGGAGCGGCTTGGCCTGGTTCCTAAGTCCCCGTCGGTCAGTAGCCGAACCAACCTGATAGGAGAGCCCGGCATAGGTGACAAAGTTGGACGCGCATTAAAGGCGCGCCGCGTTCACCACCCCACCCGGATCAGTATGTCCCGTTAAGACTTCTTGCATTCCTTCTTGCTGCTTCTCGGGGATTTGGGGGGGATTTTTGTTTGTTTTATTCTGTTTTGGTTTTGATCCCACAGAGCAGAGAATATAGTTTGTACCCACCATGGCACAGACATCCAAATAAATAGCACTGGCTGTTTCTCTGCACCACTCCTGCGAGCTGTCTTCTGAGCTTTCTTGCTCTCCAGGGGGGCACTTGTCCCGTGTCTGCGCACCTTTATCCTAGCCGGTTTTCTCCACAGTGGCGGAATCAGCTTGACTGTAGTGCTGAACCAGACGACTCCCTTCCCCCAGCTCCTCCCCCAGGAACATTCTAGATCACATGGGTGCTTGTGCCTTCTGATCCTGCGGTGGTCTCTCTCTCTGCCTGCCCCGAGGGGCAGCCCCTTCCTCGCCCCGCCCACCCCACTCCTCTACTTCCACGTCCATTGTGCAAGCAATATTCCTCTCAACTTTTATATGTTTACTTCAAATCAAAGTTAGTCTATTTGTATAAAAATTTTTTAAAAATCTAAAATTAAAAAAAAAGGGGATGGGGTGGGTATTCACATGGAAGATCACTGAAGGGCAAAATGTTCCTATTTACTGAGGTATTTTTCACAGAATGATTGAATAAAAAACAACTTGCATTTTCATTGTGGGTGCTTAGTGAAGTTATATGAAACTAAAGCTGTGAAGGTTTACATGTCATTAATTATGACCGTCCTTTTTCATTTCTGACTCTTCTTCATTTCCTTATGGGCCAAATGGAAAGCTTTTGTAGCAAGGAAAATTGAAGGGTTAATGACAGAACCTCACAGTTAAGTCTAAGAATCTGGGTCAGTGAAGCATACAGTGCTTTGGGGTTTGCATATTTTCTCGGGTCACGATGACAGAGGTTTCTAAGTTTTTCTTTCATCAGGTCTTTGAGGCAAATGGCAGTAGATAAATCTGTGTTTTACCACCCTCCTGTGTGAGCTTGGAAAACTCTGGAATCTTACGTTATTTGTCTTGTGCCCTGAACTCATACACCTGCTCCCCAGACATGCCTGCCCCTGAGGAGACATGCTTTGTTAGTGGGAGGGACTCAGAAACAGCCAAGCAGCCCAAGAACACAAAGGCCAGTGCTACTCAGATGGCCCTGAAGTTTGTAGCATGTGTAAACCCAACTGTGTGGGCCAGAAATACTGTTAGATTCTTTCTGGCTTAAACTTTCAAAAGCAAACAAGTGGAACATGAAAAGTTAATTATCTTTCCATTGTAACTGTGTATCAGTATACTCCATATGGGTTCCAAAATCAGCTGCTCTCTTCAAGTAAGATTTGGATTTAGAACATGAAATAGAGACCCCCCAAAAATGTAGAAAATAACATTTTATATTCCCTAAACTATATAGCTTAAAAAGGGACATATTTTCTTAGCTGACTATGAATACCTCTCAAATAAATTAGTTCCTCCCATGTAGAGTATCTTACTTTACCGATCCATTTCAGGAAAGAGGTTTTGCTGCCTTTCAAGCAGACATCTTATTTTTATCCCTTTTATTTGAATGAGAGATTTGAAAATTGAATTATGTAAATATTTCAATGCATCTGCTATTATTTTGTGGAGTTTATTAAACTACTTTAAAAAATTGTATAGTCTATTTATTGTATGTATGTGCATACAGTCTGCTGACTTAAAGTGGATTCCGTAAAGCCTGACTCGGTCTTGCTTAGACTATTGAATATTGTTTTAGCCTTGTGCACTGGATTCTACCTCTGTATAGGAAAATTTTCCATATTCCTGAGCATTGATCTGTATTAATTGGTTATGTTTCTTGCACTGAGGATTTTTAAAACTCTGTTGTAAGTGTAGATTTCAGTTTTGCTTTTGCAGAATGGATCCCTTGACATGAAGGTAATTTAGGTTGGGCTTATTTTTCTACATGATGAAGAAGACTTAAACATTACATTCTCTGGTTTGTTCTAAGTTTGCAAAAAAAAAAAAAAAAAGCCCAACAACACCCAGTACAGTACCTATTGATAAATCATCGTGATGTAATTTGTTTGCAAGGTGGTTCATGCCCTACAATTAAAGCCGGATTGCTATTTAGGAATACATTGTCTTAGTGTAGTTTTTGAATGGGCAGTTTTCATTAATGAAGGGTGAAGAAAACCACACAATTTATTGCCTTTAAGTTTAGATTTGACTTAAAGTCGTTTGGGAGAATAAGTATGCCAATGAATTTTCCCTTTTTGTTTTACGTTTTTTCTTTTAAACTGGGAGAGGCAAAAAAGTCGGATTTAAAACCAACTGGAGGGCAAGATGTGAGGTCCCGCTAAGATGCCAGACGTTGCTGTGCCTTAAATGCACCCGCTGGGGCCGTCACCTGGCCCCTCTCCCGGGTGGCCCACCCACACCACCCCCCAAGCTCCTCCTCTTGGTCTTTGGCAAGACCATCTCCACCCTGGGCTTTCCTTTGGGTCTAGGGGTTTTGATGCTTGGCCGAGCTGCAGAGCAGAATTTGCTACGTAAGTGATTTTGATCCTTCCAGGCTACTTTTGGTAACCTCTCACCTGGGGCCATATTTTACAGCTTTGACATTTTTAAACAATAAGATACAATTCCTGGTTCATTGTAGGTACTTATTAAGTGTTAAATAAACACAGAGACCAAATAGTGCTTTGCCTTCCTGGTGCATTTTTTGAATATGACATTGAGATAGAATTGAACGGGTTTTGAGGATGCTGAGTGAACCAGTTCTTTTCTACATGATGAAAAGCAGTGGAGAGTATTATGGGTTCTGTAGGTGTTAAGTGATCCTCAGAAGGACTGGATCTTCTCCATCCGCTTTGACTTTACTAGAATTAGCATCTCAAGACTCCCAATGAGTGGACTGTGGCAACACGGGTCTCTTCTGAACCACAGGAGCCCTTCCCTGCCCTTACGAAAAAAGAGAAGTAGGGAACATACCTCAAGTAAAATGGGAACAGGGTACTGAAGGATTAATTTGGGACTCATATTTTAAGCTCTGCGAATTACAAGGAAGGCCCCGCACACAACTGTGTTCGGTTCATGACTGGAGCGTCCTGATCGCCAAGCCTTCCTAGCCCCACTGCACTGGAAACAGACCGTCCCGCCGGGCCAGCGGCGCCGTCCGCAGTAGGGAGGTGAGCAGGGGCCAGCGGCGCTGTCCCTGTCCGCAGTAGGGGGGTGAGCAGGGGCCAGCGGCGCTGTCCGCAGTAGGGGAGTGAGCAGGGGCCAATGGCCCCGTCCGCAGTAGGGGAGTGAGCAGGGGCCAATGGCCCCGTCCGCAGTAGGGGAGTGAGCAGGGGCCAATGGCCCCGTCCGCAGTAGGGGAGTGAGCAGGGGCCAGCGGCCCCGTCCGCAGTAGGGAGGTGAGCAGGGGCTTGCGGCCACCAAGCTGCTGGACTCGGACTAGAGTGGGGTAGCGGCTTCCTTCCACTTTGGGTAGGTTTTCTCACTAAGTTTGCATGTCTGGAGCTGCTCAAGGTCAGTTGTGTCATTTTCCATTAGAAACGTTCATCTCTGATTTGAAAGGGTCATCGGAGGCCTTTGTCTGCATCGCTGTGAGTCTGGGCCGTGGGTCAGACTGGGTGGTCCTGGTGCCCACAATGCCCATCGTAGGTCTTTGCAGCAAGAATTGTGGAGGAGCCTGTGTCCTTTAGGGACTCGGTCTGGGTAGAGAGCTTTATTTCCTTAAAGAGCTTTGTTTAAATAGAACACGGGATTAAAAAAAGAATGGCATTCCAGAACAACTGCCATTATGGGCAAAAATATTAAATGTAGCTAGAACTTAGGCATAACATTTATATTAACGTTATTCATTTATATTGTAACACAACTTTGGGTTTCAGTCTTAGCCCAGAGTTAACTTGCTTTGTGACCTTGGACAAGTTCCATCACCTCTCTGGATCACTCAGCAAACTTCACTGGCAAGAGACCGACTTCCTCGTGTTTTCTCCACCTGTCTTACTCTGTTTCTAAACCCACACTGCTCAGCCATTCTTACATCACGATCGTTGGATGCTGCTCTGTGTGTATGTAGGAAGGCTGGACCCACTGAAAGACAAGTCCAAGCTCATCTGTGAGTTTCCCCGGGGAAATTGGTTGTCCCTTTCAAGGCCAGGTTGGAAGAAGGGTGGGCATCAGCAGATACGGCTGTTCTTAGGAGGAGGATGTGGGTATCTAGAATTCAGCTGCTGTCCATCCTCCCCAGGTTTGCCCTCATGCACCTGAATCCTCAGCTTGTCCAATTGGGTTTTACTGGACCTTGTGGTTCTTTTCCACGTAGATGGACAATGAAAATCTTGCGACAGAGAAGCTGGTATAGGAATCCTCCCCAGTGGTTGTCTTGAGAAGGGTGTTGCCTCTTGGGTTAACCCCCAAGTAATGCTTATCCTCAGACCTGCAGACCCAAAGCTCTGGGGGCCACCATGGAGGAGAAGGAATTCTCTCCCCCTCCTCTCCTGTGGCACTCCCATGGAACTCGGCCACTTGCAAGCTTCTCAGATCTAACCTCTGCTCACCAGCTCTTGGTTCTACTGCAAAGGACTTGCATTGGGGGCGAGGGGCATTGTGTGCAGAAGAGTTGGGGTCCATTGCAAAGAAAAGTGCCGTATTTGGGGGACAGTGTAAGGTAAAACAGTAGACTCTGCAGGGTCAGGACACCCACATACGAGGACTCACCAGGGTACACTGGGCATTTGGTCTGACCAGCAAGTCTTAGAACTTTTCTGGCTTCCAGGAGCTTCATCTTTAGAGCAGAGAAATGGGTCAAACCCTGGATCACGCTAAGATCCTTTCACTTCTAAAACAGTTATCTTATGAACCACTTATTCTGAGATTTCCAGGAGCAGCCTCGGGGTTCAGAACGAGAGATCTACTCACCCCTGCAGTGTTAGGAAAACAATTTAGGAAAGCCTATCCTGAAGCATTCTAGCATCCCATGTGTCTATTTACTCCCTTCCATGGTTCTCGGCCACATCCTGCAAAGAGTGCCAGCCTCTAACACTGCAAAAACTGGAAACAAAATTTCTATTCCAGAATATTCTCTAGAACACAGGTGTTCGTTTGTGAGGAGTAGATGTGAATGAAGGCTTTAGCTCACACAATTACTTCATTCAGCAAATACTTACGGAGCAGGAACTGTGCCGGATGCTATCTGTGGGTCTACTGACACCAGGGACAAGACAGGCAAGGTCCGTGGGGCAGTAGGGCAGGCAATCAGTAGGTCACTGTGTCAGTAGCACATTTCAGACTGTGATCAGGGTCATGAAGACAGTCGGGTGGTCTGAGTAGTGGGGTGAGGCAGCTT
>NW_011495023.1:464780-469919 GCF_000754665.1 Bison bison bison | reverse complement strand
GAGGCAGCTTTTGAGTGGGGGTCTCTGTGGAAGAGCCCCAGGGGGAGTCATTTAGGGAGAGGGAGGGAGGCACCTTGCCGGCCTCCATAAGGAGGGGTTGCCATAACCCCTAGCTACATCTTCACTAGTATATCATGATATCATATCACACTAAGTGTTCTTGCTGTTTTAAGTTACATGTGGGTCCTTAAACAAGTTTGTTTTTTTGTTGTTAATAATGCTGTCTCTGCCTGAATGCCTCTCAGGCCCCCTTCACCTAGAGGTGAATTTCAGGACCCATTTCACATTGTTAACACTTCTAGAAAGCCTCTGCTTTCATAAGTATAACACTGCAGAAAGTACTGGAGAGCTTTCTCCTCCTTTCTGGAGGAGAAACTTCCCTTTTGGAATTATTTGAAATCTCTGCTCCCTTCTCCCTCAAATGTCACATCACCAAGTCAGTAACTCAGTGGCTGTCTCTTCAATAAATTCTTTAATCATTTACATTTGGGGCCCTTCATTTTTTTCCTCCCCTTTTCCTCATTTGGTTCGGAATTAGTGGGACAGATAGTAGAGAAATTATCAGAAGCCAGGTATTAGGAAAAGCTTCATCTTAGCCAGTGAAGAGTCAGCACCAAGGACAGGGCACCTGTGCCTGTCCAGGCTCTCTTCCCTGCCCTCCTCCCCATCAATATTTTAGTTGTGCCATGCCTGTGTTCCTTAGGTGAAGAGCTCCTTCTCACTTCTCCTCACTGCTGAGTAAACTCTTATCATAGGTGTCTCATTATCTCCCCTGCCAAACTTAGGGGTACCGTCCTTAACTACACTTAGCACAATTCCTGAGGCATAGCAGACTCTTCAAATACTAGATGCATTAATAAACGAATCAATGACAATAGACCCACAAATACATTTCATAAAACAGAGTAAAATCCAAGGACACATTTAGATAAAACAAGTATGCACGGAAGCAGACTCTTCAAATACTAGATGCATTAATAAACGAATCAATGACAATAGACCCACAAATACATTTCATAAAACAGAGTAAAATCCAAGGACACATTTAGATAAAACAAGTATGCACGGAAGCAGACTCTTCAAATACTAGATGCATTAATAAACGAATCAATGACAATAGACCCACAAATACATTTCATAAAACAGAGTAAAATCCAAGGACACATTTAGATAAAACAAGTATGCACGGAAGCAAAGTAATGTCTTTTTTATTACACCTTCAGACATCACTTCTCAACCCTGGCTGTGGATCAGAGTGATCTCGAAGTGTAAAATCCAAGATGTCACTCTAGAAATGTAGACAAAGAATCCTAAGAGTGGGGGCTTTTCATGTGGGAGTCGGGAACAGGTGACTTCTAAGGGCACAAAGTGATTCTTCTGCAAAGGGCATGAAGTAATTCTTCCACAAATGACCATAAAGCTGCCACATCCCTAGAGGGAGAAGCAGGCATCTGGATGAGGGAGGAAGCCCCAGCGGCTCCTGTTTGTATGAGCAACAAGACCAAATCTTTTCATCTAGGAGAACCGGAAACCAGGAGGATTGTGTCCTTATGCTGACATCTACTGGTCTCTCAGTGCTGGTATAACAGTGCAGGCAAAATTACTCTTTCGGATCCTTCCTTTTCCATCTGCAACTTACAAGTAAACAGTCCTCAGAATCCTTTCACTTCCCAGGTGGTGCCAGTAACACCGTAAGTCCATTCTGCTTCAACTTTTTGTTGTTGTTGCTCAGTCGCTCCAGTCGTGTCCAACTCTTTACGACCCCCTGGACTACAACATGCCAGGCTCCCCTGTCCTTCACTATCTCCCAGAATTTGCTCAAGTTCATGTCTGTTGAGTTGGTGATGCTATCTAACCATCTCATCCTCTGCCACCCCCTTCTCTTTTTGTCTTCAACTTTTCCCAGCATCAGAGTCTTTCAATGAGTCAGCTCTTCAACTGGGGAAGCAAAGAAACGCCAAAACAGCACAGTGGATGTGAGAGAAAATCCATTTCAAGCTTTTGACTTCCTTTCTTTTTGTGAACTTCACCTTTCTGGTTATCTAACTAGCTATAAATGTTCTCAAAATATGAGTGATAAGCATGTTTCATTAATACTTGAAAGGTCAGGGACTTCCCTGGTAGCCCAGTGGCTAAGACCATCCTCCCAATGCCGGGGGCCCAAGTTGAATCCCTGGTCAGGGAACCAGATCCCACGTGCCATGACTAAGAGTTGGCATGCCACAACTAAAGATCCCACATGCCGCAATGATCCCGTGTGCCACAACTAAAGTGAAAATGAAAGTGAAATTGCTCAGTCATGTCCGACTCTTTGCAACCCCATGGACTGTAGCCTACCAGGCTCTTCCCTCCATGGGATTCTCCAGGGCAAGAATACTGGAGTGGGTTGCCATTTCCTTCTCCAGGGGATCTTCCCGACCCAGGGATCGAATCGAGGTCTCCCGCATTCCAGGCAGATGCAGGCAGACGCTTTAACCTCTGAGCCACGCAGATGCAGGCCACAACTAAGACCCCGTCAAATTATAGGTTAAATGAAAGTGCTCAGTTATGAAACAAAATGGACTAAGGAAACCTTCTTCTGACTCCGCTGATTTTAATGGAAACCATTTCATGGAAAAACCCCAATGAAACTTTTGGCTAATCCAACATTAAAACCTTTGTGTCTCCTAAGAACTCACAGGCAGATGTTGAGGAATGCCCAAAAGAATAGTGATGGGTAAAGGGAAGGCAATTTAGAACTAGGATTTACCTTCAGAAGTCCGGAAATCTGCTAATGCATTTGCAGGTGAGCAAAGATTAACAGCCTGTGTGTTTTATAAAAAAGTAATATGTGCTCATTGTAACAGAAGAAACCATCTGAGATGTGTAAAGTGAAAGACATACTATGTGCTGAAAAAACTGATTTTAATAAAAGCTGATGGTATTTCCTCAACAAATTTCCCCAAATTAATGAATAAATGCTAATATACAGGAAGTGTATCTGGTCTTACAACAGTAAGATCATGTTATTGATATTTCTCAGCACTTTGCCTCTGCCATTTAATAATAATAATCATGCAGATTTCTCCACCTTTGTCAATACATACCACATCTATATCATATCTATGTCCAATATCGTATATATCGATACACCAACTTATATAAATTATATATCAGTACACACAAAAATGTTGTAGAGGTAAATCACATTCTGTTTAGCACGTACAAGGCCCCAGGGTTATTTAACTGTTCATCCAGGCAATCTTTCCTCTATCAGAAAGAATTTCTGAACTCCATACCTAAGCAAAGCAGAGCAGATAATGATGAAGTCAAACACCTAAACATTTTCACGTAGAAAAGTCTGAGAAAGGAGGAGACCTTGTAAAATCCTGAAATCAAGGTCGAGGCACTCCCTCCCCTACAGTGTTTGCTACAGAACCAAGGTCACACAACACGGGTCCATATCAGTATTTTCCCTGCTCTCCAGCTTTTGAACATCCTTTTAAATTAGTCATTCAGTAACTGACAACTTAATCATTTTTTGTTTGCTTGCCACTACAAACAAAGCTGTTACCAAATATCCAGGAACATACGGCTTTCTATGCCACTATCTCCATGAGACAGATTTCTAAGGTGGAACTCCTCCGCCAAAGAGAATGAATTTTTTTTCTTTTGGTAGATGCGGTCAGATTACATTCAGAAAAGGCACGGCACTTTACTACCTCCAGAAGCAAAGGCAGAGAACATCCGCTTTCTGCAGCACAGCGGCACACAACGTGATCCTTCCCCTTCCTTTCTTTTTCCTGCCAATTACATGATTTATAGTTAATTTAATGATTGTTAGCACTTTGTAAAATATACACATTATCAAATATTCCTTCTGAAAAGAGCCGATATAACGTGCACCCACCTGACATCAGAACATTTCTTTATAATTTTAAAAATAGTTGTTGAATTATTGCTTTAACTCCTGGGACTTCCCTGGCAGTCCAGGGGCTAAGACTGTGTTCCCAATGCAGGGGGCCCAGGTTCAATCCCTGGTGAAGGAACTAAGATCCCATGTGCTGTGAGGCACAGCCAAAAAATACAAAGAATATATATAAATATGCATATACACACACACTCCTTGTTTAACTTTTACCAGCTTGACTTCTAGTCAGTTTGAGTATCTTTTCATACAAATCTTATCTTCAGTGGGTCACCTTTGCCCCTATGTTTTCTATTTCTTATTCAGAGAAATTATTATTATGGATATTAATAGTTTTGTCTGTCATATCTATTGAAAATATATTTTCCAGTCCATCCTTCAACTTTGTCTATCATTTTTTTTGCCATAAACTTAAAAAAATATATATGTTAAAAAACATACCTCTCTGATTACTAGGATTTTTGGTCTGTTTGGGGGATTTTTCCCGTTTCAAATTTACTCTCCAAAATATCATTGTAATTCTTTATTGTTTTCTAATATTAAACCTTTACTATTTCTGTTTATGGTATGAGAAAGGGAGGTAGCTTTCTTTTCATGTATCTAATACGTGTGTATATGTTACATATATTTAAGCATCTATCAGGGAGAATGATGTCACCAAGATGGTGGAGTGTGGGGACCCTAAGTCGCCATATCCCAACAAAGATCCATTAGCTACGCACAAACACACTCCCTGGGAGAGCTCTGGAGTTCACTTAAGAAACTTTAGTAACACAGCAGAACCAAAAAACCTGAGAATAACCACACAAAAAGGGAAGGAAGACAGCTCATTTTGCCCACATCATCCCATCCCCCAAGCCAGCTTTGCATCGAGAGAGAGAAGTCCCCAGTTAGAAGCAGTTCCCCTCACAAGAAGAGGAAGAGCAGGGTGAGCAACCAGCTTCCCAGTCTCTCTTAGCCCCATAGAAAGACCCCATTCAGTTTTACCACAACCAGAGGCTGGCAAAGCTGAGATATATACAGACAACTAGGAACAACAAAATCAGGAGGCTACCAGCAGCAGCCACGTGGCAGAAATGATCATGGGTTCTCAGGGACCTGTCTTGGAGACAAACCCAGCAGCCTTCACTACTAAAGAGATTCCTCGCAGATGTCACTGGCTTCCATTCCACAGGCACCTGCAGCTGGCCACCACAGCTGAGCATGTGCCCACGCCTCCAGTGCCGCACCCC
>NW_011495023.1:449320-464680 GCF_000754665.1 Bison bison bison | reverse complement strand
GTCCACGGAGCCTGGAGGCTCTGCTGAGGACCCCACCAGCCCCGCAGCCTCTGTAGACCTTCCTCCCCTCCTCCTGCAGTGCTCATCAAGGACCACACAGTTGTCCGTGCTGTGGAGCCCAGCAGCCTGAGCTAACGACCATCACAGGACTTGGGGCCACAATCTCCCCCTGCACTGGGCAAGCTTCAATAAATGGTGTTGGGAAAATTGGATAGTCACCTGCAAAAGAATGAAATTCAACCTCTTTTTTACAAAAAATTAACTCAAGTGTAAAAACTGAAACCACAAAACTGGAATAAAACATGGAGAAAAATCTGGACATCTGTCTTGGCAATAAATGTTTTTATTTGGACACCAAAAGCACCAACAACAAAAACAAAATTCAACAAATGAAACTACATCAAAGGGAAAAAGTTTCCACATAGGGAAACGATAAGGGGTTAATACCCAAAATACATGAAGAAATTACACAACAGCAAAATTAAACAGCCCAAGTTAAAAATGAGCAAAGGCTTTGAATACACATTTATCCAAAGGAGATATACAAATGGCCCAAAAGTACATGAAAATATAAACATCACTAATCAGGGAAATGCAAATCAAAACGATGAGGAAATATCTCACGCCTGCTAGAACAGCTATTATGAAAAAGACAAGAGATAACATGCTAATGAGCATGTGAAGCAAAGGGAACTTTTGTGCACTGTTGGTTGGGAATGTACAGTGCAACCAGTATGGAAAATAGTATGGAGGTTCCTCAAAAAAATTAAAAATAGAACTGCCCTGTGTGTGTGTGTTAAGTCACTTTAGTCATGCCAACTCTGCAACCATAAGGACTGTAGCCCCACCAGGCTCTTCTGTCCATGGGGATTCGCCAGGCAAGAATACTGGAGTGGGTTGCTATGCCCTTCTCCAGGGGATCTTCCCGACCCAGGGATTGAACCTGCATCTTTTACGTCTCCTGCATTGGCAGGCAGGTTCTTTGTCACAAGCGCCACCTGGAAAGCCCCTAGAACTACCCTATGCTACAGCAATTCCATTTCTGGGTGTATTTCCAAAGGAAATGAAATCACTATCTCGGAGACGTATCTACACTGCCGTGTTCACTGCAGCATTTTTGACAATAGCCAAGACATGAAACAACTTAAGTGTCTACTGATTTAATGAATGGGTAAAGAAAATGTGATAGATAGATATAAGGGAAGAGAAAAAATAGAATTTATCTATGAGAAAGAAGAAAATCCTGCCATTTGCAACAACAAAAATGAACCTTGAGGGCAAGTCAGACAGAGCAAGACAATTACTGCATGATCTCCCTTATATATAGAATCCAAAAACATTAAATTCATAGAAACAGAGAAGAGAATGGTGGTCTACACTTCCAGGTATAGGATAAGTAAGCTCTGGGGAACTATGTACTGCATGGTGCTACAGTTACCAATCCTGTATTATATACTTGAAAATATCTGTAAGAGGAGAGGTTAAATTTTCTCGCCACAAGACCACCACAATGATAACCATGTGAGGTAAAGGATATGTTAACTAACCTTAGTGTGGTAATCATTTTGCAAATATATGTGTATAAATCATTATACTGCACGCCTTCAATTTACCAAATGTTATATGTTGATTTTATTTCCAGAACGCTGGGAAAAAACAGCTATGATTAATATGTTCAAGAAATTAGATGATACGATGGAAAAATCTCAGTAGAGAACTGGAAACTCTTTTTTTAAAAGAACCAAATGGAAATGCTAGAACTGAAACGATGAGCAAAATCAATTGGGTTTAACGGTAGATCACAAACAGGTGAACCAGAACACAGCTCAGAAGATTAAAGCACGGAAAGAAAAAATAGGATTCAAAATTACAGAAATAGCATCAGAGATACATGTAAGACAGCAGAAACACTTAACACACAGTTAGAGTCCCAGAAAGTGAGGAGCAAAAGAGGGGGACAAGAGTAACTGGGTTTGTCTGACAACAGAGGCAGCCCCTCATCAAGGGGGACAGGAAGGCTTCCTTGGCCCACGCATCACAAGAAAAAGTAAAGCCTGCGCTGGTGAGAGCCTTTGATAGATTCAGACCAGGATGTGGCCTTCAGGTGGCTTATTTTCAATAAAGTGTTATGTGAACTGAACTGTGACACTGTCTATGTGTGACTAGTTTAACTTCGACGTGTTTCTGATGTAGTTTAATTGTATGTTACTAAATAGCTTCTCTGTGCAAATGCAATTTGGACTCTAAAAATACTGCTTATTTGTACTTGA
Source organism: Bison bison bison (assembly GCF_000754665.1). Taxonomy (NCBI): domain Eukaryota; kingdom Metazoa; phylum Chordata; class Mammalia; order Artiodactyla; family Bovidae; genus Bison; species Bison bison. The sequence goes on along the minus strand of NW_011495023.1, from coordinate 462,410 downwards.
ATACATTATAAATTTGTTATTAACAACGTCTGCATGATTTAGCCTGATGAGATATTTTCCTTTGCATCCATGCATTCTTTTTTTCCTCAAATACTATCTACAAGAACAAGAGAGGAGTTTTGAGCAAGACGTTGCCTGAGTTATAAATCACCTTCTCATAAGAAAGAAAGAGAAGGAAAAGATTTTAAATAACACAGGACTGAGCAGAATTGATTTTTTACTTGTACTTCCAAAGCTTGGAGTAGAAGAAGAGAGTCCAAGAGAAGAGGAACAGGGAGGGGAGCTGGTATGGGTTGCCCAGCCTTTTGGGCTGGTCTGCAGGGGTGAGCGTTTTGAATCAGGTGGATCCATGCCCTGACTCAACTCTGGTTGCCCGTGGAGGGAGCCGTTGTCCCCCGCATGTCCACAGCTCAGAGAGTAAAGACAGCTACATGGCAAAAAGCTGAAGAAGATATGTTAGAAAATACAGCTCAGTCCCCAAGCCTCAGCATGAGGTGGGGAGTAGACAAATGTTTCTCCTGAGTGCTCAGAATGGTGAAGACAGGGCACTGGGAGCTTTCAGTCAAGAGAGCAGCCATTCACTCAAGGGGCAGAAGAGTCCAGGGACACAGCCTGTGGGACCCTGCTCGTGGGAGTCTGCCAGGATTAGCTTCACAAGATTCAAAGGAAGGCAGATCACATCAACATGAAATATTATTGGGGGAAATTTTTTTGAGTAAGATTCCTTTTAAAATAATAATAAAATCACTAAGAATCGCGCAAAATAAGGATGGGAACTAAAAATAAAGGAGCCTGTTGACAGATGCATTGATGGCTATACCAAATACCATCTAACTGACTGATTGCAAGCATGGCTCTAGGAAAGAAAGAATTTGACTTTGTCCCTTATTTTGAATAAATTACAGTTAAAAGATGGAGACTTCACCCCCAACACAGTTCTAATTAGAAATTTACATATCCAGTGATGGATTTTTTTAAACTTTCACCTTAGATGATAGGATATAAAACTGAATGAAGCAAAGCAAACAGAAGAAGCCTCTGTGGGGCCTCAGCAGCTCCCCCGGGTCATCTGATTACACCAACATTCTCTAATATCAATAATGGGTAACACTAAAATATCTACTGCCAGCTATTTTACTGTGCTTGCCATTCATTTGTTCATAGGAAGTTTTCCACTTTGACCAGAGTCCTGCTTCAATCTTGACAAAGATGGCAAGGAAACAGGGGAGACAGTAAATGAGGGAGGGAAAAAGGGAATTCTGATCTAAGTTAGCTAGAGAAATTTTTCTCATTTGAAATTTAATTTTGGGGGACCTCCCTGGTACTCCAGTGGTTCAGACTCACCTTCCAGGGCAGGGAGTGTGGGTATGATCCCCAGTCAGGAAGCTAAGATCCCACAAGCCTCCTGGCCAAAGAAACCAAAACATAGAAAAGAAGCAACATTGTAGCAAATTCAATAAAGACTTTTAAAATGGCTCACATCAAATGAAATGTATTTCTTTGCTGTGTTCTTTGAAATAAGACACGCATATTGTCACTAACTTAGTGTCTGAAGGCTGCTGCATGATGGGCAGTGGGTCCCTTGAGGACCCCAGAGCAGGCGATGAAATGATCCTAAGGGCATCTCCTCTAGCCTGTTGACCTTCTCTAATTGGTCCTTGGCAGAATTCACAAAGGAAGGCACCGCCATGATGTGAAGACCACATTAGCCTGAAGCATTGGTGGTTCCTGTTTACAGTTTTCAAGGCAAACTTGCCCACGTTATCTGCATCCCCACACTGTGATTTGGGCAGGAAGACATTATTATTAGTCTCATTTTATAGCTAAGGGTGGGGTGAGAACATAAACATGCCAACTTCTGACCTCCTTATGTTTCACAGTCTGATCTCCGTATTTAAACTGAACACTTCAAACTATTTCTCTTAGAAAAGGCACCAGTGTAGCAGTGTAGCTTTGTACTTGGAGAAACAAAGCTTCCTAAGCTCCCTCTGTCCCTACCTTCAAACCACCCCTTTCCCCACAGTGCAGCAACACCTCCATGTCTTCCTGGATCTTTCCTAACAGGGCAGAGGCCACCTTTAAGCTAAGACTGAAAGGATGTGAAGACACCATTCAGGAAAAGCCAGAAGGTAAGAATTCCAAGTTCCTCAATCAAGAACAGAGAGGAATACACCAGTGTAGTGTGGACTCAGCTTGCTTTGGACGAGAATACAAGATGCTATGAGATGAGGTTAGAGAGGTGGAGCTGGCATCAGATCTTTTTTTTTTTTTTTTTAATGGCTACACAGCTTGTGAGATCTTAGTTCCCCTGAGCGGGAATTGAACCCAGGCCCTCAGCAGTGAAAATACGGAGTCCTAACCACTGGACCGCCACTGGAATTCTCTGGCATCAGATCTTGTAAAGCCTTGGAGGTCATGGCAAGGAGTTTAGATTTTATCCTAAGTACAAAGGCAAGTTTAAATTTTCCGTAGCAAAGAATGACAAATCTGACATGTTCAGGGAGGTGTGATATATAATGGTTAATAATTCAAGCTCTAGAATCAGTCTGCTGCTGCTGCTGCTAAGTCGCTTCAGTCGTGTCCGACTCCGTGCGACCCCATAGACGGCAGCCTACCAGGCTCCCCCGTCCCTGGGATTCTCCAGGCAAGAACACTGGAGTGGGTCGCCATTTCCTTCTCCAAGAATCAGACTATGTAGATTCAAACACCATTTCTACCATTAAATGAAGACATATTATTTAATTTCATTATGTCAGTTTCCTCTTTAATAAAGGTAACACTAGTCCAACATAGGACTCTATTGAAATGATTCACTGTAAATCACTTGGAATGGTGCCTCGTGTCTAAAAAGCATCGGTAAACATTGTGTATGGGTGTGTTAGTTGTCAGTCATGTCCAACTCTCTGCGACCCCATGGACTGTAGCCCACCAGGCTCCTCTTTCCCTTCTCCAGGGGTCTTCCTGAGCCAGAGATAGAACCCCGGTCTCCCACATTGCAGGCAGATTCTTTCCTGTCTGAGCCACAAACATTACTTGCTTTTATTTTATTTTTAATTATTCTGGCTGCTGTTTGGAGAATGGATTGGGGGCAGTGGGTAAGGAGCAAGGTCAGCTGGGAAGTTATTGAAATGGCCCAAGGGATAGTTTATGGGGCTTGGACTAAGTAGGTGTCCAAGAGACAAAGGGATATACATTTGGGGAGAGCCAGAAGGACATCTGCTGCATTCGAAAAGGGTAAGAATTAAAAGACAGAATTAATAATGGTTTTGGGGTTTAGGATTGAGGTATGAAGGGGAGAGATAGGTTTTACTGAAATGAGAAAGACTGAGAGGAGCACTGGTTTAAGGGAAAATAAAAATTTCTATTTTATCCAAAATAAGTTTCAGGCAACTTGTTGCAAATTCAATAAAGACTTTAAAATAAAATTCAAGTGGAAAGGTCAATAAAACAGTTATGTAAAACCAGGTAAATGTAACAGTCAAAGCTGTTAGAATCTTGGGAGCACAGTCTTAGCCACTGCATAATATAAATGGTTCTATTGAATAAAACCTTGTTGGTAACCCCAGTGCCTTAAGGAAATAAGTTGTATTGATCTTATATCCAGCTCCGGAGAAGGCAATGGCACCTCACTCCAGTACTCTTGCCTGGAAAATCCCACGGACAGAGGAGCCTGGTAGGCTGCAGTCCATGGGGTCACGAAGAGTCAGACACGACTGAGCGACTTCACTTTCACTTTTCAGTTTCATGCATTGGAGAAGGAAATGGCAACCCACTCCGGTGTTCTTGCCTGGAGAATCCCAGGGACCGGGGAGCCTGGTGGGCTGCCGTCTATGGGGTCACACAGAGTCGGACACGACTGAAGTGACTTAGCAGTAGCAGTATACCCAGCTCAGTATTGAAGACCAGCATTCAAATGTGACTCTGTAGGGACTTCTCTGGTGGCCCAATGGCTAAGACTCTGTGCTCCCAATCCTGGGGATGTGGTTTTAATTCCCGGTGGGGGAACTAAGATGCCACAAGGTATGGCCAAAAATAGAAAATATGACTGTGCCCATTAAAAACTGCTAAATCTTAATTTGATGTTCTAAAATACCGAACAGGGTCAATTGTAATAAATTCTCGTATATTTTTTTCTTGCCTTAATCAAGTTGTTGGATCTTCCCTGTAGCTCAGATGGTAAAGAATCTGCCTGTAGTGAAGAAGATCCGGGTTCAATCCCTGGGTTGGAAAGAAAAGGGCACGGTAACCCACTCCAGTATTCTTGGCCTGGAGCATCTCATGGACAGAGAAGCCTAGTGGGCTACAGTCCACGGGGTCACAAAAAGAGTCGGACAGACTGAGGCGACTTAGTGTACACATATGCACCAGCTAAAAAGCAGATTAAAAAAAACTTTGGATACAAAAGATCTTTAATAAAGTTTGTGCTTTAAACTTTAAAAATATGTAACACTAGTGTTTCTTAAATCTTGTACTCTTTTCAGTTGTGGGACAAACCCCTCTTTGCTGTAGGATCATTTAAGGTTCCTCTGCCACCTCCAATAGCTTGTTGTAGCCAGTGGCATCAAACAGAGCTTCTGGAAAATCCGTAGCATTTAATTTCATATTTCTTCCCACAAAATTTTGAATTTTCTAATTTATATTTCAGAAAGGCTTCCTACAGCAAAACATTGTGATTCTTTCATAATTATCAATATTTGTTAAGAATGTTAATATTTTAGACTGAAAATTTTCCTTTATTGTTGATAAGTAAGATTCTAATTAAAATGTAGTATATAGATTATTAAAATTATGTGTGGGGTTGTTTTTTAAATTTTTGAAGTTGCTTTTTGAAATCATGAATTGAAAAACAGTCCAAGGTACAAAAATATTTTCTATGGCTCTGTTGATATACAACTGACATATATAGTAAATGACACATATTTAAGATGTACTATTTGGTCAGTTTTTGACGTATATACATACGTTTGGAAACCATCACCAAAACATGTTCATCACCCTTGAAAATTTCTTTCTTTTTTTCTTGGCCTCGCAGGGCATGAGGGATCTTATTTCTCTGACCAGGAATTGAACCTGTGCCCTGCAGTGGAAATGCTGAGTCTTAACCACCAGGGAAGTCCCTAGAAAGTTTCTTCAAAGTTCCCTTGTGCCCCTCTGCAATCCTCCCTTTTTCCTTCCTCCCACCCCTTCCAGTTCTTTTACTCACTACAGGTTAGTTTGAATTCTCAAGAATTTAAAGAAATAAGACCAACCATTCAACATGTCTTCTTTTTAACCTGTTTTCACTCAGCATTATTTTGAGATTCAGCCACACTGTTGTATCAGAAGTTTGTTCTATTTTATGGCTGAATAATATTCTGCAGTATGATTTTTTTAACACCATTTTTTTTAATCCATTCACCTATGCTGGACAGTTGGGTTGTCTCCAACTTGGGACTATAAAAAATATAGCTGCTATGAATATTTGTGTACAAGTCTTTGTGTGGACAAATGCTTTTATCTCTCTACCTAGGAGTAGAATAGCCAGGTCATACGCAACCCACTCCAGTACTCTTGCCTGGAAAATCCCATGGACGCAGGAGTCTGTTAGGCTGCAGTCCATGGGGTCGCTAAGAGTCGGATATGACTGAGCGACTTCACTTTCACTTTTCACTTTCATGCATTGGAGAAGAACTGGCAACCCACTCCAGTATTCTTGCCTGGAGAATCCCAGGGATGGGGGATCCTGGTGGGCTGCCGTCTCTGGGGTCGCACAGAGTCAGACATGACTGAAGCAACTTAGCAGGAGCAGCAGCACAGTATGTGTTTAACTTTGTAATCACCTGCTAAGCCATTTTCCAAGGCTGTACCATTTCCATTCCTGCAAGCAGTATCAGAGAGTTCCACTTCCTCCACACCCTTGCCAACACTTACTATAATCAATCTTTTTAATTTTAGCCATACTAGGATAAGTATGGGAGAAGGCGATGGCACCCCACTCCAGTACTCTTGCCTGGAAAATCCCATGGATGGAGGAGACAGGTAGGCTGCAGTTCATGGGGTTGCTGAGGGTCGGACACGACTGAGCGACTTCACTTTCACTTTTCACTTTCATGCATTGGAGAAGGAAATGGCAACCCACTCCAGTGTTCTTGCCTGGAGAGTCCCAGGGACGGGGGAGGCTGGTGGGCTTCCGTCTATGGGGTCGCACAGAGTCGGACACGACTGAAGCGACGCAGCAGCAGGATAAGTATGTAGTAGTGCCTCATATGGTTTTAGTCAGTGCAGCAGTTTTGATATCAACAAGTTTTTTAAGATTTTGGTTAAGGCATAAGTATTTTTCAGGGTTCTGCTCGTGGTTTTCATTTACACCCAGGCGTGGCAATCAAACTGGATGAAGCATACAGAGGAAAGACTTTAAATATTGGTTTTATAGCTTGCATTTTCACACATTTTACTTTGACAGCCCTAAACCGCTTTTCACCAGGTTTGCTCTTTCATACAAAAGCTGACTGCTGGATGCTGCCATTTGCCATTACTGTGTGAAAAGAAATGGTGTGGAAGAACAGGTGTTTTGTTTTTTTTCTTTTTTTTTAGGTTTTGCTAGAGTTAACACTGAGAAGGCAATGGCAACCCACTCCAGTACTCTTGCCTGGAAAATCCCTGGTAGGCTGCAGTCCATGTGGTCGCTAGGAGTTGGACACAACTGAGTGACTTCACTTTTACTTTTCACTTTCATTCTTTGGAGAAGGAAATGGCAACCCACTCCAGTGTTCTTGCCTGGAGAATCCCATGGACAGGGGAGCCTGGTGGGCTGCCGTCTATGGGGTCGCACAGAGTTGGACATGGCTGAAGCGACTTAGCAGTAGCAGCAGCAGCAGCAGCAGAGTTAACAACTGAGTGAGCAGAAAGTGGATATTAAAAATGTAAAATTATCTAACAAAACAGAAACAGGCTCACAGATATAGAGATCAAACTAGGGTTACCACTGGAGAGAGGGAAGAGGGTGAGATAATATAGGGGTGAGGATTAAGTGACACAAACCAGAACAGATAAAATAAATAAGCTACAAGGATATATTGTACAGTACAGGGGATATGGCCAATATTTTACAATCACTTTAAATGGAGTATAAACTTAAAAATTGTGAAACTTCTGTCACACCTGAAACTTATTGTTCATCAACTATACCTCAATTAAAACAAAAAACAAATAAACTACCCGGTATATTGTACAGCACAGGGAATACAGCCAATATTTTATAATAAATCTAAATGGTGTATGCTGCTGCTGCTGCTAAGTAAAAATACTGAACTACTATATTTTACACCTGAAACTAATATAATATTGTAAATTGACTATACTTCGATTTTAAAAAACTTAATCACAAAAATTTAATATTCTCATAATGTACAAAGAACTCATTACTCAACAATAATACAACAAAGCCAAACAAAAATGGAGAAGGCAAAAAAATGTATAGAGTGATAACTACAGTTAATAATACTGGATTGTCTATTTGCAAGTTACTGATACAGTAGATCTTAAAAGATCTCATCACAAGGAAAAAAAATTGTAACTGTGTGTCTGTGTGTGGTGACAGATGTTAACCAGACTTATCCTGGTGATCATTTCACAACATATTCATGTACTGAATTATCATGTCGTTCATTAAAGCTACAATGAGGTGCCTACTGCCTCACACTGATTAACAGCTACTAGAAAGAGGGACGGAGAAGGCAATGGCACCCCACTCCAGTACTTTTGCCTGGAAAATCCCATGGACGGAGAGGCCTGGTGGGCTACAGTCCATGGGGTCGCTAGAGTCGGACACGACTGAGAGACTTCACTTTCACTTTTCACTTTCATGCATGGGAGAAGGAAATGGCAACCCATTCCAGTGTTCTTGCCTGGAGAATCCCAGGGACGGGGGAGCCTGGTGGGCTGCTGTCTCTGGGGTCTCACAGAGTCGGACACGACTGAAGCGACTTAGCAGCAGCAGCAGCAGAAAGAAGGAGGGTGTGGAGAAATTGGAACACTTGAGCACTGCTAATGGGAATGTAAAATTGTACAGCCACTGTGGATTCCAGCACAACAGTTCCTCAAAAATAAAAAATAGATACGATCCAGCAATTCTACTTCTGGGTATATACCCGAATTTATTAAAAGCAGGGGTTCAAAGAGATATTTGTACACCCATATTGAGGCAGCTTTATTCACAAAAGCTAAGAGGCAGAAGTAAGCCAAGTGTCCATGGATAAAAGAACAGATAAGCAAAATGTGAATACACATGGAATGGAATATTATTCAGCCTTAAAAAGGCAGGAAATTTTGATTTATGCTACCACATGGATGGAGCTTAAGGACAACATGGAAGTGAAATAAGCCAGTTTCAAAAAGACAAACATTGTATGATTCTCCTTATATGAAACAGTGAGAATCACAGAGAAAGCAGAAAGGTGGTTGCCGGGGGCTAGAGGTAGGGAAGACTAGGGAGTTAGTGTTCAATAGGTACAGAGTTTTGGTTTTTACAAGATGAAGAAAGCAATGGAGATGAATGGTGGCGATGGTCCCACAACATTATAAATGCATTTAATTGTTGTTGTTGTTGTTGAATTGCTAAGTCATGTCTGACTCTTTGAGACCCCACAGACAGCAGCCCACCAGACTCCTCTGTCCTCCACTACCTCCTGGAGTTTGTTCAAATTTCTGTCCATTGAGTTGGTGATGCTATCTAATACCACCTAACTGTACCCTTTAAAATGTTTAAGATGATAAATTTTATGATACATATTTTTTTAACCACAATTTTAAAAATTGGAAAAAATAAAGAGAGATTCAGAGCCTTCCTGGTAGTCCCCTGGTTCTTAGTGTAGTCCCTCAAAATACCCAGCTATACTTCCCAAGTTCAATGAGCCATCAGAGCTTTTCTCCAAGAACTTCTCCTTTATGCCTGAGCCACGTTGAATGGAGTTTGTTCCTTATAAATCAGTGATACTAGGTGGCAATGATAACGGCTCCAGAGTCACAAGGTCTAGGGAGGCACAGTGTATGCGCGCATCTCAGTATTTCACAGATGTTAATGCTTATTAAGTAACTGAACACTAGGCTCCCATGGGCATAGTCTCTGTGCAGTGTCAATGCAAAGAAACCAACAACCACATTTAATTTTAAACCAAGCCTACAATTCTTAAACCCCCCTTCTTCCCTTTCTTCTCACTTTCTGCCTCTCTCTTACCCTGCAGTGTCCCCAAACATCCTTCTCCCTGCTTAGCTCTCAGCTCCCCACCAAAAATTCTCTCCCAAGCTTTCTTGGGCATTGTCTTCTTCCCCATCCTTCTCCTCCTGGGGTTATTCTTCCATCTCTTCTATTCTGGTTTTCCTCCCACTCACTAGTACCAGGGTGTGGAGCAGGAAAGGGTTGGCTGAAAGATGTGAACAAAGTCAGAGGACTAAGTGGTCAGGCAGAGGGAGGGTTTTACTAACAAGGAAGAGGAAAGATATATACTATATATAAAACATATATGGACTTCCCTGGCAGTCCAAGGATTAAGACTCCACTTTAGGGAACATGGGTTTGATCCCTGGTCAGGAAACTAAGGTCCCATATGCCACACAGTACGACTAAAATTTTTATAAAAGAAAACCCATCCTCCGTCCATGGGATTCTCCAGGCAAGAACACTGGAGTGGGTTGCCATGCCCTCCTCCAAGGAATCTTCCCAACCCAGGGATCAAACCTGAGTTGCTTACATCTCCTGTTTGCAGGTTGGTTTTTTTTTTTATCACTAGCCCCACCTGGGAAGCCCTAGTAATAGCATCCTAATTACACATAGGTGTTATGGTTAAAATAGAAATCATGAGCAGAGTTATTTTTTTTTACTACCCATTTGTAAGTACACCTTTACCAGGACAGAAAAAGGAGAAGCAAATACCCAAGATGATATCCTGAGCATCTCTGGCTGTGAACAAGCTGAAAGTCAGAGGCTCACACAGCTGTTTATCATTATCTCTCAGGGAATCTGTGGGTTGATTGAACTCCGCTGGGTGGTTTTTTCACCCTGGTCTCTCTCCTGCAGCTTTATTTAGATAAGGGGGCTGGGTACCTTCACCTCATCCCTAGTGCCTCTGTGTTTCTCCAAATGGCCTCACCCCACTGCGGGCTGAAAGAGCCCGTGAAGGGCTAAGCCCGCCACCACTTCTGCTGTCCTCTATCTGTCAGAACAGTCACAGCGCCTGCCTGGATTCAAGGGGGAGGGAAAGAAATGGATTCCACCTCTTCATGGGGAAAGAGAGAGATGGTTGTGGCCATTTTTGGAAAATACAGTCCACTGCAGGGGGCATAAAAGTTAGACATTTATATCAGAAACAGATATTCCTTATGATTAAGAGCAAGGCAAATAAAATAAATGGGCAAAACTATACAAAATGCTAAACCAAAAGAAAAAAAAAAATCCCTCTCCCCTGGAGGAAACAAAGGTAGCAAGATTTTTACCTCAGGTCAACCCAGGCCCCTTGCCAGAAGATGAAAGTGCCCTTTAGCTGGAAGGAAATGAGCCAAAACACAAGTTGGACTTGGTGGATGTGCCCAAAGAGCAAGGTTGTAAGAAACTGAAAATCCAGCTCAGTGAAACCGAGTTCCCCTGCACTCTCTATCCACGAGCCACCCTCTGCAGAGATATTCCAGGGAGGCCCTCCCCAAACAGGAAGCCACCTGGAGAATTTTCTTCCACTCCATCGTACCAGGATAATCAGTTCTTCCTTGCCTGTAATTCCATCAGGCATTCTCTTCCCCATCTTCCAAACTCAGTCACTGCCACTCCTGTGTCCTGAAGCTATTTCTGGAGCGTCCCTCTATTGGGGCATTAACTCTGCCCTTGCAGACTTGCCACTGCAACTTTCTCAACAGTAGGCGGTCTATTCTCTCACACTCTATGTACCTTAAGCTCAGAGGGTGAGTTTGCTGTTCTCTGTGCTCCCCATTGCTACCTGCAGACATTCTAGTGGCTCAACTTTTTATTTAAAATAATACAAAAAGCAAACACATGTTTCTCTCAAGGCTCATGCCATTTGGGTAAACTATTCCGTTTACCTCTTCAGAACAGCCATCTCCCGGAATTCCAGTCACTCCTGCTCTCTCACAAGAACCCTGACACTTGACTCCCAATCTTCCTTTAAGATGACCTTAAATCTTGTCGTCATTCTGTTTGTCCAGAAGAGTCATTCATTACACCTGTTTCCCAATTTCTCATCCAGTTGGCGCTCTGGTCCCCTCAAAAGTGTCCCATCTCAACAGTTCTATGTGATCACCCTAACCCTGGGTGACTTAACATTTTGCTACTTTTTGGCATCTTACTTCCTTGACCATCTCAGACACCCAGGCCCTTGGTCACACCCTGGACATTGTCAACATCCATAATCTCACTGCCTCCAGAAGCAAACTTCAAACTGCCTCCCTTCTGACCACAATGACCCATCCTTCCAGGTGGCTTGTTTTGGCCACTCCTATTACAGCTAAATGTTCTCCAAACCTAGGTAACCAGCTCTGCAGGAGGGCCACATGAATGAGCAGACTGCTTCTGCCACCATCACCAATTTCAGACTCAGGCTGCCTGGAAATCCCATTATATTCTTCTAAGCAACTCACTCTTGGATTCTTAGCAATGCCCTTGTTAAACTTTCTCCAGCTCCCTAAATCTATGACCTGCTAACCTCCTATCAACCCCCTCCCCCAGCAGATGATCCTACTTCTTTTTTTACTTTACAAAGAAACTAGAGGCTTCAGATACTATTTTACACAATCTCATGGATGAGAAAACAATCCTGGACATGGTCCCCATGGTCCTAACCTGGCTTGTCCCTACTGATCTTTCTTCAGTAGCCCTGCCTCATATCAGTGCTCCCAGGATGCCAGTCTCACTGGTTTACACTTAATTTCTAATCCCTTCTGCCCCTCTCCCACCCCCAACCCAGCCCATCAGCAATACTGCAGGTTCTGGTTTCATACTGTATCTTGGATCCAAACTCTTCTTATTATCCCCACTGTTCAAATCCTGATCAAAGCTACCACCATCCTTCATCTGGATGGTCCCCACAGCCTCCTAAATGTCCTCTTACTGCTTTTCCTCTTGTCCCATCTGACTGAGCTTCCAATCACGGGCCAGCACGATGGCACACAGCAGAAATCGAATCACTTGCTAAAAACCTTCCAATATCTCCCCGCTACAATTAGAATAAAACCCAACGTCCTCAAGGCTGACTCCCAGCCCTGCTTGGTCTGGCACCTGCCTACCTCTCTGTCCCCAGCCTTTACCACTGCCCGACTCTTTTGCCATATTCCAGTTACCCTGCCTTTTTAACCCTCTCCGTTCCTTCCTCAAGATCTTTTCTTGCTTTCTTCACTATGAATGCTTTTCCAAGTCTCTGAATGGCTGCCCCTTTCCATTATTTTGCAGAGGTGTTCCTTAACCTCTTTTGCTATGAAAGTCACTCTGCTGCTTGGCTCTGCCTCTTTACCCAGTACTGAGACTGTTCAGAACCTCCCACTGGCTGCCCATCACTCAGAGCAAGACCCCTACTAGACCAGAACAGTCCCTTCCTTGCCGTTTTTCTAACATCTTGAGTGCCCTCCTAACCCAAGCTTTTGAATGTGCTTCTCCTTTTGCTTGGAATATTCTCATCCAAAAATCCACATGGACTGCTCTCTCATCCATTTCAGTTCAGTTCAGTTCAGTCGCTCAGTCGTGTCTGACTCTTTGCATGAATCGCAGCACGCCAGGCCTCCCTGTCCATCACCAACTCCCGGAGTTCACTCAAACTCATGTCCATCAAGTCGGTGATGCCATCCAGCCATCTCATGCTCTGTCATCCCCTTCTCCTCCTGCCTCCAACCCCTCCCAGCATCAGAGTCTTTTCCAATGAGTCAACTCTTCGCATGAGGTGGCCAAAGTACTGGAGTTTCAGCTTTAGCATCATTCCTTCCAAAGAAATCCCAAGGCTGATCTCCTTCAGAATGGACTGGTTGGATCTCCTTGCAGTCCAAGGGACTCTCAAGAGTCTTCTCCAATACCACAGTTCAAAAGCATCAGTTCTTTGGCGCTCAGCTTTCTTCACAG
>NW_011495023.1:447714-449220 GCF_000754665.1 Bison bison bison | reverse complement strand
CATTCCTTCCAAAGAAATCCCAAGGCTGATCTCCTTCAGAATGGACTGGTTGGATCTCCTTGCAGTCCAAGGGACTCTCAAGAGTCTTCTCCAATACCACAGTTCAAAAGCATCAGTTCTTTGGCGCTCAGCTTTCTTCACAGTCCAACTCTCACATCCATACATGACCACTGGAAAAACCATAGCCTTGACTAGACGGACCTTTGTGGGCAAAGTAACGTCTCTGCTTTTGAATATGCTATCTAGGTTGGTCATAACTTTCCTTCCAAGGAGTAAGCGTCTTTTAATTTCATGGCTGCAATCACCATCTGCAGTGATTTTGGAGACCCCCCCAAAAAAGTCTGACACTGTTTCCACTGTTTCCCCATCTATTTCCCATGAAGTGATGGGACCAGATGCCATGATCTTAGTTTTCTAGGTCTGACTAAAGTGTCACTTAGCTAGATCTTCCTTGATGACACTAATTAATACAGCACCTCCATCCCCACTCTATTCCTCCCCTTTTAATTGCTGTCAAAATGCTGACATTACTTGACATGTTAAATATTAATTTGTATATTGTCTGTTTTCTCCCAACTAGAATGTACCTTCCATGAGAGCAGGAATTACTCTCATCACTACTGTTTTGCTTGTTCTTAGAAGGGTAGGTGGTAAACAGTTTTTCCTTAAGTATTTAATGGCTGAACTATCTGAAATTACCTAATGAATTTATGGGTCTAATTTATGCCATCAGGTCTCTACCACCTTCCTCACAGATCCAGCTGTAGAACGACAGAGGAGGTGACTTCAACCACATTTCCAAATTTGGGTTTAACTGCTGTGTTTTCAGATTTCACCCACTTTCCCTCTGGAGATTAAGTCACCGGGTTCTTTCCAGTTAGTCCTTTGAGATTACAAATCCTGCGGCTAAGAGTGGCCTGGCGGGTGCGCATCACTGCGTATCTGTAGCCCATTCTTAGTATGTGTTAAATTAGATCTTAGATCGCTGGGTCAAAGGGTCACTGCAGATGTAAGTTAAATCTCTGTGGCCGAATCCCCGTGCACAAGGTTTTGGCTATTTTGGATTTCCACAGCTATATGGGAGAGGCCACAGGCTCGCCCGCCAACTGAGTGTCATTATTAGTCTTTAGGGGGTTGCCAACCCGATAATCAAGACACTGCCCCTGCGGAGCGCACCCTTCCCCGCCCCAGCTCTACCACGGAGACCGCCCAACCGCGGGCGGCGCGCGGCCTGCAAGCAGGGCCTTGCACAACTGGCCCGAAAAGAGGAAGCCCCAAAAGGGCTGAAGTCGACACTTACGAACACCGCTGCAAAAGAAACCGGCTTCTGGGGCTTTGGTGGAACAGCCGTTTGGGCCCCAATCCCTTGGCCGGTAATAGAAACACCGAGGCGACAATCCAGAGGACGCCTCCGAGAGGGGAGGGCCCGCGACGCAGGTAGGGGAGGGTGAGAGGAAGGCGCACCTTTCCCCCGGCTTGCAACCCAAGTTGTGGTCTTCTTTGGGG
>NW_011495023.1:418435-447414 GCF_000754665.1 Bison bison bison | reverse complement strand
AAGTGGCGCCGGCCCGCCTGTCCCGGGAGCCCTGGGAGCGGCCCCCGGGCCGCCCCGGCCCCCGACTCTCCTCCCCGGGATGTCTCCCGACCAGGGTCGTGCCCGAGGCCGGGCCCGGTGAACGCGCGGCTCCGCTGGGCCCTGCAGGGCGGTGCCCTTCGCCGACCCCTGCTCTTGACCCAGCTCCGCGGGGTTTGGGGCTGGGGTTCGCCTTCCCCGAGTTGGGTTTCGTCAGATTTGACTGATTTCCTGCCCAGAAAATTGCTCCAAAGTCAGACGGGGAACCGGTGTACCCTCTCCTGTCCAGCGGGTCCGGGAGCCGCAGCCTGACCAGCGCTGAAGGGCTTCCAGGGGCATTTCAGGGGGCATTTCCAGGGGGCATTTCCGGGGGCATTTCCGGGCGCCGTGCATTGAGTGCAGGTCATGTGAGAATTTGAGAGTGACGGTCACAAGTCTGTCGCGTCCTAGTGTTTCTTTCCTTGAAAACTTTCAGACGGCTGTTTCTTCTTTTTAAAAATAACTTTGCATCCGAATTATTGTCCTTTTCGCTTTAAAATAGCAGAGAGGAACGAGCTGGACACCAGGCACAGGTGTTGTAATTTTGTTTGGAATGAATATCCAGAGCGTCCTTTTAGAAGCACGAAGCAAATTAACCAGGATGTCGTTATATCCAGGAGCATCTCGGGTAGGGGTCCCCCAGAATACCTCATCCAAGCGCACCCCTTATCTTCCTTCAGGGAAGGTGTATCTCATCGTTCAGACCGTTGTGGAACGCTAAATGTGTTTGTTCCTGGTGCTACTCACTGCAAAGCGGTTCAAAAATAACTTTAAATGCAATTGTTATAGAAAGAAATGGAGTATCAGCAGAAATAACAAACAGAAAAGGCTCAGGGGTTTATTACTGCTCAGGTATAACGTGGTTTAAACAAAGGCAAGAGTACTAACTACTACTGATTTTAAAGTCTAGGCCTCCGAATGGAGGTTTCCAGGCCTTTGCCTCTTTGAGTAAACCTCAGGGTCAATTTTCTCTCTGGCCCGAATACTGAAATACTGGGACAGCCCATGGGCAGCCTTACAGTAACGCTGGCTAGCAAAATTAACAGAGAATCTACTAGGAAATTTCTGTAATGTCTTCATGGTGGTGTTTCCTGTCTGCTCAACGTGTTGTGAAAGGTCTAAGAAATTTAATGTCATCTTCAGATTCTGAGCCACCAGGGAAACAGATGGTAAAGAGTCTGCATGCAAGGTGGGAGACCCAGGTTCGTTCCCTGGGTTGGGAAGATCCCCTGGAGAAGAAAATGGCAACCCACTCCAGTATCCTTGCGTGGAGAATCCCATGGACAGAGGAGCCTGGCAGGCTACAGTCCACGGGGTCGCAAAGAGTAGGACCCGACTGAGCAACTTCACTTTCTTTCCGATTCTTAGTCATTTTCACATTATTACTGATATTTGTATCTTTCCCGGATATTTGGGAGACTTGGGTTCTTTTCCAGACCTGCCTTTAGCTAGAGAAAAAATGATGTTAATTAAGTTGCTTTGATCTCTCTAACCTTATCAGTAAAGATTATTGGCCTACCTGATACCTATCATTAAAATAGCAATTGAGGAGTTTCCAGAATTCTTTGAATCTGTCCTGTCTTGAATGCTGACAAAGAATGGCTGATCACTAACAAAAAAGAATGGAGAAAATGATGATAACAGATGTTAGAGTCAAATCTTTTGAGGTCTTTTGTTTCTGAGAAGTTCCTCAAGAAACAGTAGATTTCTGGTCAACATGTAAGAAGGCGCATTTCCATTCTATTGAAAACTTCAATAGGAAATTGATGACCCCAAGGTTGGGTAGGTCTATATAATTGATTTCAAATTTTTTCAAGTGTTAATTCTCAGGAAATATAACTTTGTAATATGGATTACTTTATGACTCAGTTTCTTTAAATCTTAAGCACTGCTTACTAGGTTTTGTTCCTTGGTGGCTCAGATGGTAAAAAATCTGCCTGCAATGCAGGAGACCCATGTTCGATCCCTGTGATGGGAAGATCTTCTGGTGAAGGGAATGGCAACCCACTCCAGTATTCTTGCCTGGAAAATTTCATGGACCGAGGAGCCTGGCAGGCTATAGTCCGTGGGGTTGCAAAGAGTTGGACATGATCGAGCAACTAACACTTAACACTAAATTTTGTAGTGTCTATTAAATCTTTTGTATTTTTATATCCTGAGAATGTATACCAATCACCTACTATTTTTTGACTTTTTTCAATAACAAATTAAAAGTTCTAGATATCTTCATATTACTATTAGAATGAACTGCTCATAAAATGCATTGCTGGGACTTGATTAAGTGGTCCAATGATTAAGACTTTCCTTTCCAATGCAGGGCATACCAGTTCCATTCCTGGTCAGGTAGCTAAGATCCCACATGCCTTGAAACCAAAAAACCAAAACATAAAACAGAAGCAGTATTGTAACAAATTCAATACTTTAAAAATGGTTCACATAAAAAGCCTTTTAAAAATGCATCGCCGAAAATGCCTATATTTAATATACCACTTCCAATTTCTTTAAACCATCCCACTTTCACAAACATGATTTTAATTTACTTCTAATCCTCTTCAGTGTTAATTATTTTTATGCTCAGTACCTTTTAGTAGTGCAGAAGCTTGTAATAAATTGTGTGCCATAGTCTGTCACACCAAAACATTTACAATTGCACTGCATCCCCATCACCTAGCCAAATTCCTTGCACCATAGTTGGGACTCAAATAACATTTACTAAATGTCCAGTGATATTAGTACCACTTCTGGGTGGTACCATCAATCCGTCTAAGCCCTGAGACCCAGCTGGCCCCCTACCAACCCTGACGCTTGAGCAGGCAGACCTATAGCATCGCCCCAAGGCACCACACCTGCTCAGCTCCTGTTCTAAAGCTTGAATTCCTGACACCATTTCCAAACATTTTCTAAACATCATCTATGCACTTGAATCACCAAGAATCATATTATAAGAGCTAGTCTTTCTTCTCTGTTAACTCAGTTTCCTCTTTATCACCAACTGGTCATCATAAACAGTTATTATATTTATTTAGCTTATATTTTGTACCAGACCCTGTGTTAACTAACGTGGATGTGTTGTTTCAGTAAGCTTCACATGCTGGGTTTATGGGGCTTCCCCTGTGGCGCTGTTTCCCGCCTGCCAGTGCAGGAAGCATAATGAGGCTTGGGTTCTATCTCTGGGTCAGGAAGATCTCTGGAGGAGGGCATGGCAACCCACTCCAGTAGTCTTGCCTGGAGAATTGCATGGACAGAGGAGCCTGGCGGGCTACGGTCCATAGGGTCACAAAGAGTTGGACACGACTGAAGCAACTTAGCGTACCTGCATGCACGCACGCACGTGGGCTTATACCACTGTTAACCCTTTATCGTTGAGGAAATGAAAGTGCAGAGAGGTTAAGAAGCTTACCCAGGGAGTGAGAAGCAGAGCTGACCTTTGAACTGAGTCAGTATAACACCAGCACTGAGGCGCTATACCAAGGGCAAGGGCTTAAATGGTGAAAAAGAACAGGAGGCCTTTCCTCAGTGAAGTTCGAGTTTACTAGGGGAGACATAAATGGGCAATTACAGCCCCACACACGACCAAGGCCTTGTGCTGTGGGAGCACCCATCAGATTCCTACACCGCACGGGGGTCAGGGAGGATGAAGTGAAGGTAGGCCCAGCAAAGAACATGCCTTTTTAGAGTGGGAAAACATGTCTTTCGAAAAAATAATCTTCTTTAGCAGCAACCATTTGATTTAATTTTTGGCTGTGTTGCACAGTATGTGGGGTCTTAGTTCCCAGACCAGGGATTGAACCCATACCCTCTGCATTGGAACCATGGAGTCTTAACCACTAGACCACCAGGGAAGTCCCCATGTGGTTTCATTTTTAGCTTTATTATATTTCCAATCCTCTTGATAATGGGCTGTGTTAATTAAATCAATGAATAGTGAGTAGCTTTTTTTTTTTCCTACTTCTGCTGGGGATCCTTCTGATTTGATCTCATCACAGACTCATCAGTGAAATGGCTGCAGGCTGGGAGCGGGAATAAATGCTAAATCACACAATAGTTATGTTTGCACAAACTGGCCAGAAGATTTATGTCCATAGATCATATCAAACTGGAGGGAAAATACAGAGTGATAGAACAAGCAAACATTAGATTTATTTTCCCTTTTTCACTATGAAATATTCCATAAATACAGTAGATGATGTAAGATACATACGTGAGTGTGTGAAAGTCCCTTAGTTGTGTCTGACTCTTTGCGACCCCATGCACTATACAGTCTGTGGAATTCTCCAGGCCAGAATACTGGAGTGGGTAGCCTTTCCTTTCTCCAGGGGATCTTCCCAACCCAGGGATTGAACCCAGGTCTCCTGCATAGCAGGTGGATTCTTCACCAGCTGAGCCACAAGGCAAGCCCATACATATTATTACAGCAAATAATAATAAAACTGACATCAGGGTACATATCATCTAGCTTAAGAAGTAAAATAATATTAGTACCTCTGACTTCCTCTCAATAGCATTACCCTTTTTTCTTGATGGACTTCCCTGGTGGCTCAGATGGTAAAGCGTCTGCCTACAATGTGGGAGACCTGGGTTCAATCCCTGGGTTGGGAAGATCTCCTGGAGAAGGAAATGGCAACCCACTTCAGTATTCTTGCCTGGAAAAGCCCATGGACAGAGGAGCCTGGTAGGCTACAGTCCATAGGGTCGCAGAGTCGGACACAACTGAGCGACTTCACTTCACTTTTTCTTGATAGAGGTCATCATTATTCTGACTGTGCTGATTATTTGAAAAGGATTTAGAAAGCAGGTAAATGCATTTACAAAGATATCAAACTGGGAATTAGAGTATATTGGTACTTGGGAAACTGAAATTATTTTTTAATATTTATTTATTATTAGTTTATTTATTTGGCTGCACTGGGTCTCACTTGCCGCATCTGGGATCTACTTCCCTGACCAGGTGTGTAACTTGGGCTCCCTGCATTGCGAGCACAGAATTTTAGCCACTGGACCTCCAGGGAAGTCCCCTGGGAAACTGAAATTAGAATCTTCACTGACTCAAAGCGTGGTCATAAATAGAGTGTCCTATAAAGTAAAGAGAACTTATTTTAATTTAAATAGCATGAAAACAAAGCGGATTACAAATGTTGAAGAGGAAGTACCATGGAAGTAGTAGAATCTTAGTTATTAATGAAGTAACCAAGATATCAGAGGATAACTGTAACTTTTAAGTATGGTAAAGCATACGTAAGTTAGGAACTGCTAATTTCCATATGACTTCAATTTCTACTTTAAATAGAATTCAGTCATCCAAAAAAATATTTGCCAAGCACTATTCCAGGTGAGTTGGACTGTGAAGAAGGCTGAGCACCAAAAAATTGATGCTTTTGAACTGTGGTGTTGGAGAAGACTCTTGAGAGTCCCTTGGACTGCAAGGAGATCCAACCAGTCCATTCTGAAGGAGATCAGCCCTGGGATTTCTTTGGAAGGAATGATGCTAAAGCTGAAACTCCAGTACTTTGGCCACCTCATGCGAAGAGTTGACTCATTGGAAAAGACTCTGATGCTGGGAGGGATTGGGGGCAGGAGGAGAAGGGGATGACAGAGGATGAGATGGCTGGATGGCATCACTGACTCGATGGACGTGAGTCTGAGTGAACTCCGGGAATTGGTGATGGACAGGGAGGCCTGGCGTGCTGCGATTCATGCAAAGAGTCGGACACGACTGAGTGACTGAACTGAACTGAACTGAACTGATTCCAGGTGAATGAAAGAGACAGAGATCTCTGCGTTTGGGGAGCTGTATTCCAGTTAGGAGACGCAGATAATCATCAGTAAGCATCAAAAATAAGTAAATAATATTGGTGAGTGAAGAGTCCCATTTGAAAAGATAAAGTTGAACGAAATAAAATTGCGGGGTTAAATAAGATGGTCAGGCTTGACCTCATTGGGAAGACCTGAGCCAGGGTTTGAAGGAGCTGACTGTCTGAGGGAACAGTGTTCTGAGCAGAGGGAACAGCTAGTGCTGAGGCCATAAGGCACAGGTAAGCCTGGTGCTTTCGAGGGAAAAGGCACCTGTGTGGCCTGGAGGGAGAGGGTAATAGGAGGTGTGGTTGGAGACATAGGGGGAAGGTGAAGAGATGGCAGATCACGTAGGGTCTTGTAACCCATCATGAAAACACTGGCTTTTACATTGAGTTAAACTGAGGGGCCGTTACAGGATTCTGAGAAGAGGAATAGTGTGATCTCACTTACATGTCAAAGGCTCACTGTGATTGCTTGACAAAAAGCTGGATAAAGTCAGAAATCTATTAAGAAGCTTTGGGAATCGGCATATATTTTAATGGCAGAGCCAACAGGATTTCCTGGCAAAGTGGATGTGGGATTTCAGAGAAAGAGGAACCAAAGATGTCTCCAAAGTTCTTGACCCAAACAATGAGAAGGATAGAACTGGCATCAACCACATGGGCAGTTTAGAGGGGAAGCTGTGACAAGTTGAGTTTTGGGGAGGGAGGCTTCAGAGGGAGGGGACATATGTATACATATAGTTGATTCATGTTGTGGTACAGCAGAAACTACAACATTGTAAAGGAATTACACTCCAATTAAAAATAAATTGAAAAATCTGGAAAAAAAAAGTTTTGGACATGGATATAAAATGTCAACTGGTAATCACTATGTGCTTATTACATAAAAGGCTACAGTCATTCAGCCTAAGTAACTTTTGGGGAAGGTACTATCATTAATTCTCATTGTACAGATTAGAAATGACAGTTTAGAGAGTTTTAAGACTTTTACCCAAGATTACATTTTAAGAACTGGGATGTAAAACTAGCTCTTTAGGATCCTAATGCTTTAAACTCTTCTTTTGAAACTTGCTGAAAGAATTGACCAGCAATCTTTATCATATAAATGAAATAAGAATATAGTCAGCTAATCAGTAACATTTCATGCCCTTGAAACTCAAGACAGTGAGAGTTCTTTTTAATAAATGAGAGAGCGGGAAATGAATATTGAAAAGCCCCATACTTATACATGAATTCACAACCAGTGACATGGGCCTTATAAAAGGTTTCTGTGCTTGTGAGGGTTTTGGGAATTTATTTATTTATTTGGCTGTGTTGGGTCTTAGTTGCAGCACATTGACTCTTCACTGGAGCATGCAGGCTTCTCTCTAGTTGTGGCTCGTGGGCTTAGTTGCCCTGTGCCCTGTGGGATCTTAGTTTTCGGACCAGGGATTGAACCCACGTCTCCTGCTCTGAAAGGTGGATTTTTAACCACTGGACCATCAGGGAAGTCACCTCTAAGATTATGAGTTTAACATCAGGATTCTGAGGAAGGGAAGATAACGGCCCTTTGCACAAAGGAGGTTTTTGTGCCCCAAGGTTAAGATACTTATATTTTCAAAATCTAAAACCAGATGGATTTTAAATGGATGCACGAGTTAGAGCAGGACCAAGACTTCACTAGCAGCTGTTGAAGAGTGGTAGGTAACATTGCCCTGACATTGGAAGTGGCTTCTAGGAAGTAACTACTGAGATCAAGATAGCTGACATTTCATTTGTTTTGGCTACAGTAGGTGTCAGGGCAGTATAATTGTGACATAGTAGCACTTAGTGGAATTCTGCTTACTTCATTGTCTGCATCACAGTTCATGTCGTAGACTTATTTTTTCCCCCACAAGCGAAAGTTTGTTTTTCAGTTAAGTGCATTATTAGAATTTCGTCTCAAAAAGAAAAGGATGAACAAATCAGTTATTGACAGAAAAAAATACCACAAAATCTTTTTCAGGCAGTTTACAGAATGATCTCAATTCAGTGAGCTAACTAAATGAATTTGTCTAAAGCTACTGTATTTATGGTATTAATGAACTCTTTCATCTCTGCTGCTAACATAAAATTCCCAGTTGATGGGTCAGTGAACTGATGAAGTTTGGGATGTGGCATTAAAAAAATCATTTATTTTATTATTTTTTAAGGGGAATGACTCCCTTCTAGTTAAATTCCTAGATGATATGGCTTAGCAAGTCAAGACTGTTTCTTAGCAGATCAAGACTATTTGTTGACTGACATGGTACTTAAATTTCTGCCATTGTATGTGGTAAACAGAAATGAAGTGGCTTGGGCCCGGGACGTGGGTAAGTGCAGTGCGATGCTGTGAGCAGGCGGCTCCCAAGATTGCCATAGAAGAGAAAGGCTGAAACGTCCAGGGAGCTCACTGCCCTGACCATCAGAGCAGAAAAGTGCCCCTCATTCGAGATTCACAGAAGGGAGCTCTGTGCTTACATGCACACTCAAGTTGAATAACACTCTGCTGAACACGCTGACACTGGAACTTTTTCTCCAGTCTTATATCTGTTGAGGGCTGATCATGTGCCAGACAGAGTAGAAGGTGTAAAACAAAATAAGATATGGCACCAAAGCTCCAGAAGCTTCTGGTCTACTGGGAGACCCAGGCCTGCAAATAAACACATTCCAGTTTGTGATGAGCATAAGACAGTGATGGGAGTGACTGTAGGGAAGACATAGTATGGGGGGAACCAAAGGCATTTTGAAGGATAAAGATATTTCCAGGAGGCCCAGTGGAAGAAAGCTACCTCAGGCACTACATGCATGAAATTGTTCGGCAGAGCTGGAGCATACAGGGCAGGGGGAAGGGAAACGGGGAGATTTGGGTTTAAATCTTAGTGCGTAGTACTCAGATCACATTTATATGGTACAATCCCCACAGTCTACCACCTTTGAGTCAAAATGCTTAGCACTTGTAAAAACAGAAAACTCTGGTTCTCTGGAGCCCTGTCCAACACGAGTATAATGCAAGCGACATAGATTATTTTTATTTATTTATTTATTTTGCCACGCCATGCGGCATGAAGGATCTTAGTTCCCTGATCAGGGATTGAACCCATGCCCCCTGCAGTGAAAGTGCGGCATCCTAACCGTTGGACTGCCAGGAAAGTCCCCACATAAATAACTTTACATTTTCAAGAAGCCACACTAGAAACAGTCAAAGAGAAACACAGGGTGTTAATTTAGTAATCTATTTTATTTAGTATGTATGTATCCAAAATGACCATTTAATGAATTAATATTAATTATACTAAATTACAGTAAATGTAAGTCATATTGAAATTGTGGATGAATTCTTTTTCTTTCTTCATACGAAATCCAGCGTGTCTTACACTTAGAGCACATTTCAGTTTGGACGAGCCACAATTCAAGTGCTCAGCGGCCACCTGTGGCTAGTGGCTACTGAACTGGACGGTGCAGCTCTAGGTAATTGCACAAATACTGTATCCTAACTAAGTGTTGACGGTTCGGCTGTTGGGAGGATACTAGATGCCTTATGAAGAAAACTAAGGGCAAAAAGAAACAAAAAGCATTTTCTGTTACTGTGGGGTGTGTCCTTGGAACCAGATTTTAATGCATAGCTCAGCCTACACCCAAAATGCTTCATTAGCCCTCTAAGCAAAAAAAACAACAACAAATTGCCATGGCTTACTTTTTATTCTTTATCGTCCCCTCTGCCCACCCTCCCATCCTCACCCTTATTTTTTTGGATTCTTCTTAAAAGTAACAGGCACTGGAGAAAGAGTGGAAGTAAAACGTAGAGCAGGATACCCTAAACCCACATCCGGCAAATAAGATCGGTTGCCCTAGGCAACGGTGGTTGTCAACTCTTTTTTTTTTTTTCTCTTTAGCTTTCATCTGCTAGCTCACAAGCATAACACACCCTCACAACAGCAGCTCTCTGTGATGGTCTTCAACTCCAAAAATACACCTCCCTTCCAGGGTGGAGAAGGCAATGGCAGCCCCACTCCAGTACCCTTGCCTGGAAAATCCCATGGACGGAGGAGCCTGGTGGGCTACCGTCCATGGGGTCGCAAAGAGTCGGACACGACTGAGCGACTTCACTTCCAGCGTGGAAGGTAGTGATAAGATTTGGATTGTGGAGTTGTAAAAGTGCCATGGGTACAGTTTGAAAAAGCTTTAGGGAGATTCCAGATGCAGTTCCTCTATAGTTCCGAATGGTTAAGAATCTCTGTCCTAGGGATTTCCCTGGTGGTCTAGTGAGGAATTAAGAACTCACATGCTGTGTGGCGTGGCCAAAAAAAAAATAAATAAAATAACAATCTCTGTCCTAGAAACACAACTTACAGATGTCCTTTCCAGTAGCTTGGTATTTTAAAACTGTGCCTAGTCTATGGGAAAATGGCAGTTCGGGTACACAAAAATGCAACAGGCAGAAGTAAGCAAGTCCTGCTTGGGACTTGGGAACCGGTACGTGGTGTGTGAGTAAGTGACGGACACTTGTTTCCACCTGTGGTTTTAGATCCCCTGGAGAAGGAAATGGCACCCCACTCCAGTATTCTTGCCTAGGGAAACCCCATGGACAGAGGAGCCTGGCGGGCTACAGTCCATAGGGTCGCAGAGTCGGACTCAACAGTACACAGTAGTTTTTAGCACATGGTGGTTTTAGAGGGAGATACAGTAACAAAAATGATGATGGTGGGGATAATAATAATGGCTTAGTATAGTATATCAGACACTATACCAAAGACTCAGGTTAAATCACTTAGCCAGGATCACCCAACAGCTGAATACATTTACTGAGTACGTGATGTGTGTCACAGGCTTGGATGAAAATACAAGATTTTCTGCCTAACCTCAGTGTGGTGTGAAAGACAGTCACGAACTCAGTTGCATTCAAACTGGACAAATAGATACTGTAATAGCACCATTAGCAAAATAGCTGCCAAATTCTACCTCTTAATGATCACCGTCAGTCTGTGTCTTCAGAAGGCTGTGTGGCATGATTGTGAACATGAGCTTTCAACTGAGACCTGGGCACAGTCCAGTCCTCCACTCACGTGAGCTTGTGCAAATTACTTTCTCCAGCCCTAAGTTTTATAACCTATAAAATTAGAATAATGTCACTACATCCTAAGATTGCTTTGAGAGTTAAATAAGATCCTATATGCGTCTGATCTATAGTAATTGTCCCATATTTATAACTCCTACTATTCTTTTTTAAAGGTGCTAATACATGAACTGTTATCCATTGGGTTCCAATAGTTGAACTGTTATCCAACCATAGCACTGTGTCAGCTACTGGGAGAGTTGGGTCAAAATGCTTAGGCACTTGTAAAAACAGAAGACTGTGGTTCTCTGGAGCCCTGTCCAATACAAATATAATACAAATAAAATGCTGCCCCTCTCAGCATAGCTGAAAAGATTTTTTGAAATCTTGGTTGTTGATTCATACTTTTATTGAAAGGCTAGAATAACATAAGAAGGTGGTATGACTTACTTGGCAGCTGAACAGCCTCTTTCTTGACTATGAGGCTGACAGGTTCTATAGATGGATGTGGTGATTGACAGAAGGCAGCTTTCCTGTTTGGTTTGGATAAAGATCATGTGTGTAAGTTTCAGCCCTCCTTGGGGGCTATTTGCTGAGGTCAGCAACATGCTGGCCTCCACTTATGCTGAAAGTGGAGCTCCTAAGAATTCTTCGTGCATTTCACTGAATGTGGGCATTTCTTTTCTCAACCCCTTCTAATGGATGGAAGGATGGATGAATAGTTGGCTGATTGAACTGGGATCTCATGTCTGTTACAGAGCCCCAAACTTTCTGAGTCCCAAACTGCTTAATTTGTTTTTGTTTTCCTGGCTCAAGTCCCACCTTAAGAACCTGTGAGCCAGTTCTCCCATAGTGTATAGGGCAAGGGTTCTTGCTGATTTTAGACCCAGGGCAGTTGTAGTTTCTCTTTGTTCCTTGTGACAGAGGAGTCAAATGGCCCATAGCATCGGTCCTTAATTACTCCAGTTTGTCCATGGACTTCCATCTTTGCTGACCCCGAGTTTGGGCCATTTTCCTCGGCTCTGTGTTTGACAGCCCTCCTCCAGACCCACATTGGACCACTGCTTCCCTTGCTCTAGTGGTTCTCTATACAGTCCCTTCTCCTTAACATCTTCCAGAAATTCCTCAAGGTTTTTCATCTAGCAGCGGCATCCTTCCTTGCTTTCCAGACTGCTCTGGAGTCATTTCACTTGAATCGTAGGAAAGGATGTGTATTCACTGCCCACTGATCAGAAGTTATCAGTGCATTTATTTTTTTAAGAATGATTTTATTTATCTTTGGCTGTGCTGGTCTTCATTGCTATGTGGGCTTTTCCTCTAGCTGCAGAGAGCAGGGGCTCCTCTCTAGTTGCAGGGGGCTGGGGGCGGGTTTCTCACTGCAGTGGCTTCTCTTGTGGAGCATGGGCTCCAGGGCACACCGACTTCAGTAGTTCTAGAGCTACTGGGCTCTAGAGCACAGCCTCAGTAGTTGTAGTGCGTGGACTTAGTTGTGGGATCTTCTCAGATCAGGGGTAGAAACTGTGTCTCCTGCATTGGCAGGCGGATTCTTCACTACTGAGCCACCAGGGAAGCCCCTATCAGTGTATTTAAGTGATTTGAATTATGTAGATCATGAAACAGTTACCACAATAAGTTTGATGAATATCCATCATCTCATATAGATATAAAATCTAAGTAATATTTTTTTTCCTTGTGTTGAGAACTCTTAGGATTTACTCTCTTAACATCCTTCATATATAACATACAGCAGTGTTAACTATATGCATCATGATGTACTGCTGCTGCTGCTAAGTCACTTCAGTCGTGTCCAACTCTGTGTGACCCCATAGATGGCAGCCCACTAGGCTCCCCCGTCCCTGGGATTCTCCAGGCAAGAACACTGGAGTGGATTGCCATTTCCTTCTTCAATGCATGAAAGTGAAAAGTCAAAGCGAAGTCGCTCAGTCGTGTCCGACCTCATGGACTGCAGCCTTCCAGGCTCCTCCGTCCATGGGATTTTCCAGGCAAGAGTACTGGAGTGGGGTGCCATTGCCTTCTCCGATCATGATGTACACTACATCCCTAATGCTCATTTATCCTATAAGCAGAAGTTCATACCTTTTGATCACCTTCTTCCAATCCCCACGCCACCCCCAGTGACCACACATCTAATATCTTTTTCTATGAATTTCTTTGTTTTGAAGTATAGTTGACCTTCAACCACTGTGTTAGTTCCTGGTGCACAACGTAGTGATTTGATCTTTCTATTCATTACAAAATGACCACTACAATTTTTGCCGTTTTCTCATTATTATTTTTGGATAAATACTGACATTTTGGCTCTTTTTTAATGCACTGAATATTGACATAAATAGTCATTTACCGCGTGTTCCTTTGCATGACACTTTTCTGCTCACAGCCTCCATTTCTTCACTTGCAGACGGGACTAACATATTTTGCAGAGCAGGTGCAACAAGCCAGAATCTAGCATAAGAGCATAGTACCATGCTGGAGTTGTAGAAGGTACCCTGGAGTGGTAGCTGCACTGATCATTTGCTCCACTATCAACAGCTGTGTAACAGACTACCCCAAACTCAGTGCTGCGTGACAGACAGTTTTATTGTGATCACGGATTGTGTGGGTCAGGACTCGCCACCACAGGGCTAGCTGGCCTCAGTTCCGAGTGATGTCTGTGACCTCAGCTGGGGATACTTGAACAGCTGGAGGTGGTGCAAACTGCTGGAGACTGGGCTTACCTGGAGGATTTTTCAGTCACCAGCCTGGCCCCTGAGCTGGGCCAGGACTGGTAACCAGAGTGTCTCCTGTAGCCCCTCCAGGTGGCTCTGGCTTCTCACAGGGTGACAGCTGGGCTTGCACAGCGAGTGTATGGGGGGAGTTCTAAGTGACCTTGTGGATGGCCTCTCCTGGCCTGCCCTGCACACAGAGCGTCACTTCCCTGATACTGCATCCGTCATAGCAGTCAGAGACTGCTCAGAGTCAAGGGGAGGGGACAGAGACCCCACATCAAAGAACAGGATGCCTTGTTTAAAACCATCATTGTCATTGCCATCTTTACACTATGAATCTGCTTCTTATGAATAAGGAAAGGAAGTGCTTCCAAGTCCCATAGCAATTGAGAGAACATTTTCCTCAAGAGGTTACATGTTGCCCAGGAAAGGAACATTCAGTTCAGTTCAGTCGCTCAGTCGTGTCCGACTCTTCGAGACCCCATGAATCGCAGCACGCCAGGCCTCCCTGTCCATCACCAACTCCCGGAGTTCACTCAGACTCACGTCCATCGAGTCAGTGATGCCATCCAGCCATCTCATCCTCTGTCGTCCCCTTCTCCTCCTGCCCCCAATCCCTCCCAGCATCAGAGTCTTTTCCAATGAGTCAACTCTTCGCATGAGGTGGCCAAAGTACTGGAGTTTCAGCTTTAGCATCATTCCTTCCAAAGAAATCCCAGGGCTGATCTCCTTCAGAATGGACTGGTTGGATCTCCTTGCAGTCCAAGGGACTCTCAAGAGTCTTCTCCAACACCACAGTTCAAAAGCATCAGTTCTTCTGCGCTCAGCCCTCTTTATAGTCTACCTCTCACATCCATACATGACCACAGGAAAAACGATAGCCTTGACTAGACGGACCTTTGATGGCAAAGTAATGTCTCTGCTTTTGAATATGCTATCTAGGTAGTGATAAAAATAAGCTGGATTTTCCAGTATCTAACCAGGTTCTTTTTCGTTCCATACTGTTGTTTTTTTTAAATCTTTTTTTTTCAGCCATGCCACAAAGCTTAGTTCCCCAACCAGGGATCGCGCCTGGGCCCTTGGGCAGTGATAGCGCAGTCTAAACCACTGACCGCCAGGGAATTCCCTCATTCCGTACCTTTAAACAGTAAATAGACAGTTTCTTATGTGTTTTTAACACAGAAATAATACAGGGCATGGCACATGGCAAGTGCCTTCTTTCCTTGCATTTGACGTAAAGCACAAGCCATTTTTGTCTTGGCTAAAACTTTTAATTCTCATAATCTTCATACACCCTGTACTTGCCTATAACATTTTTATTTGTTTTTAATTGGAGATAATTATAATATTGTGTTGGTTTCTGCCATACATCAACATGAATCAGCCATTGGTATATACATGTCTCCTCCCTCTTGAACCTCCCTCCCACCTCCCATACTTTTTTTACCATCTATTTGTAAACCAGTGGTTCTCAAACTTTAGCATGCAAACAAATCACGTGGGCAGCTTTTTAAAATAGAGATTGTTAGTCCTCACCCCCTGGAGAAGGCAATGGCACCCCACTCCAGTACTCTTGCCTGGAAAATCCCATGGACGGAGGACCCTGGAAGGCTGCAGTCCATGAGGTCGCTAAGAGTCAGACACGACTGAGCGACTTCGCTTTGACTTTTCACTTTCATGCATTGGAGAAGGAAATGGCAACCCACTCCAGTGTTCTTGCCTGGAGAATCCCAGGGACGGGGGAGCCTGGTGGGCTGCCATCTGTGGGGTCGCACAGAGTTGGACACGACTGAAGGGACTTAGCAGCAGCAGTCCTCACCCCCAGAGTTTCTGATTCAATAATTTTTGGAGTGGGGCTGAAGAATTTGCATTTCCAAGTATCTGGGTGATGCTGTGGCTATTGGTCTGAGACTCACACTTTGAGAACTACTGTTGCAAAAAAAGGGGCTTCCCTGATGGCTCAGCCGTAAAGAATCCACCTGCAGTGAAGGAGACCTGGGTTCGGTCCCTGATTCAGGAAGATCCCCTGGAGGAGGAAATGGGAACGGACTCCAGTATTCTTGCCTGAAAAATCCCACGGACAGAGGAGCTTGGAGGGCTACAGTCTGCAGGGTCGCAAGGAGTCAGACACGACTGAGAGACTAAGAGGGCAGCAGGCAGGCTGCAAAGAAAAGTGCAGATCCAAATCCAAAAAGATGAGCTTGGGCCTCACTAGATTTCCCAACTCTGTGAACCCACCATGTGCTTCCAGAGTCTGGCATTCTTCTCATAGGATATACATACCGACTCAAAAGGGCAATGGTGATGTGATCACTCTTAGCACTTTCTGAGCATCTCACATGTATGAGGCATTCGGTGTTATTTAATCTTTACAAAAATTCAGTGAAATATCTTTGTTTAATAGGTTGAGAAACCAACACTGTTAAGGCCAAGTTTCTCAACATTTTACCACAATGAGGGCAGGGCTGAACCCCAGATCTTACCACAGTGAAGGTGGGGCTGAACCCCAGGTCTTCCAGAATCCAAAGTGCTGGCCCATGCTCTTAGCTGCTGTGCATCCCACCATCGTCTCAGGCTGCAGAGAACTTCTCACCCCTACAGAGTGAGTGATCTCTCTTCTCTGATCCCTTATTATTTTATATCTTTCATATTATTGTTTGTGTGTGCTCAGCCGCTCAGTTGTGTTTGACTATTTGTGGCTCTGTGGACTATAGCCCACCAGGCTCCTCTGTCCACGGGATTCTCTAGGCAAGAGACTGGAGCGGGTTGCCATCTCGTACTTCAGGGGATCTTCCCTACCCAGGGATTGAACCTGCGTCTCCTGTGGCTCTTCCATTGCAGGCGAATTCTTTACTCCTGGGGGGAGCCCTTAAATTATTGTTACATGGTGTTAAATTATTTTCACGTCTGCCATCCTGTCTAGACTGAACTTTATTCATCCATTCACCAAATATTCAAGGTGTAGATTCTAGCATTACCATAAATTCTGGCAGAGAGCTTGCATCCCATTATTGCTTCTTGAGATAATGAATGAATTAGGAAGTAAAGAATCATGGTCTAAAACTATGACCTATCACTGTGTACTTCAGTGAGTTCATGCGAAAATAAACAAGTGGTCTCTAGGTATATCTGTCTTTGTATCACCCATTTCTCTAGGTCATCCCAACCTAAGAGAATGAGTAAGAACTATGGTTATTATAACAGCACCTACTCAATGGCCCCATAAAGCAGACCTGTGTTCTTGGTTTCCTGTAGGAAAACAAAAGATAGTCTGTTTACTTTTCGTTTTTTACCTGTTTTGTATATCGTGGTGTGTATATGTTCATCCCAAACTTCCAATTTATCTCTCTCCTAGTCCCTGCCCTGCTATCCGCTTTGGTAACCAAAAGTTTATTTTCTATGTCTGTAAGTCTGTTTCTGTTTTGTGTCATTTTTTTCGATTCCACAGATAAGCTATTATATGATATTTGTCTTTGTCTGACTTAATTCACTTCATATGATCATCTCTAGGTCCATCCATATTGCAGCAAATGGCATTATTTCATTCTCTTTTGGCTGAGTAATACTCCATCATGTGTATGTGTGTATATAGATACCTACATAGATACATACATACATACCACATCTTTTTTATCCATTCCTCTGTCAATAGACACTTAGGTTGCTTCCGTATCTTGGCTATTGTAAATAGTGCAGTTGGGGTTGTGCATGTACATTTTTAAATTAGAATGATCTCTGGATGTATACCCGGGAGTGGGATTGCAGCATCATACAGTAACTCTAGGTTTATTTTTTTAAGGAGCCTCCATACTGATATCTGAGGGCTTCCCAGGTGGGGCTAGTGGTAAAGAACCCAGCTGCCAATGCAGGAGACGCAGTAGACGTGTGTTCAATCCCTGGGTTGGGAAGATCTCCTGGAGAGGGCATGGCAACCCTCTCCAGTATTCTTGCCTGGAGAATCCCCAAAGCCTGGTGGGCTACAGTCCATAGGGTTGCATAGAGGCAGACACTACTGAAGCGACTTAACATGCATGTACATACTGATAACCACAGAGGCTGCACCAACTCATATTCCCACCAATAGTGAAGGAGGGTTCCTTTTTCTCCATACCCTCTATAGTATTTATTATTTGTGGACTTTTTAATGATGGCCATCCTGACTATTTGGATTTGTAGTTTTGATTTTCATTTCCCTGGTGACTCAGATGGTAAAGAATCTGCTTGCAATGCAGGAGACCTGGGCTTGATCCCTGGGTTGGGAAGATCCCCTGGAGAAAGGAATGGCTACCCACTTCAGTATTCTTGCCTGGAGAATTCCATGGACAGAGGAACTTGGCAGGCTACAGTCTATGGGACTGCAAAGCATTGGACACGACTGAGCGACTAACGGTTTCTCTTTCACTTTTTGTCTAGTTGGTGATATTGAGCATCTTTTCACAAGCCTGTTGGCCATCTTTGTGTCTTCTTTGGAGAAATGTCTATTTAGGTCCTACTGTATAGCACAGGGAACTATATTCAATACTCTGTAATAACCTATATGGGAAAGAATCTGAAAAATAATTTGTATATGTATAACTGAACCAGTTTGCTGTACACTTAAGACTCACACAACATTGTAAATGAACAATACTCCAACTAAAAAAAAGAATCTTTAAAGAGGCTATTGTAAAAAGAAAAAAAAAAGATATGTATATATTTTAAAACACTCTCCCTTTTCTTTCCATTCATGGCTTTCCCACCCCTGCCAGTTACAACCAAGAATGCCTATGGAGCCAGTTGGTTTTCTTGGTGGGGAAAGGATGGGCTGAGCATTAGGCTCCTGGTCAGGAGACTGTTGGCTGGAATAGTGTAACGTGCACTGCTCACTGTCACCCTTCTCTCCACAACCATGATCAGAATATCCGATCAGCCCGTATTCTTGAGCACTGGAGCATCCAATATGATTTGGTGGAGATCTTGAGGGGGCCTGCTTTTCTTTGAGGGGTGGCATTTAAGCTGAGTCTCAAGCACCAAAGCTACTGCATTCACCTAAAATCTCTCTCCTTAAACCCTAAGCTGCTAATAAGACTCTAAATAATGGATCTAAGGCAGTGATTCAAAGTGGCACTTACTTTAAGTACAGTAATTAGTGATTCCATACTATTGCAGCTAACTAATTTTCTGATCTAGGATAAGTTGCTTAAACTTTGTAAAATAGGAAAAATAATGCCAGCTTCTAAAGGATTATTATCGGCATGTCTTCAGCCTTCCAGGCCTTTCAGAGGCTAAAGAAGGCTTCAGTTCCAGTTGCTTATGTACTGGGGCTACAGTTACTGAGTGCACAGAGCTCAGCCAGGCCTGTTGTACAGACTGTACGGCTACGGCTAAGTCACTTCAGTCGTGTCCGACTCTGTGCGACCCCATAGACGGCAGCCCACCAGGCTCCCCCATCCCTGTACATGCATTCATTTATAGACTCCCACCTGGACCCCACGAGGCAGCTAGTTATCACACCTTTCGAAGATGAGAAAACTAAAGTGCCGAGAAGTTTAAGTAACTTGCCCAAGGTTACCCAGCCAATAAGTCACAGTGCTGGGTTTTGTCTCGGAGTTCTAGACTCTGCTCTGTCCCTGGGGAAGGGTCTTGTCTGCCCCGGCTGGCTCGTGGTCCCCCAGCCTCGGCTGTGGGTGGGCCCACGTGTCTCAAGGCAAATGTGAGCAAAATCGGAGCGCCCCCCCCACCACACACACACTGTACCCCAACTACTTATGGAAGATGATTTGGGAGAAAAATACTGTTAATAGATGTTTTTTGCTTTTTTTTTTTTTTAAAGGATGAATCATCGTGAATGTGTGGGAGTAAAAATTCAGCTCCTATCTTGAAAATAGTTCTAACTTCAGTTCTAACTTCAAAATAGAGTAAAAAACATTTTCAGTGCATCTTTGAGGAAAAAGAAAGAAAATTTACTAATTTTAAAATTTAGTAAAAATTTACTCATTTACTAAAATTTTAGTAAAATACATTAGAATTTACCAAAAGGTTTTAGTAAAATTTATAGAAAAAGAATTAGAACTGGGTTGCCGCTGAAAACTCTTAAATGCACCTCAGATTTTTCTGATATATTTTCCACGGCACATGGTATATCATGTTTTGGACACACGCGCTCACAGAAATGGCCACAAGTACTTGAAAATAGAGAGGAGGCCAGGGCATGCATGGTGGGGACACACACTGCTTGAGCTCATTAATGCAGAGTTTACCACCCTTGACTGTTATTTTTACCAACAGCCCCAGTCCTTTGGGGGTTTTGGTACCAGGTGCAGAATACTGACCAGGACCCAAAACCAGAGATTTTCTTACCCCACAGAAAGGCAACAAGAATTAATTGATATTTCCAGTTTTATCCTTAAGCCTTGCTGCAAATAATTTTTCAGCAAAGGAAAACATCTGGCTCGTAACATTATTTCTTGAAAAGAAGGACAAATAATCCATTTCCAGCAATACAGAAGTGGTTAAATGATGGCACAGCACATCTGTGGGGGACTTCTTGGGGGTCTGGTGGTTAGGACTTCATACTTCCATTGCAGGGGCCATGGGTTTGAGCCCTGGTTGGGGAACTAAGATCCCACATGCTGTGTGGTGTAGCCGAAAGAAAAAAATAAGTAGATAAAAATAAAATTTCAGTTTAAAAGAAAGATGTTTGGAGCCGTGAAATTGGAAGAACTGTGAGTGACAGGAACGCACGTTATAATTGCTACTGACTGAATGGACTCACCTTCTCAGATAGGTTGTCTTGTCTTATCTCTCTTCCCCACTCTCTTCTGAAGGGGCTCCATTTGGTTTCCACCCTCAACGCTTCTCCAGAGATAACCAGTGACTTTTATGTGGTTAAAGCCAAAGGTCATTGTTCACTTCTCGTCTTGAGAACGTTCAGCATCCTTATCCTATTTCATTGATCGGTTCCTTAACAGTTTCTTTTTGGAGGTGGAAGACACTGCATCAAATGTTCAGGGACATTTTAGGACATAACAGCATACAGTTGCTTATAGAATTTCATATTGTTTCTTCTTGGTATTACAAATAAAATGTGAGCCTTTACCTCTTCATATTGAGAATCTTAAGATTCTAAGACAGGCTGAGCGTGCCAGACACTTAGCCAAGCCTGTTCCTTTCAACCTTTTGAGTTCACAGTGCAATTTTTAGGCTCATCCAAAAAAGTCAGTCCATCCTAAAGGAAATCAGTCCTGAATATTCATTGGATGGACTGACAATACTTTGGCCACCTGATGTGAAGAACTGACTCATGTGTGAAGACCCTGATGCTGGGAAAGTTTGAAGGCAGGCGGAGAAGGGGACGACAGAGGATGAGATAGTTGGATGGCATCACCGACTCAACAGACATGAGTTTGAGTAAACTCTGGGAGTTGGTGATGGACAGGGAGGCCTGGCATGCTGCAGTCCATGGGGTCGCAAAGAGTCAGACACAACTGAGGGACTGAAATGAAAAAAGTCATGAATTTTAAAAATATTTATTTGCTTAAATACAAAGATTTATTTTTCTTCATTGTCTTAAATATTTTTGGAAGCGAAACAGCTTTTGGATTCCAATTACAAGTGTTTAGTAGGTAGGCCTTTGGTACCTAAATGCTAATTCTTCATGATACATAAATCTGTGAAATCCATCTCTTTTGAGTTTGAAAATTACAGTCTGAGCACTCTAGTAATTCCTGCTGCCATGAATTGTATGTCCTGGTCTATGAATGTCAGTCTTTGCCAGACCTTAACTTTACATTTCAGTGCTGCATCACTGAATTTTTTTTTAAGCTTTTTATATATTTTTAATTTTAATTTTATTTATTTATTTTTTGGTTGTGCAGCATGCAGGATCTTAGTTTCCCAACCAGAGATTGAACCCAGTGCAATGGAAACATGGATTCTTTTTTTTTTTTTTAATTTATTTTTTATTTGGAGGAAAATTGCTTTACAATGTTGTGTTGGTTTCTGCCCTACGACAGTGCAGATCAGCTTTCCTTCCCTCCTGCATCCCACCCTTCTAGGCCATCACAGCGCGCCAAGCTGAGCTCCCTATGTTGTATAGCAGCTTCTCACCAGCTGTCGATTTCACAGGTGGTGGGGTACGTATGTCGATGCTGCTTTCTCTGTCGCCCTTTTTCCTTCTCCCACTGTGTCCACAAGTCTGTTTTCTGTATCTGCATCTGCATTCCTTCCCTGCAAATAGGTTCATTAATACTATTTTTCTAGATTCCATATATATGCATTAATATACGATGTTGGTTTTCCTCTTTCTGACTTAACTTCACTCTGTATAACAGGTTCTAGCTTCATCCACCTCACTAGAACAGACTCAAATTGCTACAGTCATCAAGACAGAATGATACTGACACAAAAACAGAAATAAAGACCAGTGGAACAAGATAGAAAGCCCAGAGATAAACCCACACACATATGGGCACCTTATCTTTGACAAAGGAGACAAGAATATACAGTGGAGAAAAAACAGCCTTTTCAATAAGTCGTGCTGGGAAAACTGGACAGCTACATGTAAAAGAATGAAACCAGAACACTTCCTAACACCATACACAAAAATAAACCCAAAATGGAAGTGTGGATTCTTAAGCACTGGACCACCAGGGGAATCCCTGATAGCTTTTTAAATCAAGTGTGTCTTCTACTACCAATGCAGATAACAAATAAAATGACGATAAGATAAAGAGACACCTTTTCTGTTCCACTCAGTTGACACGTGTGTGGTTAAGGAATACTATGTCATAGCTGATTCCTACTGGTGGTAGCCAGATTTCATATTTGACGATATGAATCATGGCTTCAGAAGTATTTGAATGTCAAAATATGTTTTTGAGTTGAGGAAATAAGTTGCCTTTGGTTTTTCTTTTGGTTTCAGTGATTTTTTTTTTATGGTGTATAGCAACCTGTGGGTCTATTTTGCTATAAGAAATGACTCACAAAGCTGGCCAACAGTCTTAGAGTGTTGTTGTGGCAGATTCAGCCCTGAGGAGCTGTTTCCTGCTTTCTAAGCAAAGCCTGGAACATGTGCTCTGCTGGGCACTATTCCATGCATCTCAGGGGACATTGGTCCTTTTTACTCCAGTTATGGCCTAGGTCATGACTCTTCATTCTTAGGAATCTTTAGGAAATATCCCCGCTGCCCTCCTGCAAATTAAAAAGCCATCTGACACTAATATTCTCATGCTTGGATATTTAAGAATTTCAGCAATCGCTCAGGGAAATCCTCCTTGCACTAGAGCACATTGGTCTTCACTGCCACAGCAAAAATGAGAAATTGAAGCCAAAGTGTTTTGACCTCTTTCCCTTCATCCTTTTCCGCTTTCAACTAGGAGTTGGAAGAAGGGAATATTACTGTTTTAAAATCATGCATCAAAATCTTGTGATTGCCAGATAATTTGTTTCCACCTGTTTGTTGCGCACAGCGTTAAGACCCAGGCGGCCCCTCCCTTTCTATCTATCCTAAGGGGTGGATGTCAGGACCATGGCCAGACAGGGACCCTAGCTTAGCATAGCTGAGCAGGGAGATGCTATGATAGCACCCACAGTCATGTCTATGAAGACAAAACCCCATTCTGGAGTCTTTAGAAGCTCTGATGTGAAAGAGCCTCCCTTTGAGCTGAGATGTTACTGCGTGAAATCCTATTTCAGTTTGGTTTCCTATACTGCATGTGCCTTTTTCTCCTCTTACATTTTCCTGGCACCTGTGACCATGTGTCATCTCTAGGCAGACGTGCTGCGAGTGTCCAGGTGTACTTTGCACCTACGTTTTTCTTTCACTACGACTCCCATGCTGTGACTTTTTGACTATGTGGCTTGTTTTCTGCATAAGGCAGGAGTAAGCAGCACGATGGAAGAGACAGGACTTGAGTTTGAGTCCTGTCCTGTGTGATCTTGGGCCTGTCACTCAAACAGCTCTTCGTCTATGAAGATGGGAGTAAGTAGGGTTATCCACCCCCACAGGGTTTTATGATAATTAGATGAGATAACAAATCAGCTCTGCTCAGGATAGACATTTTTTTTCTTTTGTATTGTCTTTGCCAGCATCTCACATTTCATTCTCTCCCTGTTCCTCTTTCTTTTCTTTTTTTGCTCGGCTTTTTTTTTTTTTAAAGGAGTACCATTTTATTTATTTATTTTGTTTGTTTTTTTATTGCTCTGGGTCTTTGTTGCTGCGCACAGCAACAAAGTTGCTTTCTCTAGTTGCAGTGAGCTGGGGCCACTCCTCATTGCAGTGCATGGCTTCTCATTGCACTGGTTTCTCTTGTGCAGCACAGGCTCTAGGCACACAGGCTTCAGTAGCTGCAGTACTTGGGCTCAGTAGTTGTGGCACATGGGCTTTAGTTGCTCCGAACCTTCCCAGACCAGGAATCAAACCTGCATCCCCTGACTTGGCAGGCGGATTCTTCTCCTCTGTACCACCAGGGGAGTCCCTGCTTTGCTTTTTTAAATTCAGATCCACCGGACTTAAAAGATTTTGGTTCTTTCCCTCCTCCTCAACTTTTTCTCTTGAAAAGTTTCAATACTTCAACAACAACAAAAAAGTAAGAATTTTCACCATTTATCTCTTAAGAGCAAAGACCTTCTCAAACACAAACCACAGTTATCACACCCAGGAAATTTCATTGACTTAATAATTTTCTGATACAGTTCATATTCACATTTCTGATACAGTTCATATTCACATTTTCCAAATTATCCCAATAACATCTTTTTTTTTCCCCCCGAAGAGTCTAGACAAGTCATTTTGTTTGTTCTGCAGAAAGTCCCTCAATGGAGATTTGTTGGACTGACCCCTCCAGACTAGACTCCAGTGAAATACTCTGGTGTGTTAGTGTAGAGGTGATGCCACGTTCGGGGGGCATTACCACAGGGGCAGTGATGTCAGGTTGTCCCATCAGTGGTGATCCTAAGTCTTTGATTATTTGGTTGAAAGTGTGTCCACCAGATTTTTCCATTTAAAGGTATCCCCTTTGAAAGCATTAAAGAATACTCTTGTGTCACTTACTATTTCCAAATTCTGTTGAACATTTTAGGGTCTTATTCATGCATCTCACCTCTCACCTACCTGGAGCTTGACTTAGCAGAGCATCATCTTTTTTCTTTCCTTTCCTTCTCTTTTTTTCTCTCTTTTCTTGACTGTATCTCAAGGCTTATGGGATCTTAGTTCCCCAGACCTGGTCCATTGGCAATGAAAGTTCAGAGTCCTAACTGCTGGACCCCCAGGGAATTCCCTCCTGTTCACTCTTACCACCCACTACGGTGGCTGTAGAAACGTTTTCCTTCTCTTTTCTTTTTTAAAATGTTTTTGGCCACACTGTGTGGCATTTGGGAGGTTAGTCCCTTGACCAGGGATTGAACCTCACTCCCTGCAGCGGAAGCACAGAGTCTTAATAACTGGACCATCATGTAAGTCCCCATTTCCCTTTTCTTATCTGTCTCCCCTTCTCATCGTTTCGCCTCCACTGCTTCCCCTTGAAGCCATTCATCCATTCAGGGAAGACTTTTGTAGGTCTTCTGTGACCAAGACAGGCACTATGTTTGGCGTTAGGAACGCAGAAGTAATCCTTGACCTCGTGAAACTTAAATGAATGTATAGCATTTTACTTTTTTTTTCATTCATTCATGTGACAAGTATTCACTCAGTGTCCATTGTGTTTCTGCATTGCTCAGCTTCCTGGGAACCCATCAAGAAACAAAAACAGTCAAATCCCTGCCCTCATGGAGCTTACATCCTAGTTGATAAGTGGAAAGAGAATGTAAACAGGGAGAAGTGGGCTTGTGGTAAAGAGTTGATTTTGAAAGAGGTCGGGGAACACTGAGGGAACATTTAAGCAACCACGTAAAGGCTGTGGGGAGCAAGCCATTTAGGTCAGCAGGAAACAGGTGTTCAGATAAAGAGAAAAACATGTGCAGATGCAGGCAGGGTCCCTAAAGCAGCTGGGGGGCTCCCAGGAGCAGAAGAAGTAAAGAAGATAAAATCAAAGACTCGAGGGATGGGGCGGGGCTAAGTAGTAGTTGAATATGTGAAATAAGAGAGAAGTTTGGGCTGGAGATGCACACTGGTTTTCGGCAGCTTGTATGTAGAGTTTAAAGCCACAAGATGGTGTGAGATCAGCCCGGAGTGAGTGTAGACAGAGACCAGAGGGAAGACCAGGAGATCTGGGAAATGAGGGGCTGATGGGAGAGGCTGAAAGGAGAAGCCAGTGAGGTTCCTGAATCTTACACATTTTGAGGACATTCCCTTCAAAAAAAAAAAAAGAGTACAAAATGATGAATAAAATTTAAAATAGAAAGTAAATATTTAGAGTGAGAAAGGAATCACAACAAATGGCTAATTTTTTAAAGTACTTACCACAAATCTAAAAAAAAAAAAATGATACAAATGAACTTACTTACAAAACAGAAATAGACTCACAGACATAGGAAACAAACCTATGGTGGAATCTAGAAAAATGGTACTGCTGCTGCTGCTGCTAAGTCTCTTCAGTCATGTCCGACCCCATAGACGGCAGCCCATCAGGCTCCCCCGTCCCTGGGATTCTCCAGGCAAGAACACTGGAGTGGGTTGCCATTTCCTTCTCCAATGCAGGAAAGTGAAAAGTGAAAGTGAAGCTGCTCAGTTGTGTCCAACTCTTCGAGACCCCGTGGACTGCAGCCTACCTGGCTCCTCCATCCGTGGGATTTTCCATGCAAGAGTACTGGAGTGGGGTGCCATTGCCTTCTCCGAGAAAAATGGTACAGGTGAACCTGTTTGCAGGGCAGGAATACAGACACAGATGTAGGGAACGGACGTGGTCACAGGGCAGAAAGGGGAGGGTGGGAGGAATTGGGAGATCAGGGTTGACATTTATACGCTGCCACGTGTA
Source organism: Bison bison bison (assembly GCF_000754665.1). Classification (NCBI taxonomy): domain Eukaryota; kingdom Metazoa; phylum Chordata; class Mammalia; order Artiodactyla; family Bovidae; genus Bison; species Bison bison. The sequence continues at coordinate 420,890 of NW_011495023.1, read as the reverse complement.
AAACAGGGGCTTCCCAGGTGGCTTGGCGGTAAAGAATCCTGCCAAGCAGGAGATGCAGGAGACTCGGGTTCAATCCCTGGGTCGGGAAGATCATCTGAAGGAGGAAATGGCAACCCACTTCAGTATTCTTGCCTGGAGAATCCATGGACAGTGAAGCCTGGTGGGTTAGAGTTAATGGGGTTGCAGAGTCAGACACGACTGAGTGACTGATCATGATGGATAAAATAGATAGCTAGTGGGAGCCTGCTATAAAGCACAGGAAGCTCAGCTCTGTGCCCTGTAGTGACCTAGATGGGTGGGATGGGGCTGGGGTGGAGTAGGAGGGGCTGTATACATATATATATATATATATACACACACATATGGCTGATTGATTTCATTTTAAAGCACTTATACTCCAACTTTAAAAAATTTTAATTAAATATATCAAAATTTAAAAAAATAAAGAAACCGTGGTTACCAAAGGGGAAAGGAAAGGGGAGGATGAATCAGAAATTTGGGATTAACAGATACACACTACTATATATAAAATAGACAAACAGCAAGGACCTACTGCATAGCACAGGGAACAATATTAAATACCTTAACCTATAATGGAAAATAACCTGAAAAATAATACATATATATGTGCATCATATGTAATACGATGTATATATACTATACATATATATGTATAAGCTGAATCACTGTGCTGTACACCTGAAATATTACAGTAAGTCAACTGTATTTCAGTTTTAAAATAACGTGTGTGTGTGTTAAGTCACTCAGTCGTGTCCGACTCTGTGACTCTGTGGACTGTAGCCCACCAGGATCCTTTGTTTATGGGATTCTCCAGGCAAGAATACTGGATGGGTTGCCATTTCCTTCTCCATTAAAAGAACATACATGCCACAAATATCATAGTATCCCCAAAGCACATTTTTATTTTTATTATTACTAACTGCCTGACGTATGTCTTCCTGCATTTTAGACTGCATATTCTCTGATCAGCTCTCCATATGGGGATGGATTTGAAATACAATCTTCTGTAGTGGAAATAGCTAATTTAGTCTTTCCTCCAGCTTGGTTACTCAACATTAATTGTGTTACTGGTAATTTAGAAAAAGTTTTGCTTCAGTCGCATAACTCTCCATTGTCAGGCCTCATCTGTAACTTGCTCTGTGGTTTCTTCCACTGGAGGTGCTTCTTGCCCAGGAGCAAGATCTCAGAGAACTGAGTCACTTGCTTTCGCTAGATACAACGTGGTACCCATGGCTCCCAGTGGCTCAAGAAGCAGCTGGTGCAGTTTAGCTGGGACCACACAGCTCCTGCCCCCTCCCAACTGCTAAGCTGGTCCTGCTGGTGAGGTCAGGTGGTCATGGAGCCTGGGTCAAGGTGACTCCAGGCAAGTAACAGAGCAGAACAGTGTTTCCTTCAGAGATTCTCCTTGGAATAGAGGATGGCATCCACAGTCTGTGAGATTTACCTTAGGTCCAGCTCTTGCTGGAGTCCAGGTGAAGTGGAAGTGATGCTGGCAGCCCACTAGCCCCACTCCAAGCCCTGAGACCACTACCACTGTCTCAGCAAGAAAGCAGTGTTCCATGCTGTGGCTTGGGGGCCAGAAGAGAAGTACAGTCTTAGAAAGAGCCTGTAAGTGAGGATCCCTGAAACTTAAAAAAAAAGTTTACTTATTTGGCTGCGTCAGTCTCAGTTGCGGCACGTGGGACCTTCACTGTGGCACACAGGTCCAGCTGTGGCTCATGGGCTTGGTTGCTCTGCAGCACGTGGGATCCTAGTTCCCAGACCAGGGATTGAATCCGAGTCGCCTGTATTGCAAGGTGGATTCTAAGCCACTGGACCACCAGAAGTCCCTGGAATCCCTGAAACTTAACTTTTACTAACTTCAAGTTCAGTTGATCTCTGTTAGGAGGAAAAGCAGGAAGGAAAGCATTCATGGAAGCCAAGTGAAAAAAGTATTTCCAAAACAAGGTGATCGGTGAATGGTGTTAAATGCTGCTTAAGAGGCTGAGAATTAACTATTGGACTTAGAAATGTGATGGTTGTTGGTGATCTTGACACAGTTTGGTGACATGGTAGAAACAAAAGTTCATGGTAAAGAAGATGCCTGCAATGCGGGAGACTGGGGTTTGATCCCTGGGAAGATCCCCTGCAGAAGGGAGTGGCTACCCACTCCTGTATTCTTGTCTGGAGAAGTCCATGGACAGAGAAGCCTGGCAGGCCCCAGTCCATGGTGTTGCAAAGAGTCAGACATGACTGAGCAACTAACACACTTCATTTCGTCAGTTTGAGATGCTAGAACAAAAATACCATAGAGTAGGCAGCTTAAGCAACAGACATTTATGTCTCATCCATTCTGGAAGCTGAAAAGTCAGAGACCAAGGCGTGAGTAGATCCCGTGTCTGGTGAGGGTCTTCTTCCTGGTTTGCAATGGCCGTCTTCTTGCTGCGTCTTCACC
>NW_011495023.1:415353-418335 GCF_000754665.1 Bison bison bison | reverse complement strand
TGGCAGAGAGAGAGAGAGAAGGAAGCTGTCTTGTGTCTCTTCATTTATCTGGCTGCACCAGGTCTTAGCTGTGGCGTGTAACATCTAGTTCCCTGACCAGGGATTGAACCCAGGCCCCCTGCATTGGGAGCAAAGAGTCTTAGCCACTGGACTACCACAGAAGTCCCTCAAATCTCTTCTTATACAAGCAGTAATCTCAACATGAAGGCTCCACTCTCATGACCTAATTTCCTCCCAGAGGCTCCATCTACAGATACCGTCACATTGGATATTAGGGTTGCAACAAATGAATTTGGGGGCAGGGGCAGGGGGTAGGTGGGACACAAACATTCAGCCATAGCGGGGTAAATTCAAGAGAAAACAGGGACAAGTAGGAAACAGTCAATACATATAACTATCTGTAGGCGTTGTGTGTATGAAAATTAGTTCCCATTATTCTTATTTACAAATGAGTGAATAATACATTTTTCTATTTTTATCTCTTCAAGAAGCCCTAAATTATGTTGTCACTTTTGTTTGATGCCACAGTAGATTCTAAATACGAAAGCAGTTCCCCATACTTTATGTAAATGCTCAAATTAGAATAAAAAGGGAACTTAAGAAAATCTCAAGATCTCTTTTCAGCCCAAGTATATACAAGTGACACTAATCTACTTCTTGTCTTCTAAAGATATAGAAAAGTCAGTAGATGCAAGTGAGAATTTGCATTCATATAAGCTGCCCTTCCCCCATGTCACATGTGGTTAACTTTTGATGCTGTTGAATATTTTTGGGTCTCTTTCTGCCGTCTCACTTTTCACCTCCCTGGAGCTTGACTTAGCAGAGTACATTATTACTCTGCCCACTCCACCCTGCATTCACTCAAAACTAAAACAATTTGGAAAGAAGTCCATTTAAAAATCATACTTTTGGTGCTTCCCTGGTGGTCCAGTGACTGAGACACCACACTCCCAACACAGGGGGCCTGCGTTCAATCCCTGGTCAGGAGCTGGAGCCCGCGTGCCCCAACTAAGAGTTTGCATGCCACCAGTGAGACCCAGTGCAGCCAAATAAATACATACAAATATTTAAAAAACATATCTTTTAAAAAATACAGTAATCCATTTCATGTTATGTACATGTGTATGTCTACACTGTCAACAAATTCTAAGACTTTTTCAAATACCCCTTTGGTGTTTTTTTAATTATTAAATAAAATATGTCATTTCATGATCACTCTTCCATTTACAAATGTTTTTTCCATCAAACTTCTGCCATCACAATACTGCCTACCAAAGAATCCTGTTGTCTTGGCTGTTCCTTTTGCATGGTCATACATACACACACTTAACGACACCCCCATGAATTTCCTTTGTGATTGATTGTTGTATTGGTCTGCATTGTTCATATGACCATAGTGATTATCCTGTTAACTTCACAACAGTTTGTTAGCCTAGTTCTCAAAATTTTAACTGACTTCCACCCACGAATGGATAAAGAAGATGTGGTACATATATACAATGGACTATTACTCAGACATAAAAAGGAATGGGATTGGATCATTTGTAGTAATGTGGATGGACCTAGAGTCTATCATACAGAGTAAAGTAAGTCAGAAAGAACAATAAATATTGTATGTTAAGGCAGATATGGAATCTAGAAAAATGGTACAGGTGAACCTATTTGCAGGACAAGGATGGAAATGCATATATAGAGAACTGAAATGTGGACACAGGGAAGGGGAAGGGAGAAGTGGGACGAACTGTGAGAGAAGCATTGATACACACACACACACACACACACACACAGAGCCATGTGTGAAATAGCTAGCCAGTGGGAAGCTGCTGTATATCACAGGGAGCTCAATTCGGTGCTCTGTGATGACCTAGAGGGGTGGGAAGTGGGGGTTGGGAGGGAGACTCCAGAGGAAGGGGTATATGTATACATGTAGCTGACTCATGATGTTGTACAGCAGAAACACAACATTTTAAAGCAATTATACTCCAATAAAAACATTTTTTTCACTGACCTCAAGTATACTGTGCAAAGCCAGTTAAGTTGACCCAAGACATTTCTTATGGTTCTTTGTTGAGTATTATTTGATCCTGTGTGTAATTTTAGAGATGTTTCTGCTTCCTGTTTTATGCTACACAGAAGTTTTACCTCCCTCCTCCCCCACACATTGCGAGAACCTTTAACCACGGGCTGCGTTGTTCCATGAACCACTTCCTCTTGAGGAGGGCTTTCATTGCATTTTGAAAAAAAACTACACAGCAGGAATTGGGTAAAATGCAATATTGTCTGTTATTTTCCAGTTGTACATACACTGGCTACCTCACGATCTCCACCAGCATTTGAGGACCTGGATTCTGCACTACATATTCCATACCAAGTGTGATTCCTATCACCAACAGATTTTTTAAAAATTATCTCCTCTTTTGTATCTGTAGTTGTCATATGTGGGCTGGGGCTTCCCTGGTGGCTCAGTGATAAATAATCCATGGACCAAATGGTTCGATCCCTGGGTTAGGAAGATCCCCTGGAGAAGACATGGCAACCCGCTCCAGTATTCTTGCTTGGGAAATCCCATGGACAGAGGATCCAGGCAGGCTACAGTCCATGGAGTCACAAAAGAGTCAGACAGACTGAATGGCTAAACAGCAACAATGTGTGGGCTGATTTTTTTTTCCCTGGAAAAAATAAACACAGCCAGTTGGGGTTTTTTTAATTTAAAAATAATAAAAATATCAAAGCAAATTGATACTGAAAGAACCTCAGATTTTCCAACTTTCTTTCTCATGAATTCTGTTAATAGTTATAGTTTAATTCTGGCAATCTAGCTATAGACTCAGACACCACTTCACTTGCACAGTAGTGCATGATACACGATAGTACGCGGTACACAATAGTGCTACAACCAGGGTGAGTCTTGAGGACAAATATTTCTGTCCACTTACATGAGATGTCTAGAGTAGCCAGATGCATAAACAGAGAAAGTAGGGT
>NW_011495023.1:375518-415253 GCF_000754665.1 Bison bison bison | reverse complement strand
TTTAATGGGTATGAAATTTCAGTTGAGGAAGATGAAAAGGTTCTGGAAATGAATGGTGGTCATGGTTGCACACCAATATGAATGTCACAGAAATCCTACGAATTACATGTTAATCTCTTCATTTTACAGATGAGGAAACTAACCCAGGGAGGTTTAAAAACCTTATCCAGGTTGTTGTTGGCATCTGGATTTACTGATAGGGTTGCCAAGTGCAATGGACAGCAAGTCTCTCCACGAGGTATGCTGACATCCATGAAAGTTGGATTCCAAATGATCAGTAGGGTTATATGAAGGATGAGTGGACAGAGGAGGATGCTACTTGAAGGGAATAGTGTGTACCAAAACAGAATGTTTAAAATCCTGTTCAGACAGTGTCAAGAGTTGAACCCTGAAGAGTAGGTTGGGGCAAATTACGAAGGACTTAAAGATGTGGCGAGACTTGAACTCTCCCTGCTTCATCGTGATCAGCCACAGAACAGGAGATTGAAACATTCAGATCCCCATTTCAAATTTGAAATGATAGTGATGGGACTTGATGAGGAATTCTGGAGGCTTGATGAGCTGATGAGAGTCTCAACACTGAGGATGAAGGAAAGGAAAGCTCTCTGCAGGAACCACTGACGGGATTTTTTTTTTTTTTGACTGATGGGGGTGGAAAAATGGGAAGAGTCTGGGGACTGTGCCAGGGTTTCTAAATTAGACTAATAGATGGATAATGACCAATAGTCAAGCTAGGGCATATAGGAGGAGAACGCACCAGAGGGGGAAGAATGATGGAAAAGCTTGTGGAATATTGAATGGGCTGCTTTAGGTGAGTCACTCAGGTCCAAAATCATGGCTGGAATTGCTCATCCAAGTGGCAATGAAACCCGTGTCCAAATTGAGTTAAATAGACAAGGTTGACTTTGCCATAGATATGAACAGATGTCCTATTAAGCAATATATAGATATATATTTTCATAATATATGTTATATAAGTTGTATATAAGTATATTATATAACATGCAACATAAGTATATATTAGAATGCTGTCGGGATACACTTCTTCCTGCACTCTGGGGATCTGACTGACATCTAACACTAAGGCATCTGCCATAATGATATGGTATATGTATACACTGTGAAACAGTCATCACAAGTTGCATTAACACCTCCTTAGAGTCACCATGTTTTCTCTTACAGGCAGATTTTTTTAAATATGCATATTTAAAGCTTTTATAGGAAATGTATATATGTGGAGAAGAAAAACTATCTGTAGATAAAAACAGGCTCAGAAGTTTGAGCCTTAGGGAAAGACAGAGCATTAGGGAAAATCCCACCGTCATTCAGGGACTCTAAGGCAGAATTTCGGCCTGAATGTACAGCCTCAACCACCCCATCCCACTCCTATCCAACTCTCTGCGCCCTCCAAAAAAAAAAACAAACCAGCAAAATCTATCTGATAAAGAATGATTCCAAATGTTTTTAATCAACAATGTGTTGTTCCTCCCCAATACACAAAAGGAGTTCAGAGATGACATACTCACACAAAAGGAGTTCAGAGATGACATACTCACAAAAAGATGTTAGTTCCACCCAGTCGCTATGTGCACGTTGCTTGTTTCACAATCCATTGCTTCACTGAGGCTCCTCCACCCTTTCTCTTTTGGCTGTTAACCCATACAACACTTTGAGTGCTCAGGGCTGGGTGTTTCTTTTCTCTCTTTCTGTCTGTTTACTCTTGATTTTGACCTTCAGGAAATAATGCACATATAAATAGACACAGCCCTATATTCTTGTCCGTGTGTGTGTGTGTGTGTGTGTGTGTGTATGGACACTGCATATATCCATGGAACTCTGATTCTGTTCATTCCAAAAGCAAGGTTTTCTCGTAGGGAAGATAAATATGTAATCTGGTTTGAATTTACACATTAATACACATTTATGTTATTAATAGCTCTTAACTAAATGTTTCAGGATTTTCACCAAGAATAAACGCTTTTATTTTATTTTATTTTTTTTTAAATGAGTTAACTTGTCCTAATTTTTATTTTTAATCAGAGGATAATCACTTTACAATATTGTGATGGTTTCTGCCATACATCAACCTGAATCAGCCATAGATACATATGAACCCTCCTTCCTGAACCACCCTCCCACCTCCCTCCCGATTCCAGCCCTCTAGTTTGTCACAAATCACCAGCTTTGGGTTCTCTGCATACAGCAAATTCAAAAAAAAAAACCGTGTACCCCAGTGTTCATTGCAGTTATGTCCATAGCTTTAAAAAAAAGTCTATGGATTTCTTTCATTCTTTTCATTCTATGTATTTCCTAGCATTTATAATAGTTAGGGCATGGAAGCAACCTAAATGTCCATCAACAGATGAATGGATAAAGAAGTTGTGTATTATTCAGCTCTAAAAAGGAATGCATATAAGTCCATTTTAATTGACTTTTTTACTCTTGGAAAGAGTCTTAAAATTAGAGAAAAGTTCCTCATAGATAAATAAGATTTGACAAAGACTTTTCACCTTTTCTTTACCTATCAACCTATCATTGTTGTTTGAGTTTTGGAAAAAGTCTTACAATTAAGGAAAGTTCCAAGCACCAGACAGACATTTTCACAAAACTCCCCTATCTCCCATATATCCTCCTGAAGTACCATTTATCTTTCTGAAATGTTATTTGTTTTCTGATAAGTGCCCCTCTTCCCCAAGTCACCTGTTTTTCAGAAGATGCCTTTATCTCCTGCTGCTGCTGCTAAGTCACTTCAGTCATGTCCGACTCTGTGCGACCCCCAAGACGGCAGCCCAACAGGCTCCTCCGTCCCTGGGATTCTCCAGGCAAGAACACTGGAGTGGGCTGCTGGTTCCTTCTCCAAACAACGCTTTTAAACTGTGATCCCTTCAGCAACCTGCTGCTGCTGCTGCTGCTGCTGCTGCTGCTGCTGCTGCTAAGTCACTTCAGTTGTGTCCAACTCTGTGCGACCCCATAGACGGCAGCCCACCAGGCTCCGCCTTCCCTGGGATTCTCCAGGCAAGAGTACTGGAGTGGGTTGCCATTTCCTTCTCCAAGTAGGGACATTAGTCAATTTCAGCAACCTACTTTGCTTAAAACAAGATTTACAGAATAATTTTGATGTTAACTCCTTTAAGTAATTCAGTATCAACAGACTCTAGGGAAAAGGAATGAGAGGGCAGGGGGAGGATTTTTCTACTTTGATGAACATCGGGGGAGTCAGCAGAGGTCACAAGTATGTGCTGCTGTTTCAAGTTATTTCCACATTAGGTATATGATTCACTCTGGCATGTCCTCAACCTGTTTTGGTTTTTTAAATTTTTAATTTAATTTTTATTGTGTATTGGAGTATAGTTGATTTACAATGTTGTGTTAGTTTCAGGTGTACAAGAAAGTGATTCAGTTATACATATATTCATTCTTTTTCAGATTCTTTTCCCATATAGGCGATTACAGAATATGAGTAGAGTTTCTGTGCTCCACAGTAGGTTCTTGTTGGTTATCTATTCTATATATAGTGGTGTGTGTATGCCTCAACCCATTCTGTATCAGTGGTGTATACAGTCTGAAAATCTAAGGTGTTTGGGCTCAATGGATATTCTGACCCATCGATGCCACGTCTTAGCCACTGGGCCACCAGGGAAGTCCACAGGGTGGATGTCTGGCAGATATGCACTGATGGACTCCAGATGGTTTTTACAGCACTCATTCGTTCTGATTTCTCAGTGTCAGTGCCGTTCTAGCTGTTTACTGTTAATATCAACCTGGCTTACAGATCAGTTCCTAGAACAAGGTTAAGTGCTAGATATGTCTTCATCATTGTCATCATTACATCTCTGTACTTTCAAGAACTGATTTTTTTAATCATTTAGGTCAGTTTTAAATAAGCAGAGTCAGTATGACAGAGGTCTTTTAGCTACATATAAAGAGACAGAGGGTTTAGTTAAATCCTGATTAACTAAAGCTATTAAATATGAAAAGGTATTATTGCTTAAGTATTAGTTTGAGGTTATAGTAAAGGGAGAACTATAAGTTTTCATGATAATTTAGTCATGGAAAGATAAACTCACCTTGACTTTGCCTATTTTAGCCAAATATTTTTTATTGACGTATAGTTGCTGTTGGTATTATGTAAGTTACAGGTATATAGTATAGTGATTCACGATTTTTAAAGGTTATACCTCATCTATAGCTATTATAAAACAGTGGCTATATTCTCGTGTCGTGCAATACATCCTTGCAGTTTACTTCATACCAGATTGTTTGCACCTCTTACCCTGCACCCCTATGTTGCCCCTCCCCTCCTCTCTCTCCCCACTGGTAACCACTAATTTGTTCTCAACACCTGTGAATCTGCTTCTTTTTTTGTTTTATCCACTAATTTATTGTCTTTTTTTAGATTCTACAGATAAGTGATATCATACAGTATTTGTCTTTCTCTGCCTGACTTATTTCACTTAGCACAATGCCCACCAAGTCATCTGTGTTGCTGCAAATGGCAAGATTTCACTCCTTGTTATGGCTGAGTAATATTCCACTGTGTACGTTTACCACATCTTCTTTATCCATTCATCTATTGATAGACACTTAGGTTGCTTCTGTATCTTGGCAATTCAAGTAATTTATTTTAAATACAAATTCACACAAGTGTGTGTGCAGAGATAATATTATTATGGTTATGTGAGAAAAAAAAACCCTTTAATGTTACATATATGATATTTACGTAAAAAAGATCAGTCATGAGTTGGTCATTGTTAAAGCTGGACAATGGGTACATGAAGATAATTACATTATTTTCTCAACTTTTGTATGTATTTAAGTTTCATATAAAATAATGGATACAAACACATGCATACACACACATACATATTGTTTGGTTTAAGTAATCCATGCTGATCTCATCCATTCACCAGACTTCTTAGCTTGAACTGTAATGAGCACTAATTTTCTAGTGTTTTAGAGCATTTGTGACCCTTAGAAATTATCTGCAACAAAGTCCTTATCTTACAGATGAAGCAGTTGAGTCTTTATTGCCAAACAACACATTACTAATTAAGCCTTGTGACCGTGCCTCCTAATGTCCTAATCCAGCCTAATCAACAATGTCAGGACCAAAGCAATTAGTTATACCTCCCAGGGCGTCCCTCCTCACACTTTACGGAAGCACTTTTTCTCCCGTGGCCACTTCCTTCGCTTGGTTTAGGTAGAGAAAGGTTATAATGTAAAATATGTTTTATTTCCATCTCTTATCACTTGATCATGTGGCCGTTTTAGTTCTAACTGTGTGGCACCCTAATATTTCCAAATAAATGTGCTGAAAACTGCTGTTTCAGATAAAAACTTGTAAAGCAAGGAATTTTTTGGTAAATTTGCTCTCTCACACCTGACATCATTTTTGTGTTCGTTTTCAAGTGGAAATGAAGTTCTTTGTGGCTCTGGTGCCATCGCCCACGACCTGAGGCATTCTCTTTTTCCAATCAGGGTGTCCTACCTGGTTGTGAATTCCTGAATGTCACCCACTTGTCCAGTTGGCCCCAAGGAGACTAGTTCTGTCTGGGAAAACAGTCCCATTGATACTCTGAGACAGTCCCTGGAGTTCGGCTCAATCTTGGACCAAGCAAATTGCAGAGAGGTCAGGCATGGACGTGCAGGCTGAAGTGAACCTTCCTCTCCACAAGCTTTTCTTCTTGACTTACTTGCCCATTGATGGGCCTTTTAGAGGAAAAAAAGAGATGGGACAATTATCCCCAAGGACCAGGCTTTTATTAGACTGTTTATTTCTGGATTTCTTCCTTTTTCAGATGGGTGAGTCAAACGAAGATATAGACCAAATGTTCAGCAATTTGCTGGGAGAGATGGATCTCCTGACTCAGGTAAATTCTCCTTCTTAACTTTCAAATTAGGGGAAAAAAAAACACAGTGTTACTGAATTTGATTCTAATATGACAAGAGAGCTATCTTTCTAACGACTGGAAATTGACAATGTTATATAGTCCTGCTCTAACTGTAGTTGGGGAAAAAAATAAAGCTTTTTTCCTGATTATACCCTTCTGAGTTCAGTTAACTGAATACATGGATCACACACACATTCTGTTATGGCAGTTCTCATGCTCATGGTATCCCAATACTTAGGAATGCCAATGGAGGAATTTTCCCCAAGCAAACCCTCTGCAACCACCACCCTCACTGAACAATTTCCCTGGCAGTTACCTTTATGTAAAGGCTAATCAGCTCATGACTTTCTGCATAAAGCACTAAAATAAGAATCATCCAATATTCCTAAATAAGAAAGACAGGGATCCCAAAGTTTTCTACAAAATAAATGAAGACTAATCTATTTTTTATGTTTATTTTAGAAAAATAAATCAATACTAGTTAGCATCTACTTTATATTCTATATGAAATTCAAGGAAGTTCAGACTCTATGAAGGAAGAGACAAAAGATGAGACAACAGGCTTAGAGAAAAGGGGTGCTGACTAAAAACCAGAGGGATGGTAGCCACATTTCTGTAGATATGAGGACTTTTTTCCACCTGTGAAGGGGGAGGGTTTGTTGAACGTCTGCTTGTCTCTGTCCACTCACTTCTGCTCCATAGAGGAATGACTATCCTGTTTGGTCAGTTTGGGATTTTCATAGTTGAGTATTGTTGGTATAACCTCCAGAGTAAGATGGGGACCCCTCAGAGTGTCTTGGATCTGCCTTTACTGAGAGCCTTTCTGAGTTTTGATCTTCACTGTGCTCAAGTGAGCCCAGTCACAGGGTTTGCTTGGCTAAAAGTGATTAAAGGAGTTTCTTCCTAAAACTATTCCTTGCTCTTCTTTCCCTCTCTATTTTACTCAAAGCCTGTTACATCACACATTCATAGATACACATTTTGATAGAGAACGATTTCTAATTTCTTTAAGTAGCCTGATATATTCCTGAGAAAAAATGAGTTGGCTCCTCTAATTGCAATGTTATACTTCCTAATTATAGTGTTTAAAAAGCAACTAGTTAATGAGCATTTGTGTGTGTGTGTGCACTTCCTTTCTCTATTTTCTGTGCTCCGGTATCTGCCCCATAGTTTCTCTATCAACCTTCCCTTTTCTTGGCAATTTTTGCAAGCTTATTCTGGTTTTTAGAATGAATTCTGGGGTTGCAGTCACTTTTCCCTACATTTTATCCTTGATTCTGACTTTCTTTGGTTCATTTTTTTAAGCTTCTTGATTAATGGTCTTTTTTTTTCTACTTATAACTGATAGTATCTCATTAATTTATTCTCAAAAGTATAATGATTGCTTCTTTCAGAAATTTAAAACGTGAACAAGGATTTACTACATCAAATTAACATAAAAAATACACTTACTGTCATGAAAACATTCATGAGTAGGAACAGGTGAAATCACTTCTCAAACTACGGATGTAAAAATATTTTTAAATATTAGCTTTTAAATCATACAAGAAGTCACTTTTTCACTTAAAAAATAATGTTACTTACAAAATTAGTAACTTACTGTGTCTTCATTTCTTTTTAACGAGTTTTATTAAATAAGAGCAACAGCATTAACATTTTACTGTATAATAAAAGATTGCATCCTGAACAGTTCTTTTCTTCAAGTGACTAAATATTCCTTTCTTTGATGTCATAACTTAAGTCTTAATGAATTATATATATAGTGTATGTGTCACAAATGCACCATTACCAGAAGTTTTTTCTGTTGTTTATAAAAGCAAACAACTTCATTCTCATCAGTCTCAGTTGATCTGTTTTGTTTCAAAGTGTACTTTCTAGAATAATTTTTAACTTATCATTTTCTGTAGGGAAAAAAATCACCTAAAATGTGCAAATAATACAGTTTTTAGAGAACATGTTTAGAGAGAACATGGGTAAACATTAGACGATTCTTAACTTAATGAACAATTTGCCCTGCAAAAATGTGAGTATCCTGAATAACTTTGGGGCTGGGGCTCTGTTTTCACAGAGTTTAGGAGTCGACATTCTCCCTCCTCCAGATCCTAAACCGCCCAGAGCTGAATTTAACTACAGTGTGGGGTTTAAGGATTTAAATGGTAAGCATCATCATTTGTTTTCTTGAGTGATTTGAAATCATAGCAATGACTAAAATCTGTCAGAGTGTAATTCGCAGCACTAGAAAACTAGGAATACACTTCCTTAGTTCTACATATATTCTTTCTGAGATTTTAAAAATTGATTTCACTTAATTTTATGAAGAAGTTGTATGCAAAACAACACTGGCTTAGGAGGAAATAAACCCTTGTTACATAGTTAGGAGATCCAGCCTTCAGTCCAGGTGCTGTACATGGAGCCATTGTTGTTCAGTGACTAAGTCATGTCCAACTCAGCGACCCCATGGACTGCAGCATGCCAGGCTCCTCAGTTTCCACTGTCACCTGGAGTTGGCTCAAATTCATGTCCATCGGGTTGGTGTCCATGAGATCTAACCATCTCATCCTTTTCCACCCACCTTTCCTTTTGCCTTCAGTCTTTCCCAGCATCAGAGTCTTTTCCAGTGATTCAGCTCTTTGCATCAGGTGGCCAAGGTATCAGAGCTTCAGCAACAGTCCTTCCAGTGAATATTCAGGGTTGAACCATTAGCATTAATGTAATAATATGCTGCATGGTGTTCATGCTGATGATGTTGGGCAATAAATGATTTCCCCATGCTTTCTGATCCTTTGTTCCTGAGAAGGCTGTATTTCCCCCATTCCCATTTCCTCAATCTCATTCACGTTGCACACAGCAGCTAGATTTGTCTTCCTCATCGTTGCTTCCACCCTGCTCACCCTGTGTTCATCACACTCACCATCCGGTGACTGCCTGATCAGCCAAGTGCGGTCCCAGCTCGATTCACGGCCATGGCTCCCTGGGTGCATGTGGTCTCATTAGTTTTCAGTATCCCATGTCTGATCACCACAGTAATCTCACACGTGGAAGAAATTCCAGCGAAACCATCCCCCTTCCCGCTCACTCTGAAAATCCGGGTCTGCTGTTTCCTTTAAGAGTTAACTCCCAAGACTTCCCTGTGGTGGAGTGGTTGAGACTCCTCCGTGCTCCCAATGCAGTAGGCCCAGGTTTGATCCCTCGTCAGGATCCCACAAACCATGTGGTGCAGTCAAAAAAACAAAACAATCCTTAACTACTAGTATTAATGTATAGAAAGTCTTGAAAACAACGAGAAAATTCTTTAAAAAAAGAGAGAATTAACTTCCAACTCACAGTCTTATGAAGTCTTCACCAGTTAATCCCAATTTTTCAAAAACATTTTTTTCACTCCTTAATGCCCTTTGTGCTTTGTTTCCTGCTGTTTATCATTAGTTGCTCTTTTGAGATGTGAGAGTTCCTACAATTGGATGGTGTGCCCACAGAAACTCTATCCTCCCCCCAAATCTCAAGGCATATTAAATAAATCCCAGTTGGTGGAGACCGACTCTCTTCCAAGTATATTCATTAGTGTTGCTCTGTTTGCTGCTGTCCAAAGACCTGGGAGAATTTTCCATCCATTTCCAGCCTCCCCCATCCCCTACTTTGTAAAACTCTAAGATCTTGCACCAGAATGCACAAGAATTTCCTCCATAGGCATCCAGTCAGCACTTAGATTTGACTTTATAGGTGGCCTGTGAGGATGCTCAATGTAGGGAAGGCATTTGCCTCCCTTTCTTTTTTTTTTTTTTTTGGAAGGAAAGGATATTTTTAGCTTTATTGAGGTTTAACTGATGAATAAAACTGTATGATGCCTAAAGTGTACAACGTGAGGATTTGCTGTGCATATACATTGTGAAAAGATTTGCCCCATCAAGACAATTAACCTATCCATCACCTCACATATTTACTTCTTATTTTAGTGAGAATGTTTAAGTTCTACTCTTTCAGCAGATTTCAATTATACCACACAGTGTTAGCAACTAGAGTCATCGTGGTATACTTAGATCCTCAGACCTTATTTGCCTTATAAAAGTTCATATTCTTTCACCAACCTCATCCTATTTCCCCAACCCCAGTCCCTGGCAACCTGTACTCAAACTTATTCTTTTTTAAAAAATTAATTTATTTTTTAATTGAAGGGTAATTGCTTTACAGAAAAACTGACTCTTTACAATGACTTTCATTTAGTTTTTCCAGGTGCACATCATTATCTTGCTCATGAATGTGATTTTCCCTATCAGAGTCCTTAAATGCACTGGAAGACCAAGATTTAGATGCTCTCATGGCAGATCTGGTAGCAGACATAAGTGAAGCTGAGCAGAGGACAATCCAGGCCCAGAAAGAGTCCCCTCAGAAGCAGTCTCCTTCAGCATCCCTGTGTGTGCCAAGTTTCAGTGATACAGCCTCTCTTGGTTACGGAGCAAATGTTGCTGCACCGAGTCAGTATGATGATGACTTACCACCTCCACCAGCTGATCCAATGTTAGACCTTCCTCTGCCACCACCCCCTCCAGGACCCATCTCTCAGGTAAGTCCATGGGACTCTTGACCTCTGCCACCCATGATCTCTGACTTTCTTCAAAGTGACAGTTCCACTCATAAATGTGTATGCCCAGAGCTCTAAGATTCAAAAAACAAGGATCCCAGATGTGTTCACTGCAGTCAGACATAAAATGGCCATGAAAGGACACGTTGGTGAGTATAAGGAACTTACTACGGCCATATTCAGGAAGTAGTACAGTTTGGCTAAAGTCTACATTTGTACGTGGCTTTTCCTGATAATACTCACCTCTGGGGGTCATACATGATTAACCTGGTATGAGCTGTGGAAATGATTTACACATTGCTGTGTCCCTGGTCCTTGCCCAGTACATAAAGAATAGAAGGCATTCCTTACATATTTCTAAATTGAACTAAATGGAATTTTGCTGAATTTGACAGCCTTGTTCATTGGCAAAGATATCACTTGTAAGGTCAAAGTTGGAAGGGGTGTTATGGGCAAGCAGGTGGTAAGTGTTTGATATTAATAGATTTCTGGGAAGTTCATATTGTCATTATTTGGGATGTCAGTTTATGTCCCTCATCAATGCAAAAAGGGTGCTTTAAGGATTTTGCCTAGGGTAAGCCACTTTTAAAATATTTCAGAGAAATAACCTAGCTCTATTTCCTGTGGCTCTCACATTTATTGTACTGTATGCTGATCAGTACTTATAAATACAACACTAGTAACCCTGAAAATCCCTACAATATCTTTTGGATGAATAAATATGAAATATAAACAAATATCAAATACTACTCATTGCTGTATTGTGTGATTCTTGTATAAAAATTATTTGAAAATTGGTGATCCATTTAGATCAGGGGCTTTTTTTTCCCTCCAGTTTATTGAGATATAATTGATGTATAATATTAGAGAAGTTTCAAAGGGCCTGGTTGAGTCCAAAAAACTTTTCAGAGAGAATTTTGTACATTTATATTATTTACAGCAAGATGCAGTAACATAGGGCTTCCCCAGTGGCTCGGCAGTAAAGAATCTGCCTGCAAGTCAGGAGCCACAGGAGACATGGGTTCCATCCCTGGGTTAGGAAGATCCCCTGGAGGAGGGCATGGCAACCCACTCCATTATTCTTGCCTGGAGAATCCCATGGACAGTGGAGCCTGGTGGGCTACGTCCATAGCATCGCAAAGAGTTGGACATGACTGAAGAGACTTAGCATGCACATATGCAATAACATAAGACTTCCCTGGTGGCTCAGTGGTAAAGAATCCAGCTGCCAGTATAGGAGATGCAGGTTCGATCCCTGGGCTGGGAATATTCCCTGAAGGACATGGCAACCCACTCCAGTATTCTTGCCTGGGAAATCCCACAGACAGAGGAGCCTGGCGGGCTACAGTCCTTGGGATCACAGAGTCAGACACAACTTAGCAGCTGAGCACAAGCACGACTATACAAGTTTAAGTTACACAACATGATGAGTCTTAACCACTGGACAGCCAGGCAAGTACCAATACAGGCTTTTATCAACAGAAAGTGACTAAGACACTGGCGATGTTGGGAATATTTACTCGCTTGTATGATTAATGGACTGTGTTGACGTCATAACGTTTTACAGGAAGAAGAAGAAGCTCAAGCCAAGGCTGATAAAATAAAACTGGCATTGGAAAAACTGAAGGAGGCCAAGGTCAAGAAGGTAAACTACGAATCACTTTTACACGGGGCAGTCAAATTAACAACTTCTTCATATGCTTAAGGGTAAAAAAGTTTTACATTCAAGTGGTACTTTCCAATGAGTTGTATTTTTTTTAGCTTAAGGACAAAGATAAATTATTCTTTCCATGACATCAATTGCTCATTTGTGATTGATAAATAGGGAACCTATGTTAGTGTCAATGTGGACGTTTCCAGGTTTCTACCCCCAGGGCTCCCTCCCCTGAGGATGCCCTCTGGGTTCTGCTCACTCTTGGGTAATAGCAGGTGGCATCCTCTTCTGGGCCCATCTCAATTTGGTTAGAGTTCAGCTTCCACTGGCATCACCTCATTCCCACAGTTGCTTTTGTGCATGTCATATACCCCCTGGGGCAGCCCCTAGACTGCCCTGGGTGTCTGAGTTCTCCCCTGAAGTTCCAAATGTTATTCTGGCTGGTGCTGTGCGTTCAAAGTTGCATAGGTTTTGAGTGACCTGCCCCAACCCTGTGGTCCCAATAAGTGTGTAATTTATTGTGCATTTTCTGTAGCTTTTTCCAGAGACGCATTTACTGTATTGTATCAGAAACACACATATTTAACCTCAGTAAAAGCATCTGCCTAATAATAAAGTGTTAATAATAGTTAATTTGGTAAATTAAGAGAAAGATAAAGTCTCACCTCGACCCCTGAGGCATATGCTATGACTGAGACTCATTAAGAGCTTTTTAATTACAGTTGGGTGAATTATTCTTTTCGTAGAGGGTGTTCGATTTTATGTTCCTGCAGCCTCTCTCATGGTTCTTTGAATGAAGGAGTTCAACACATGCTGATTGACATTTAATAAATATTCCTTCATTACCCCGGGATCCAGACAGTCAAGGTTCATCTGTGAGAATGTTTCCAGATCAGCCTGGTTCCTTCCATTTCAAGCATGCATGCACCTTCTTACTATTTCCCTTCCTGTTCTCTATGTGTAATTACATTCTGTGGTCGGTTACTGAGCTGATGCCTCTGTGAATCCCTGGTTAAATCCAGCTCCCCTTCTGCTCAGCCCGGGCTCTCAGTGCTGCCAGAGCTTGCCACTCCAGTCTCTGTCTCACGAACCTAGAGAACTGCTTCCACCTTGTCCTCTCCCTGAAAACCTCCAATACCTCCCTCCTCTTCCTCGTGATGTTGCCACCCATTGCGGAGAAGTAGAAGTGACCCAAAGAAAGGTTCTACCAGCTCCTAACACAATGGCCTCCTGCCCGCCTGCACCTCCGGCCGCTGGTCCATAGTCTTGTCCCGTGGATGGCCTGTCGTGTTTCTAAAACCGGCTCCTTCGTGTGCTTAACTGGAGATGAAGAGGACAGGGACGAGCGAGCAGTGTTTCCTGCTGGAGACCAGAAGCTAGAGACAGTTGCCATAATTCAGTTGAGGTGAATTGTAGCGGCAGCGAAAAGCAGCACCTGCCTCTAGTCAACAAAGTGTATGTGAAACAGAAGCCGCTCTGATCGGGGGGAGAGAAAAGAAAATTAAGAAGCCAAGGTGTTTATTTTTTTCTCACTTGAGGTACTCGAGACTTATTTCTAAAAATAAAAGGCTGTGTGGCACAGGTAATTAAAAAAAAATAACTGAGTCATACTCATCTGTTAATAAAGTAAGTAAGGTATACTAACACATAATCTACAGCATGTTTTATAAAGGCTGGAAATCAAGTTGACCTGAAGTACTCTGTCCTCAAATATTCTGCTGGGTGTTGTCATCTTTTTGGATCAGGAATGATATATGTAGTTTGTGGTGCAACGTTTTTAGAACTGGAAAGAGTATAGACTCACTCATTGACTGTATTTGTTTCTTTGTGGTAAAGAGTCTGCCTACCAATGCAGGAGAAGCCAGAGGTGTCGGTTTGATCCCTGGGTGAGAAAGATCCCCTGGAGGAGAGAATGGCAGCCCACTCCAGTATTCTTCCCTGGAAAATCCCATGGTCTTTACTACAATGGGTCAGAAAGGGGAAGTCTTTTCATTCTGGAATCATTTTGCCCTATATGATATGGTATTGATGTGAAATGGGGTCGCAAGGAGTCGGACATGACTGAGCGACTGAACTAAACTGATAGATGTGAGAAGTACTCAGCTTGCTACATCACGTAACCGTGCTTTAGGGTGTCATGTGCTGATACAGAACTACCCTTCAGCTTGGAAATGGGAAGAGAGCTGTGAAGAAGAGTCAACATGGTTTCTTTTCACTAAACGTCACCTGCCTTCTCTTGGTTTTTTCCCTAAGTTTCATGATTGTGGACATTTGTAACTACATGTGCGTTAAATTTAGTTTGCAGTTTCTGCCAAAAGAAAAACCAAAACCAAGCCCTTTCCATCACTGCATCATTGTCAAACTATGTGTGCGGTTTGGTTTTTTTCTCTCTTTAAAAACAAAAGATAACACCAAGCTATGTTTTGTTTTTTCAAGAATTCCTAAGCGAGAAAAAATGTGGTCAAAAGTTATTGATTTTCCCATCGGGAACATTGTCCTCTAAATCCTAACATTGGTAGGGTTTCTTAGGACCCGTAGCTACTTTATAGCAATAATCCTCAGCAGAGAGCAATGGGTATGCCTTCTATGGAAAATAAGCCACGGTCATTCCGATATTTGAGGAATTTCTGTTTTTCCAGGCACCCCTCCAAGCGTGATTTCTCAGGTCAGATGAATGTTTTGTGTGGGTTTTTTTGGCCATGTGGTATGGTATATGGGATCTTACTTCCCCGACCAGGGATTGAACCCTGTATCCTGCAGTGGAAGGGTGGAGTCTTAAGCATTAAACTGTCAGGAAAATCCCCAGATGAATGTCTGTGACACTGTGGTATTTATTTGAGCCTGTTGTGTTAAATACATCAAAAGATGAACAGACAACAGAAACAAAGTGTCCAACTAGAAGTTCCTGGACTATAGGTTTCAAAGGGAAAAAAGTATTCTTTGGCCAAGCCTGGAATAAAAGCCTGATTCAAATGGCCTCTGCAGGAGGAAACGCACTTTACTGCCCCAGTGTTTGCATTTGAGTCTCACGAGTGCAAGTGGGGGAAGGGGAGATACTAGGTGCGCTTCTTCATGTGGTCTTTGCTGCTCCTCACCCAGATTCTTATCACCACCCACACCCTTGGTTGCTCTCAGTAACTCTGCACAGCAGTCCGCAGGCACTGTGTGCCCGTCACCATTCACTGCACAGTGTCTTCAGGATCCGACTGCGTGGGTCCAGCGAGGCAGTTTACCTGCTGCTCAGAATGTGGCCCAAACTTTAGGGGAGGAAGAAATGTTGCCAGTTGTATGACTTCTCTTTCCATCCTTTCGAAATACTTTTTATTTATTTATTTTTAAAATGTGTGTATTTGTTTGGCTGCACCGGATGTTGGTTGCCGCACACAGGATCTTCAGTCTTTGCTGAGGCATGCGGGCATCTTTAGCTGTGGCATGAGAACTCCTGTTGTGGCACATGGGATCTGGTTCCCCATCCAGGGATCAAACCTGTGCCCCCTGCATTGGAAGCGTGGAGACCCAGCCACTGGCCCAGCAGCAAAGTCCCAATACTTTTTAAATAAAGATGCACTTCCTATGTGACTAACCAGGACCAACCTTAGACAAACAATAGGCAGAACTTGTCTCTGTCCCACACTTCTCTTTTCAAGCTAGAACAGAAATTTAAGCAAGAGTGTCTGGGGGTTCTGGGTGACGATGTTGCTTCAGGAATGCTCTGCTGGTGGTGTGTGGAGTAGCTTCAAGCACTGCAGGCTGTAGGTTGGATGGGGATGGTCTGGAAAGGGAAAGACAATCCCAGGTGGCAGAGATAGACTCTGAATCAGGGAGGACCAGTGATTTTGGTGGGCTTCCCTGGTGGCTCAGACAGTAAAGAATCTGCCTGCAATGCAGGAGACCCAGGTTCAGTCCTTGGATCAGGAAGATTCCCTGGAGAAGGGCATGGCAACCCACCCCAGTATTTTTGCCTGAAGAATTCCATGGACAGAGGAGCCTGGTGGGCTACAGTCCATGGGGTCACAGAGTCAAGATCTCCCTCATCAGAATGGAGAGTCTCTGAGGACTGGGCAAGGACTTTGCTTATTGTGTATTATTTCTGGTTTTGTGAATTGGTTTCTCCAGCACCTGTCTGTATTCTTGGCACATGAATGAGTCTGTGGGATACCTTCTTACCTAAATATGCAGAAGCAATAGAAGTGGAAACCTGAACCTTTCTCAGTGGCCTTCTCCAGTTGCTGGAATTTACTAGCTGTCCTGTGGCTTTATCCTCAGCTTGTTGTCAAGATACTTATGAATGATAACAGCTCGAAGTCACTGATGGTGGATGAGCGGCAGTTAGCCCGAGATGTTCTCGACAACCTTTTTGAGAAAACCCACTGTGACTGTAACGTGGATTGGTGTCTTTATGAAATATATCCAGAGCTGCAAATCGGTAAGTCCCAGTCCTAACGGCAGGCTGTATTCCAGAAACCTGTGGTTTGCTTTATTATATTATGGGTTTTGATCTAATTATGAAGAAGAGTTTTGTTCAAGGCTGTGAAGACCACCCCACCCATCACTTTCCTTATTTTGGATTCAGTGCTTGTCTCTTGCTTGATGTGTGGTGAAGAGACTCAGATGGAAGCAGGTGGCCAGACCCGGGGGAGGGTGTGCATTATTGCAGCTACTTCTCTGGCAGATCCAAAAGGAAAGTGAGTGACAAGATGATGCTTCTTACTGTTTAGCCAGCTGAGCTGATGGGCCTGGGTGCTGATCAGCCAATGTCTCTTTAAAGTTTGCTTCTTTAAACTCTAAGGCAGTCATCCCCCACCTTTTTGATGCCAGGGGCCAGTTTCATGCAAGTCAGTTTTCCCATAGACCTGGTCGGGATAGTATTGGGATATTTCAAATGTGTTACATTTACTGAGTTCACTGAACAGGAGCAGTTAGGTCTCTGGCAGCAATACGAGCAATGGGGAGCAGCTGTAAATGCAGATGAAGCCACTTCATGCACTCGCCCACCGCTCACCTGCTGCTCAGGTAGGTTCCTAACAGGCCATGGACCAGTACCGGCCTGTGGCCCAGGAGCTGGTGACCCCTGCTCTTGGGTAACTCTGCCCCGAGGCCTCATGTCCCTGTCCACTTTTCTTCCTTCACGGCTCACTCACGTAGTATCTGATACTTTGTCTAGTGGAAGAGGCTCAGCCCCAAAGAGCAAAGGACAGTTGATAGAATTTGATGAACTAAAAAAGCAGTTAAAGAAAGATTCTGTTACTTCTCATTCTTAATCCACTCACAGAACAGTTGTCTCCCGGGAGAGTTGGGATATGGAAGAGCTGGGATACAGAATTGTTGGGATACAGGGTTGCCTGTTTTAGAAGCTTTGGGGATATGTCTTACTGGAGGAAATGATCTACAAGGAAATAATCCTCCAAGTTGTCTTCAGTTCTCAGAGTCAGATAGAGAAAAGACAGGAAGGAAGGTTTAGGGTTGCTTTCGATATTCGTATAATACATTGTGTTTTATATGTATTTTATATGTGTTTAGGGAGCAATGTTTTGTGGGGCCCCCAACCTCTAGGATCTAATTGCTGATGATCTGAGGTGGAGCTAATGTATTAATAATAATAGAAATAAAGTGCACAATAAATGTAATACCCTTGAATCATCCTGAAACCATCCTCCATCTCCGGTGGGTGGAAAAATTGTCTTCCATGAAACTGGTCCCTGATGCCAGAAGGGTTGAGGACCTTTGTATAAGTGCTTATTAGTTATCTCACCAGAGAAGGCAATGGCACCCCACTCCAGTACTCTTGCCTGGAAAATCCCATGGGCGGCGGAGCCTGGTAGACTGCAGTCCATGGGGTTGCGAAGAGTTGGACACGACTTCACTTTCACTTTTCACTTTCATGCATTGGAGAAGGAAATGGCAACCCACTCCAGTGTTCTTGCCTGGAGAATCCCAGGGATGGGGGAGCCTGATAGGCTGCCGTCTATGGGGTCGCACAGAGTCAGACACGACTGAAGTGACTTAGCAGCAGCAGCAGCAGCAGTTATCTCACAATTTGATTCAAAGTTATTTACCCAATTACTGCCTAATTGTCCTCCTTCCAGACAGGGTGGAGGGCTATTTAAAATAGTAAAAAACCCAAATACAAAAAAGGAGCAATGGCTGACTGCTACCACTATATTATAGGCTTATCTGCCATGTTTTTTTACGGGAAATAAGTTGAAGACCTGAGACTGAAGAATAGACATAACAGAGATGTTACAGTATGACATCATGTAAGAATTGCTGCTGCTGCTAAGTCACTTCAGTGGTGTCCAACTCTGTGCGACCCCATAGACGGCAGCCCACCAGGCTCCCCCATCCCTGGGATTCTCCAGGCAAGAACACTGGAGTGGGTTGCCATTTCCTTCTCCAATGCATGAAAGTGAAAAGTGAAAGTGAAGTCGCTCAGTTGTGTCTGACTCTGTGTGACCCCATGGACTGCAGCCTACCAGGCTCCTCCATCCATGGGATTTTCCAGGCAAACGTACTGGAGTGGGGTGCCATTGCCTTCTCTAATGTAAGAATTAGGAATTTCTAAAACCAATGAGAAGTATGAAGCATTGTGTTAGCTCAGTACCAACTTATTTCTTTGTTGGAAACCCTGCTGTCTTGGGTCTGAAAAAATGCTTTCTCTTGTTACATCAGAAAGGTTTTTTGAAGACCATGAAAATGTTGTTGAAATCTTATCAGACTGGACAAGAGACACAGAAAATAAACTGTTATTTTTGGAGAAAGAGGAAAAGTATGCTGTATTTAAAAACCCCCAGGTAAGATAATTTGTATATTGTTAAACCATATAAAATATTCATTCTGTAATGTCAGCTGTGTCCTCACAAGATACCTCACAAAATTTCACATTATTCATTATCTCACAAAATATCACAAATGTATTCCTTTCAAAGAAATACAGACTCAACGCTTAGGGGTCAGGACAGGGGCCCCTTGTGCCACGTGGGCCTGCCTCTCTGGGGTGAAGTAGGTTGGGGCAGTACAACCTTACTGTCCTAATTAGAGCAACTTTGTTGATGAAGCAGCTGAGTCTCTCTCAGTTTCTCAGGCCAGTTGGCGTTGGGAAAGTGCCTCTTCCCAGTTAACTGTGGTCACAGGGTGGTCTGCTCCTCCTAAAAAAATGCCAGGTGTTCAAATGAACACATGAACCTCAGCTGTAACCCAAAGAGTTTTCTTTTCCCAGCTGTGCCTACATGTAGCCCCCACTGTGCGAAGACCAGTGGGGCCCAAAACCAAAATCAGAAGTGTGAGGCCTGGGGTCTGTGTCTGGAGAGGGTGACCCACCTTGGTATTAACATTAGCCGACCTTCTTGCCAGGAGCCCCGAAGAATGTCTTTTTCAGAGAACGTGTTGTGAAAACAAATTAAGGCCACCTGCTTGCTGTATTGCTGTTCATTTCTTTTTATAAACATCTTTTATGTTTCTGACTTCAAAATAATATCAATTTATTGGAAAAAAACTGAAAAGTAGAAGAAAGGAAATTTAAGTATTCCCACAGTTCAGTGATCATCACTATTGATACTTCAGGCAATTTTCGTTCCATTGTTCTGTTTCTTAACCGAAATTTGGTAGTGGTGGTGGTTTATTTAGTTGCATAAGTAAGAAGCAGAGACGGAACCACAATGGCATGCTTCCCCTTGGGTGCAGAAGGGCACCAACCGCCATGGGGGAAAATGACCTCATGGTCTCTCCCTTCCTTTCCAGCCTTTCTCTCCTGCCAAGGTTCATCTCTGACCATCTGGGACCAGGCCCAGCTGGAAGGAGAGTCATACAGGCATCACATTTACAACTTCCAGAAGGGGCTTTTATTTTATTTTTTATTGATTGATTTTACTTATTTGGCTACCCTGGGCCTTAGTTGCAGCACTAAGGATCTTAGTTGCAGCAAGATCTTTAGTTGTGGCATGCAGGCTTTCACTTGCGGCATATGCAGTATTCCTGACCAGGGATCATACCCGGGCCTCCTGCTTTGGAAGGGTGGAATTTTAACTTCTCAAGCACCAGGGAAGTCCCTGGGAGGGGCTTCTCCTTTAAAACAAAGTCTTCTCTCGACTTCAGTGCCCAGAGCCCCTGCCCAGCCAGCATGGGCGTGTGTATCAGTCAGGGTTGTGAACACAACCTGAGAGTCCCAGTGGCTTCTAGCAGCAGGTATCTCCTCTCTCCAGGGCCTGCAGGTCAGCAGGTCCTCTGTCCCTGGCTCCACAGTGTGAGTCAGATCAAGAGAGTTCCACATGCCTCTTACTGTCCTTAGACCAGCAGCCACCTGTGAAACACTCTCCTCCTGGTGAAGGGCAAGCGTGCTGGAGAAGCCGTGGAAAAACACCCTGCCAACTCTCAGGCCCTCTGCTCCCATGGACCCACATCCTGTTCTCCCACCCACATTCTGCTGGCCCACGCAAGTCACGTGGCCAAAGCGAGCATAAGGTGGCCAGGACGTGCGCTCCAGCCATCCCGGGGGGCGGGCACTGCACAGGTGACAGGAATCACTGAATTCTGACACAGGATGGAAGAGAGCTTGGGGTGATGGGCTGGGCTGCATCAGCTGTGCCCCAGTTCTAGCCAGGCTGGTTGTTCACCAGTGCCCCAAAGATAACCCAGTAATTTTTTAAATTTTGTTAAATTTTTTTAAAAATTTGTTAATTTATAACGTTGTGTTAGATTCAAGTGTACAGGAAAGTGATTTGGTCATACACACACACACACATATATATTCTTTTTTCAGATAATTTTCCATTACAGGTAATACAAGATACTGCGTAGCATTACTGAGCTATACAGTAGGTCCTTGTTGTTCACCTCTTTTATATATAGCAGTGTGTGTATGTTAATCCCAGGCTACGACTTTCTCTCTCCCCTTGCCCCCACTCTCCCCTTGGTGACCGTAAACTGGTTTTCTGTGTCCGTGAATCTGTTAATATTTCTGTTTTGTAGATAAGTTCACTTGTATCATTATTTTAGATTCCACATATAAATGGTATATGATATTTCTTTCTCGTCTGATTTACTTAATATGACAATCTCTGGGTCCATCCATGTTGCTGCAAATGGCATTATTTCATTCTTTTATGGCTTAGTGGTATTCCATTGTATGTATATACCACATCTTCTTTATCTGTTCATCTGTCCATGGACATTGTTTGCTTCAAAGAGCCCCAGTGTTTAACCACCTCTGGGCCTTTGTCCACGCTGTTCCTCCTGCCCTGAATGCTCTCCTTCTTTTCCTCTATCTGAATATAAACATCTTTCAAGTTACAACTTATACCTCCTCTGTGAAGTCTTCCTTGATCATCTCAGCCCACAGTAATTTCCTCCTCTCTGCAAACCTACAGAACTTGGCTCATTTTTAATTTGTGCAGTCTTATACAGCTCCCCCATCTATAGATATATAGCCATCTACTTACATTTATCTTCTCAGTGTGATAAAATGATTCTTAAAACAGGGATATTTTACATGTGAAAAGTACAAATATTTACTCATGGATTGGTAAGTGTTTGCTTGATTTATTCATTATCCCAACAAGGTGATTTTAAACAATGGATTTGCCATTTCTTTCCTATCCTGCTGCTCTCAAAGCTTGCATTTTCAGAAGCTGTGAGAAAGAGGGGCAGACTGCAGCTGAAAGTCTCATTTCCCATTTTAAAGTTCCTTTATTTTTCAGCTCAGATTGTCCCTAACAGATAATGGATTAACTATTAAGTTCTGCCACTTGCTACAGAGCCCCCCAAATTCTCACCCAAGAGCAGTCAGTCCTTGTAAGGATTGCCCTGCATGATCTCCAGCTTGGAATTTCATTAAAGCAAAAGCATAGTATAGTACTACCACCTGGAAGGGGAAAAGGTATTCAGAAGCTGAAAAAGTGAGAGGGGTCTCAGAAAAGATAATGGCTTCACAATACCCTCATAAAAGGAGACCCTTCGTAGTTCATAATGGAGAAGGAAATGGCAATCCACTCCAGTATCCTTGCCTGGAAAATCTCATGGACAGAGGAGCCTGGTGGGCTGCAGCCCATGAGGTCGCAAA
Organism: Bison bison bison; assembly: GCF_000754665.1. NCBI lineage: Eukaryota > Metazoa > Chordata > Mammalia > Artiodactyla > Bovidae > Bison > Bison bison. The sequence continues at coordinate 393,078 of NW_011495023.1, read as the reverse complement.
GAGTCGGGCACGACTGAGCTACTAACACTTACTATAGTTTAGAAAGGCTCTTTCCCTGTCTGTCCTGCAGAGGGCGAAACATGCTCTCCTTTTCTCAAATGATGACGACCCACACACGCTCTGCAGTCTTCCTCTTGTTCCCCTCCCTTCTTTCAATGCATACATGATCACATTTTTCCAGGGCCCTAAAGCAAGTGTCCTTGCTAGCACCACACTCTGTATTCATTGTCAGGGCTAAGTTATCACGTTTTTTTAAATTTTGGTGACATACACATAACACGGGGTTTACCATTTTAGTCACTTTTTGGTGTGCAGTTCAGTGGTGGTAAGTCCATCCACTCTGCCACACTGGATTCTTTCCTGTGGTGTTGAGAGCAGTTTAATACTGAGAAAGATCATGACAAATTCAAAGCTCTGGCACTAATTGTTCTTGGGCAGTCACTTATCTGTTTCCTTATCTGTGAAATAGCAGTCACACCTACATTGTGGGGTTGCTGTGAGGATGAAATGAAAAGTGTACCTGTAAAGTCTTAGTATAGAGTTGGGGCAGGTGGTATATGCTCCATATTACATTAATCACAGTTTGCAAGCCAAATACATAAAATTAGAATAATTTCCAAACCCTATAGAATAACCAGTACTTTGGCCACCTCATGCGAAGAGTTGACTCATTGGAAAAGACTCTGATGCTGGGAGGGATTGAGGGCAGGAGGAGAAGGGGACGACAGAGGATGAGATGGCTGGATGGCATCACTGACTCGATGGACGTGGGTCTGAGTGAACTCCGGGAGTTGGTGACGGACAGGGAGGCCTGGTGTGTTGCAATTCATGGGGTCTCAAAAGAATCGGACATGACTGAGCGACTGAACTGAACTGAACTGAACTGATAGAATAACCACACTAATTCACAATATGCTATCCTTTGAAGTAATACATAAAAGTTTGTCTTTAAAAATGCATTAAAAGATAATTCAAGGATATCAACCTTGAACATTGCCTGGAAGGACTGATGCTGAAGCTGAAGCTCCAATACTTTGGCCACCTGATGAGAAGAGCCTACTGATTGGAAAAGATCCTGATGCTGGGAAAGATTGAGGGCAGGAGGAGAAGGGGGCGACAGAGGAGTGAGATGGTTGGATGGCATCACCGACTCGATGGACATGAGTTTGAGCAAACTTGGGGAGATAGTGAAGGACAGGGAAGCCTGGTATGCTGCAATTCATGGGATCACAAACAGTCGAAAATGACTGAGTGACTGAACGACACAGAAAGATAATTCAGTAAGATTTATGGAAGGAGTTGTACCTGGCTTATTTCCTCTGGTAACAATTTGTCATCGTGGTACATTGTATTTCTAGGAGATCTCCTAATTCTGCAAAGTTTGCTTTGCAGTTTGCTTCCTCTTTATTTTCAAACTTCAATGTAAGTAGAAATCATCCAGGAAGTGTGCTGGAATGCAGATTCTCAGGTCCCCTGAGAGTCCACTTCAGTAGGTTGGGGGCCCCGGGAACATGAATTTAACAGAGCACTGGGGTGGTCTGGGGGTCACACTTGGGGAAGCACTCTCATCATGTAAATAAACATTTGTATCTAGACTCAGGAGGCTCCTTAACTTAGTTACTACCCTCCAGGGTTATATACTGTAGTTTTAATACATTTTTTTTCAGGCATTATTTTATAAACTGTTTCCACCTGCTGTTGCTGCTGCTGCTAAGTCGCTTCAGTCGTGTCCGACTCTGTGCGACCCCATGGACTGCAGCCCACCAGGCTCCCCCGTCCCTGGGATTCTCCAGGCAAGAACACTGGAGTGGGTTGCCATTTCCTTCTCCAGTGCATGAAAGTGAAAAGTGAAAGGGAAGTCGCTCAGTTGTATCCAACTCTTCACGACCCCATGGACTGCAGCCCATTAGGCTCACCCATCCATGGGCTTTTCCAGACAGGAGTACTGGAGTGGGGTGCCATTGCCTTCTCCGTTGTTTCCACCTAGAAGTCGTTAAATGCTTTAACTATGGTAATGGTTCCGCCTGACATAGTCCACAAGCAGATGTTCCAAAGGGATAATCATGGGAAAGGCGAGGACCCTGCCTCCTCCCTGAGTCAGGAGCTGCTGGAATTAGAGTAGGTTTGGTCTCTCTGCCCTTGAACTGCACTGACCTTCAGTTTCAGGGGTAACTGTGGTGGTAAGAGCCCACATATAAGATACATTTAGCTCTGGTGTTCATTCGCACTGCAGTGCTCTAGCTGTTTAACCTGGCTGAGCTTCAGTGTCCGAACCTGTAAAGTGGAGGGGACTGTCACTTACCTCGCAGCTTTGTCATTAGGATTGGAGGTGGTGTTTGCAAAGCACCTGACTGAAGATATGCCATATAGTAGGTGCTCCCCCCAAATCGTGAGTGCTTCTAAATGGTGGTCTTCCTTGCATTTGCTAAGCTGGTTCTCTTTCCAGAGATGTCCTTTCTGCTTCTCTCTGTCTCTGCAAGTTGCCAAGTAGCAAACTCTGTGTTTTGACTGACTCATGCAGTTTTTAAAAATTAAAATTGGTTGCCCACACTGATAAAAGTCCAGATTTCACACTTCTCTGGAGAAGCCAGAGTCTCTAGTCCTCAGGGACCCTACATGGTGACCAAGGACCTGGGATCTGGGATGCTCCACTATCCTCCAGTTCTGGGCTTTTCCAAGGGCCCTGGGGTCTCCAGGCTTCCAGCATTTGACATGGAATTCTAGACCATGGTTAAATTAAATGACAGTTGTATCCTTTGCTAGTGTTGTCTCTCTTGTGCTTGTTTCCTCATTGATTATACACCATGCAGGGAAGGGTAGGTGTTACTTCTGGCCAGTGGGGCAGTGCTCAGCACTTGGTAAGCCCCTCAGTAAGCACTAGTCGACAGAGACCATACACTGTGGTCCTCAGTTTACCTCCTCCACGTATGTGTCCCTCTCCAGCAAGACCGTGGGTTCTGTGCAGTGGCTACCATGGTGATGAACCCTTACTGATCCTATCTTTTACTATTTTATTTAGAATTTTTACCTGGATAACAAAGGAAAAAAAGAAAACAAGGAAACAAATGAGAAAATGAATGCGAAGAACAAGGAATCCTTGCTTGAGGTAAGATTAATTTTGCAGAGCAGTAGAAAAGAGAGGAATATTAGCTGTATCTTTTTAAACTATTTGCTTCTTAGAATAATGGACGATTGAGAGACACACTGACATTTTAACTTGGGGTTTTAAGATCAAATTATTACTAAATTATAGCTATTTAGATCATTAAACTGGTTCTTGGAGTTGGTTGTTCAAAAGTATTGTTTTAGACAATATAGTTTACTCTTCATGAAGTTGGATTGGTAAGTCTTGACTAAAAGACAATAATCCACATGAAACTCGTCTCTAACACTCCATAGATGTCATTGCTTACATGCTCTTAACAGAAGTCAGGCGTGGCTTCTTTGCTGTGAATTCTCCGGTGCCCCTCCAGCAGGCAGGTGTGGTGGAAAGTTGAGATGGCAGTTGGAGATCTGATCCAAGTTTGGTTCTGCCTGTTGAGATTCATGTGTTATTGGGCGAGTTCAAGAACGTTGGTTTCCTGTATCGTATTGCATTATTACAAAGATTTAGCAAGAGAGTGGAAGCACCATGTGTAAAGTATGGGGCACATGTCTGAGTATCACTCAAGGCTGTATTGCTGAAGTTCATTTGATTCTTTTGAAACTTCAGAATGACTTTTCGCATTGCAACTTTGCTAAAAATTGAGGCCCTGGTCCCCGCCTATAATGCAAATACCTGCCAGGCCACAGGTCACAAACGGGCATGGAAGCCCCAGATTTTTGTTGCCCCAACAACATGATGACCTTTTGAATTAGGAGATTTGTGGCTTCTCTTGAAAAGTCAGAAGACCTGGTGACACCTGGGCCCACATTCCCACCCAGAGCCAGTTCACTGATGGCTCATCATGAGGAAAAAAATGTATAACTATGTGGGGTGATAGATGTTAACTGCACTTACGATGGTGATCATTTTGCAGTATATACATACATCAAATCATTATGTCATATACCTAAATCTAATGCAATTTTCTATGTCAGCTGTATCTCAATTTAAAAGTATGCCAAAAATAAAATACTAATTTATACATATTTTATGTACAGAATTAATGATAAAAATTTTTCTATTTACTAGCAGTGAAATCATAACTTTTCCACTTACAGGTAAAGGAATAAGTTATATATTTATCTACCTACAGTATCAGAAATAGATTTTATGTAATACTTCCACAATATGTACCAAGATTGTACTCACTACCTTCCTTATGAAGTTGGGGCTGTCAGCACTCTTATTTTGCAAGTAAAGGCACTGAGGTTGAGTCACTTGCTCGGAATCACAGAGCTAAGTGGTCAAGGAGCCTAGAAGTCGAACTCTGGAGCTGAAATTCAATCACCATGTTCTTCCTGTCTTTTGGCAAATAGTATGCAGTGTCAATATATGCATTCAATTAGAGCTGTAGACAAAATGATTTTTAGCTTGCAGGCTAGCTTGCCACAGTTTATTTCAATGTGAACAAAATGTATGTTTATCTCTGATGGGTTTTATATCATTGGAATCTCAATTTCAGGAGAGTTTCTGTGGAACATCCGTCATTGTGCCAGAACTCGAGGGAGCTCTGTATTTGAAAGAAGATGGGAAGAAATCCTGGAAAAGGCGCTATTTTCTTTTACGAGCTTCTGGAATTTATTATGTCCCCAAAGGAAAGACTAAGGTCAGAAAGAAAAAAAAAATATGCTTATAAAAAAGGCATTTCATGAAAGTGAAAGTCACTCAGTCGTGTCCAGTTCTTTGCAACCCCATGGACTATACAATCCATGGAATTCTCCAGGCCAGAATACTGGAGTGGGTACCCTTTCCCAATACTGGAATGGGTAGCCTTTCCCTTCTCCAGGGGATCTTCCCAACCCAGGGATCAAACCCAGGTCTCCTGCATTGCAGGCGGATTCTTTTCCAGCTGAGCCGCAAGGGAAGCCCAAGAATACTGGAGTGGGTAGCCTATCCCATCTCCAGTAGATCTTCCCAATGCAGGAATTGAACTGGGGTCTCCTGCATTGAAGGTGGATTGTTTAACAGCTGAGCTACCAGGGAAAAACTAAAGAAATCCTCAGGTGGAAATTTCAGTACTCTGCCTTTTGCTGCGAGATTCATATGATGACACTGTTTATTCAAATAAATATACTTTTAGGATAGAGTTTCAGAAATCCTTCTGAATCTTTCAGTTGCTTTCTTTTAAAGGTAAAGAAATCTATCTACTTTAAAAATCAGGTCTCAGAAATTATGACCAAAGCATTTCTCTAAAGATTAATTCATTTTTTAACATATTGATTTCAGAGGACTTTTTTCCCTCCCTTTTTACTCTATTGTTCTGTAGGCATAAGAGTAAGACTTCTTTTACCTGGAATTATACATCTGGGTATAGCCAAATTGGGGGACAGTTTAGCAAGATCTAGGCAAATGTAAAAGGGAATGCCCCTTCAAAGGCCGGCTCCATGTTTAGCAGTCTATCCCACAGAGTATTTTTAAGTATTTTTTGTAATAGCAAGATATTAAAATAACCTCTGGTCCTCTATAGTAGGATGATTGAATAAATAATTACATCTCTACAGTGTAATGTTATGCAGCTATACAATGCGATATTGCCTTTCATACATCCTGACATAGACTCCAAGATATAATGTTAAGAAAAAGAATAAATTCATGAAAAAATATTAAGAGTAAGATCTCATATATATTTTTAAAATTTTATATGTGAATATGTCTACACATACATAGGCATATAAATATATTCCCAAAAACATTTGGAAGAATCTCTTCTCTGGAGAACAGAAATGAAATGAGAAGAGAAGAGTGAAGGAAGATTTTCATTTTTCTTTTAAATATATATTTATATTTATCTTTAAATAGAAGTATATATTTATTTTTAAATTATGAAGAATGCTTTATTTTTCTAATTAAAAATACTAAAACTTTGAAAATCCAGAAGAAAAGCTCTCACAAGAAAAAAATGTACTGCCATATATAAAAGAATAATTGTGCATTGAGATGTAGTAATTCTGCCCTTTATTTTTTATTGATTAAAAAGAGAAGGTGAGGGGGGAAGTAATAGGACAGATTTGTAGTTGATGTGTCACCAATATGTAGATTAGAGGTCTCACGATGTGTGTTATACGTAAGGAGAGGATTCTGTTTCCATAGCAACACTGCCAGCCCTAAAGAGATGGCATGCAAGGAATCTTTTCTCCTCAAGAAGAGATGCATGAAGTGTGTGCTGATTTTCTGAGCATCAAATACCACTCATTGTTCATCCACGAGGGACTTTTGTCCTAAATGCTCAGTCAGAAATCCATCAGTGACTTAGAATGGCAAAAGCCAAAATAAAACGTCTGACAAGGTGCTCAGTCACTGTGTCTGGACCACATCAATACAATAAAGATGTCTCCAGGTCAGCCAGTCGTCTCTAGGGGTCCATGTGAGGAGCTAGGACAGCAGTGTAATCTTTTGCTCCACGTGTGGCACGCTGTTCTGCCTTAGATGTGCTCTTTCACTTCTTAAAATGTAGGCCTGGCTTTTAGAAGACTACATGGTAAATGCTTAAGTAACACCTGAAATTCTGTATTTTCCTACTAAAATGTAACCCTTCATTGTGCCGCGAACAACCTTGGGAAAACATTACCTGTCAGCTAGGTTGAGGTTATTTTTTCCTTCTCTTTCAGACATCTCGAGATCTGGCCTGTTTTATACAGTTTGAAAATGTCAACATTTACTATGGGATTCAGTGTAAAATGAAATACAAAGCACCCACTGACTACTGCTTTGTTCTAAAGGTAGGTTTTAAGTCCTTACCTTAGATCTGTAAGCAGTTTGAATCAGTTATTTCCTTTTTAGAAATGTTCAGTGTTATATAGTTAACTACAAGTATAACATAAGAAGCTTTTTGTTGTAAACCAAAGTAGGAAAGGAGAAAGCATTTCTACCCTATTCAGATCATTTTCCCCAAAGTCTGTTATTGAGTCTAAAACTTTCAAGTTAGCCTGTCTGGATTTCTTCTCATCTTATGAGAATAAAAGCTCTACATTTTGGACAGATTTTATTTTTAATTTTATTGACAAAATGATTGATTGTTCAGTTCTTTATCAGGTCCTTATTCCATTGTAAGATATTTTGAGAAATGAGAAAGTTGACAAGACTTCCTAGAAAAATATAGAAAATAGAAAAAAAATCTTTTTCTAAAAATAGTATTAGTGGGTCTTGAAACTTTTTAAAGTGCACATTATCAAAAGACAGTATGTATTATCAGATGTCTGGTAAGGTTGACATTAGCACCATATTTTGGAAGGTTGGGCAGAAGTAACTTTTCTCTGCCAAATGTAACAACTGACTCCTAGAAATGGACTCAAGGAATATATGGAGCTCCTCTGGCCATGTCATTGCCTCCAACACCACAAATTCCCCTTCACAAGTTCACACCAGAAAAACTCAGGTTATCTCATTCCATTCGGCTCGGGTGCAAGGCTGTGTGCAGAATTTGTTTTTTTCCTGCAAATATACTTTATTATTTTTTATTAAATTATAAACATTGCTGTGCAATGTTAATTTATATAAATTACAGGTGTACAATATAGTGATTCACCATTTTTAAAGGTTATACTCCACTTACAGTAATAAAATCCTGGCATAGAAAGGGCCATGAGAATAGCGGCAAACACATTATACATCGCATCTGCAATGCAGTGATTTAAGCACTTTTCATATGTTAATTAATAGATGAATTCATTTAATCCTTTATCAGCCTTCTGTGGTAAGAGCCCAGTTCTCCCTAGTTTGATTTCTGTATATATTTTTGGCTGTGCTGGGTCTTCATTGCTGCGCACGGGCTTTCTCTAGTTGCGGAGAGCGAAGGCTACTCTCTGGTTATGGCGCACGGGCTTCTCGTGTGGTGACTTCTCGTGTTGCAGCTCCCAGGTTCTAGAGCACACAGGCTCAGTAGTTCTGGTGCACAGGCTTAGCTGCTCCATGGCATGTGGGATCTTTCTGGACCAGGGATCGAACCTGTGTCTCCTGCAATGGCAGGTGGATTCTTTACCACTGAGCCACCAGGCAAGCCTCTCTCCGTAGTTTGTAGATGTGGAATCTGGGCACAGAGACTCTCAGCCAGGAACTAGCTGAACCAGGATGAGAAGCCAAGGTGGGGAGGGAAGTGTGAGGAGGCTATTCTCTCAGACACTGTTAGCTGGCACACAAAATCTCTTCTCAGCCTCCCCTAACCCCAGCCCCAGCTGCTCTTGAACTGTGTTTTCACTGTGTTGCTGTCAGCCCTCGGGGCCCTCGTTTGCAACCCTGAGACTCAGAACTTAGGAACGCAGAGGCCCTCCTTTGCACATGGGCATCCCGATGCCTGCACAGCATAAGAATGCCTTCTGGCTCTAAGCATCAACAGTCAGGGCTTCTCTGCTGGTGATGAAATACGCTTCAGAGCAGACAAATATAATGAAAGTTGTCAGAAGGGCCCATAAACCCATGGCCAGAGGCTGGAACAGAGATTTTCGGCAAGAGAAAGCAGAGATCTCGGACCTAGAGGGCTCCAGGCTGAGGATTTAGACCCAGTGAGCCAGGTGGGAATGTGGTTTCTAGTGCTGACTCACAAACTTGGGACTAGGTCCCAGGATCATGTGTTGAATTATCTGGCCTGGGACGTGGGCACCCTGGGCTGCACTGAGTATGGCGATGCTGAGACCCAGCGGAGGGCCTCCCACAGACGGGGCCAAGGGCTCTGAGGTGGAGAAAAATGCAGGTCTGATGATTCGAGAACAAACAAGAATCAGAATAAACAAACAACCCACCAGGAACATGCATTTCCCTTTTCTCAAATGATGATGACAGATTCTGTTCTAAAGCCAGGTTCCTTATGGGCAGTCGCCCTGCTCGATTTGCGCTTAGGCACACTTCTCACTTCCTTCCCAAAATGCTGGGAATTTTTATGCATTTGCTGAGTAAAAGGGTCAGTCATCCTTTGGAGAACTTACTTTTTTTTACAAACATTTTGGTCATTTATTTCCCTTTCTGTCCACTCTGGAGGGCAGAAGAAACTCTGGATATGCACATATTTCATGAGGTGAGCAGATTGACAGAATTCAAAGCATATGCACATACATTGCAGAAAGGGTTCAGGATTAGAGTAGCATGTTAAGAGATCGTGTGAGTCCACAGACACCCACAGGCTGAGAAGTTCAACCCAGGAGCTTCTTACTCAGGATGAACCTGTGGATTACGACCATCCATGGAGGGTGCTGCCAGGAACATGGGAGTTTGAGTCCTGGCTCTGTTTCCTGGCACAGTGTCAAGACTCTCTAAGCTTCACTGCCCTCTGCTAAGAAGTGGAAATAACACTTCCCGTGCAGATTAAACCATCTCTGCCCGTAAGACTATTAGTGCAATGTTGACAGACATAACCAGTGAGCAAGAATTGGAGTCATTCTTATTGCACTCTAGTACCAGTTAAACATGTCTGTTGACCAGCATTTCTCAAACTTGAGACTGCATGGGGCTCACCTGGAGAGGTGTTAAGACAGGTGGTTGGGCCCCCAGAGCTTCTGATTCTGTGTGTCTAGGATCTGGCCCAGGAGTTTGCACGTCCACCAAGCTTCCAGGTTTTTATCGGCCTCTTCCTTCCACATCTGTCACCTTTTCAAAGAACCTTTCTCTGTTTTCCAACTTTTGCTGCAGACTTTACCATGTCATTGAGTGATCATGCATTTGTTTACATACATCTCCCTCACCAACACCCCAGCCACCACTTCCTAAGTACGATGTGAGCCACTCTTCCTCATCTCTGCCTAACCACCCAGAGGTATCTACTGGACGCACGAGCCCTTGGTTCTCATTAGGGTTCTGCCTCTCAGTGTGACTTTGGATACATAGCTTAACCTCTCTAGTCTCCCACTGTTTCGAGGATCCGTAAGATCCCTTTGGACAAGGGTCTGCAGCTGCCTTGACCTTTGTGTGCTGCATGGCATGTCTGCGGGAGCTTCTCCCTTTCTGTGGTCAGGAGCAACCAAACCAATGGCAGAAGAGGCTGGCCAGTGGCATGGAACTGGCATTTTTCCTTAAACTTCTTTGCAAATATTTTCGGGCTAAAAGCTCAAGGGAGTAAACGCCTTGGCAAGGTCCCAAGACATGACAGAGGACTAAGCCCAGGGACTTGCTGAGTGACGTCCCGGGAGCCTGTGGGGTTCCTGCCTTGATGGGGGAGCCAGAAGGGAGCCTTGAGCCCACCGGGCAGCTCGTCTTAGAATCATAAAATCTGAGGCTCACAAGTGATATTTGAGGTCATCTTCAAGATCACCTGATGTTTAATTCTCCTGTATCCAATCCTGGTATGCTTATGATATGAGGAAGTTGGTGAGATGCACCCCACTCATGTTGGGGAGAATGAACCAAAGTCTGTACATCAACCTCTTCATCACAGGAGGAGCGGTGGTTAGAACTCAAGGTCAAGTGTTCTTGCCTGTGTTTCGTGTTCAGTAGCCTCTGTGTTTAAAGGAAGAACCACAGTTTACTCTGGATGAACACACTTAAGAGATTGTTGATAGTGCTGTTTAAGTGGATCCCTCTACCCAGACAGTTGCTTCCTGCCTTTCACTCCAAGCACAAATGATTCACAGTCTGCTCCTGGGAACCCAGCTTTCCCGTCACATGACATGCACACACACACACACACAAACAAATTTTAATACGCCAAGCCCAAGGTCACAAAAACCAACTTTTTTAATTCCTCCAGGAGGAAAAAAAAAAATAGCTGTTTTCTAAGAACAATTATAAACACCAGATTGCTGGGGACACCCATGTTTTGCCCCTCTTACACAAGGGCCAGACCAGAAAGTTCTGTTCTGGTTCAGTTGGAAGGTTTGGTTGGAAGTCAGGGAGCTGTGTTTCTGGTGCTGAAAGACAAGAACGTTCTATATGACCTTGGACCCTGAACACTCCATCCCCTTTGCACCTGCCCATCACTGCTCTCTCTGACCGGGAGCTCCTGGAAGGCCTGGGTGACCCCCTAGTGCAGCACCCAGCTCACTGCCACTTAAAGTTAGACAGAAATACTCCTTCTCTGGGCCATCCATGTGGGGAAGAGATGACAGAAGACAGGGCAAAACCCTGAATTCCTCGTAGCAGAAATAACCCTAGGCCTGCATGAGAGTCACAAAAGCATTGATTCCTTGACATGAGAATTACAGCACGTAAGTTCCCTTATCTGATAAATGGAGAAGTGATTTGGATTTCTTGTAGGGCTAGAAGCATGAAAGATGTGAAGGTTTCCAGATGTTCAAAAAGCAGGAATGGACATGACTGTTGATAATATAGTAAAAAGTGCTTGTGATAAATCATGTCAATTCTTTCCAAATTTAGCCTCTATAAAAAGTACCCCTGTTCCTAATTCTAAAATTGCTACCAGTGATTTTGGTCACCATCTCAGGAAATTTCAGACGCTGTGAGAATTTTCTAAACATTTTTTGAAAGGTGCTAATTTGTGAAGAGTTTACAAATGGTCTTTGGAATGACTCTTTTCCAGCATCCCCAGATTCAGAAGGAGTCCCAGTATATCAAGTATCTGTGCTGTGATGATGCCAGAGCGCTAAGCCAGTGGGTCACGGGAATCAGGATCGCCAAGGTGAGAGAATGGGTGGGCTCACCCAACCTTGAATTTGCCAGCTAGCCTGGCAAATTGACGTGGGTCCAATCTTTGTGTTACTCGGAAACAGCTGATTCATTCTTTTTTTTTTTTTGGCTGCACAAGATCTTAGTTGTGGCCTGTGGGATCTAGTTCCCTGACCGGGGATCAAACCCAGGCCCCCTGAACTGGGAGCTCAGAGTCTTAACCGCTGGACCACGAGGAAAGTCCCAGCACCTGATCCATTCTCACTAAGTCAGTGTCATTAATGGATCAATGCCACCACTATCACCTCGTTTGTTTGCCCATTGGTTTTTTATTGAGTTAAGTGGGAGTGGTTGACACATGGACCTTTCCCATGACCCGAGAAGCAGGGATTTATCTTCACATGAGCCATTGCAGATATTGATTTCTGGAGAGCTTTGCAAGTGTTATGCGTAATAAAGAAACATGAGATACAAGCAATGGCAAAATTACATAGAGACATGTCTCATCACATTGCAGAGCTAAAGCTCCCTTCGCGTGGGGAGGTACAAATATTACCTGATTTTGCTAATCTGGAATATTATTTCACATATGAAAACATGGTTTGTAGATTTTTCTTTTTAATGGAAATACTTCTACTACAAGTATATCAGGAAAGGAGTAAAACGAGTAGTCACGAGGTCCTTTTTTCCCTGAATTTGTAGATTGCAGTGGAGTGCAGAGTTTGGGATAAATGGATTGCTCTGTTGCTTCTTTTGTGTTCTTTCTCTAGTATGGGAAGACGCTCTATGATAACTATCAGCGGGCCATGGCCAGGGCAGGGCTTGCCTCTCGGTGGACCAACCTGGGCACAGTCAACGCAGTGCCACCAGCCCCGCCTTCCACAGGTACCACGCGGGGGGGAGATTCTGACACCTGTTCCAAGCTCAGAGCTTGTGCTCAACTGGAAGATACGCAGTTGTATGCCAGAATCCCAGGACAAAGACCAGACCTGGATGCATTATTATGCCATTCTCTTCCACTTTCTCTCCTGCTCTACTGTGTCCTTCTCATCAACACCGATCCCTTCTTCAAAGAAACAAATTTAAAACCCTCCTATGACTCCAAATCCCCCTCCTGCTCCATCGGACAAGTAGACTATTCTAAAGAGTGGACTGTATTTGCTGTCTCTGTTATTCTACTTCCTGTTCACTCCCCAGGGCTTCCCAGGTGGCTCAGTGGTAAAGAATCTGCCTGCCAATGCAGGAGACCTGGGTTCAGTCACTGGGCTGGGAAGATCCTGTGGAGAAGGAAATGGCAACCCACTCCAGTATTCTTGCCAGGGAAATCCTCTGGATAGAGGAGGCTGGCAGGCTACAGTCCATGGGGTCGCAAAAGAGTCAGACACGACTTAGTGTGGAAACAGCAATGACTGTTCACTCTTCATAACCATTTCAGTCAGGCTCCTGCCTCTAGTACATCATGGAAAATGCTCTTGCTAAATCAAACTACTATAGACTCCTCTTTTTTTTTTTAATTTAAACTTCCCAGCTATACCCCCACAGCATGGGGATCTCAGTTCCCCTACCAGGGATCAAACCCCAGTCCCCTGCATTGGCAGTGTAGAGTCTTAACTACTGGACCACCAAGGAAGTCCCATAAACCCTTCCTTCTAGCTGACCTTTCAGCAACCCCAACACAACTGACCACTCCTCCTGGAGCCAACCCCTTTTCTGGGGTATTACTCCAAGTCCCACACCCGACCTTAACTTCTCTAGCCACCCTTTTTCAACGCGCTCTTTATTAGAGCAGGTTTATTCTTCTTCTACCCCAACTTAAATTACCCAAGGCCGAGTCAATCCTAACCCTACTCTTATACTATCTCCCTAAGTGATCTGATCTACCCCCCAGCACTGTCTACACGTTGACCATCTGTAACTGCATAAATCCAATCCAGGCTTCTCTGTTGACCTTCAAACCCATGTATCCAACTGTCTGCTCAGTGGCTTCATCTGAATGCACCTCAGACCTCAAACTCAACATCTGTAAAACTGAGCCCATCCTCTTCCTCTCCCAACTTGCTCCCCCGTGATTGTTCTGTTCCCACAAATAACATCATCATCTGCCCAATTACTCCTGCAGGAAACATGCAAGAAAAGCTCATTGTTGTCAATCGTGTCTGACTCTTTGCAACCCCATGGACTACAGCATGCCATGCTTCCCTGTCCTTCACTGTCTCCCACAGTTTGCTCAAATTTATGTCCATTGAATCGGTGATGCTATATAATCATCTTGTCCTCTGTCCTCCCCTTCTCCTCCTGCTTTCAATCTTTCCCAGCATCAGGGTCTTTTCCAGTGAGTCTGCTCTTCACATCAGGTGGCCAAAGTATTGGAGCTTCAGCTTCAGCATCAGTCCTTCCAATGAATATTCAGGGTTAACTTCCCAAAGGAGTGATTGGTCTCCTTGCAGTCCAAAGGACACTCAAGAGTCTTTTCCAGCACCACAATTTGAAAGCATCAATTCTTCGGCATTCAGCTTTCTTTATAGTCCAGCTCTCACATCCGTACATGACTACTGGAAAAACCATAGCTTTTTACTAAGAAAAGCTCATTCACCTTCAAATCCAATCACTCCTCAATCTTGTTGATTCTACCTTCTGAGTATTGGTCAAATCTGTCCGTGCCTGTCTGTCTCTATTGCCATCAAATCCAGACTGCCACCATCTTCACGTGGCCCCACAGGCTGGTGCTCCAGTCCTCCCGACGTTTTCTGCTGCTCTCAGATAAGTCCCCGGTCCCCAGCAAGGCCACCAGAACCTGCATGAAATGAGCCTCGCACATTTCACCTCTTTCCCCACCTGTCTTCCTGTTCCTGTCACAAAACCCATCTGTTGTTTTTTTCCCCAATTTCTCAAAGCCCCAAGCACCCTCCTTTCTTAGGGACTTCACAGATGCTCTTCCTTGTTTATGAGGCTCTTTTCTTTCCCTGGAGAAGGAAACGGCAACCCACTCCAGTATTCTTGCCTGGAGAATCCCATGGACAGAGGAGCCTGCTGGGCTACAGTCCACGGGGTCGCAAAGAGTCGGACGCAACTGAGCGACTTCACTTTCACTTTCTTTCTTTAACTAGATCTCTTTTTTTTTCATGTTTATTATTTATTATTCATTTGGCTATACCAGGTCTTTAGTTGTATCCTGTGGAATCTTTTCCCATACGTACTCCAGGCCAGAATACTGGAGTGGGTAGCTGTTCCCTTCTCCAGGAGATCTTCCCAACCCAGGGATCCAACCCAGGTCTTCTGCACTGCAGGCAGATTCTTTACCAGCTGAGCCACAAGGGAAGCCCAAGAATATGAGAGTGGGTAGCCTTTCCCTTCTCCAGCAGATCTTCCTGACCCAGGAATCAAACCAGGGTCTCCTAAGTGGGATCTTTCAGTGGCCGCATGTGAACTCTTCCCAAGTGGCGCTAGTAGTAAAGAACCCACCTGCCAATGCAGGAGACATAAGAGATGTGGGTTCGATTCCTGGGTTGGGAAGATCCCCTGGGGGAGGGTATCACAATCTATTCCAGTATTCTTGCCTGGAAAATCCCATGGAAAGAGGAGCCTGGCATGCTATAGTCCATGGGGTTGCAAAGAGTCAGACACGACTGAAGTGACCCAGCACACAGGTGAACTCTTAGCTTCAGCATGTGGGATCTAGTTCTCCGACCAGGAATCGAACCTGCCTCCTCAGCACTGGGCACACAGAGTCTTAGCCACTGCAAGTCCCTATGGTGCTCTTTCTTTCCTGCAGCTAATTTCTGCCCATTTTTAGATCTCAAATAAATTGTCCTTTGTAGGTCAGTCATAATTAATAATCTGTGTAACTGTTCATTTACTATCTGTTACCTCCTCTAGAAACTGAAGGAAACCATGCTGTCAGGGACTGTTTCTGTATGGTCAGTTCAGTTCAGTCACTCAGTCGTGTCCGACTCTTTGTGACCCCATGGACTGCAGCACGCCAGGCTTCCTGTCTATCACCAACTCCCGGAGCTTGCTCAGACTCATGTCCATTGAGTCGGTGATGCCATCCAACCATCTCATCCTCTGTTGTCCCCTTTTCCTCCTACCTTCAACCTTTCCCAGCATCAGGGTCTTTTCCAATGAGTGGGTTCTTTGCATCAGGTGGCCAAAGTATTGGAGTTTCACCTTCAGCATCAGTCCTTCCAGTGAATATTCAGGACTGATCTCCTTGCAGTCCAGGGGACTCTCAAGTCTTCTCCAACACCACAGTTCAAAAGCATCAATTCTTAGGCGCTCAGCTTTCTTTATAGTCCAACTCTCACATCCATAATGACCACTGGAAAAACTATAGCTTTGACTAGATGGACCTTTGTCGGCAAAGTAATGTCTCTGCTTTTTAATTTGGTGTCTAGGTTGGTCATAGCTTTTCCTCCAAGGAACAAGCGTCTTTTAATTTCATGGCTGCAGTCACCATCTGCAGTGATTTTGGAGCCCCCCAAAATAAAGTCTGTCACTGTTTCCATTGTCATGAAGTGATAGGACCGGGTGCCATGATCTTAGCTTTTTGAATGTTGAGCTTAAAGCCAGCTTGGTAAGTTTTCCCAGAAGGAAGCAGAATGCTTGGCAGACAATAGGCTAGAATTTGAACATGGTTGGGATGACAATAAATTAATACCTTGTAGGGTTTCTCTGAAAGTGAAGTAATATAAACACTCAATACTAAATGTTCGATACATGTTCAATCCATTTTCCTAAATGAATTGCTTAAATCCAATTTTTGTAGAACACTATCACAGCAGTCAGATGAGATGTCCATTGATCAAAAAAAAGGATCTTTCCTGTAATGGAAAATCCGTTAGTAGACAGTAAATTAACCCATGTTGGTTCTGCTGTAGAGTTTTATCAGAAATAAGCCCTACAGAGAACAAATGTGCTGAGATGTTAAACCATACTGGGAGTGTTCCTGCTTATTATTTTTTTGGAACCTCTTGAGAGTAAGTAGATTGACTATCGTGTCCCTTGGCCCATTAAATCTTCCCTTTGTATTTCCTAAAAAATAAAAAGTAAAATGAGGCCATTTTCTTACTAACAACAGTGCAGTTATCAAATTATGGAAATTTAACTTTTCATGTTGATAAACAGTATTTTTAGGTAAACCACAGCCTGTATTTCATTTTGCCAGATGTCTCAGTGGTGCCACTACAGCGGTGCTCTTTCCTAGCATGGGTTCCCTCCAGAATTGCATTTCGACATCATATTTCTTTCTTCCTCTTTCATTTGGCACATTTCCTCAGCCTTTCTTTGTCTGCCGGGACATTAACTTTTCTTAAAGAATAAGGGCCATTTATTTTATAGAATGTCCCTCAGTTTGGATGTGTCTGATGTTTCCTAATAACTCATCTCAAGTGACGCGTTTGGGGCAGGACTGAGCTGCTGGGTCCTTTTCGGGGTGCTGCCTTTGGAAGCCTGTGGTGTCTGTGGCCCCCCGGGAACTTTCGCTCTGGCCGCTTAGCTAAGGCGCTGTCCAGCTTCTCTCCTATGCAGCTTTTTCGTGTTGTATTTAATAATTTGTGCAGATACTTGGAGACAGCATAAGTGTCTGAGTCCGTATCAAACTTTCCCTTCTTCCCCTTTTCCTGAAGTGCTCAATGACCTTCTTTGAGTTGTTCTGTAGATTTATGGGCTTTTCAAAATATTGGGAAAATATGTGAAGAAGCAAGCACACAGTCATTTCATAAATGTTTGACAGAAGAGCTGGTCCTGAGCAGAGAGCTAAGGCAAGCTCAGATGCGCTCAAATGGGAGACCTCATGTCTCGGGCTAGGAGGCAGTTCAGCTGTGGGAGGAGCAGCCACCTGCAACCCCCCCTTCCCCACCCCACCTGCCC
>NW_011495023.1:372752-375418 GCF_000754665.1 Bison bison bison | reverse complement strand
ACTGTGAAACCTCAGCTAGGCACACTTGTGCGAAAGTGCAAATAAAAAAGACAGGAAAAGCAGCACATACCAGAACCTTCTGGGGAAAATAAACCTAATGGTAGGCCATATTCAAGGTTTGTACATTTTGCTCAGTCCCCTCTGTCTACTGTTTTTGTGCCCAAAGTATTTTTTTGTTGAGGATAACGTTCAAAAGTTGTTTCTGTACACAGCATGGTGCAAACCAAGATACATCCATTTCAGAAAAATCACCCACAGGAAGAATTCTTTTAGAAGGGAGGTTTTTGAAATTTATTCCTCAGTTACCAAAAGGATTTTAAAAGCAGAACATACTATTGTTTGGGACCCCAGTTAATCCAGATTCTGTGGCTTGTAGAAAGCATTCACTTCCCTGCATGTTTTGCTGAACCTTATGAAGTATTGTGATAGAAGCTCAGATTTTTTTGTAAACCCTGTGTACCTGTGAATCCTTTCACTTTGGAGACAAACTGCTTTATCGTTTCAGATTAACTCTCAAGAATGTTGAAAATACCTCACCGACTATTCTTATTTTTAGTGAAGTATAGTTGATTTACAATATTGTATTAGTTTCAGGTGTACAGCAAAGGGATTCAGTTTTCTGTTCAGATTATTTTCCATTATAGGTTATTATAATGCGAGACACTGAATATAGTTCTCTATGTTATACAGTAACTCCTTGTTGCTCACCTGTTTTATGTACAATAGTTTGTATCTATTGATTCCATACTCCTAACTTTCCCTCCCCCATTATCTACTCTTCTCTGCCTCTTAGGAGTTAAAACAGGCACCACCCAAGCCAATGGTCAGCTCCCCCAGGCAACACAGTCTATGAATACTGCTCTCGGAGAAGACTGGAGACAGCTTGAAACAACCAAGGTAAGACTGGGGGTACCTGACCCACTTCTATCAGACTGTCTCTTGTAGGCCCATATTCTACACTGTGTTCAAGTAACTGCTTCTTTAAAAAAGAAAAAATACAGTTCCAACAATTCAAGTCACTATAATTTGATTTAGACAATTGCTCCATATATATATATTATCTTAAAATTACATAGGCTAGAAAGGAAAATTAAAACCAACACAGCTTCAGGAAAATGTAAGAATCTTTTTTAATACTGAGGATTGGTAACTATTTTTAGTTTAGCTACACTTATTTTGACTGAAGTGATTTTTGTTTGTTTAATTCAAGTGGTTTTAGCCCTCTCTGAAAGTGGCACCTACATTTTAAACCCTTGGGATTTTAAATTATTGTTTTCTGAATAACTTAGAGCAGTGTGATAGTCAGAAGCCCTTTATTAAATGCTAACTGGGCCCCAAACCACTGATAAGGCTCCACTGTAAAATATGCATTTTGTATTTTTCTGTTAATGTTCTACGTACATCTTCAGGCTAATGGAGAATAGAACACATTTGAAAATAATAGCCAAATTTGTATAACATTCTCCATAACTGTTTTTTTTTTTTTCAGTAGAGGAGATATAATGAGTTATTTAAATCTAAAATTTTAGCTACAAGTTATAATTTAGTTACTAGTCCAGTTGTTAACATCTCAATTGACTATACAAGTTCCACTGAATATGTATCTTATATGTGACTCAAACCAACTATAAATGTACCTTCAGAAGTTTCCCACCTCACTCTCCCCTTTTACTTTGTCCCATCAGCCAGTGGTGGAAACAAGTCATATAGTTATTGAGCTGCTTATAATTTTTGAAAAAAAATTAAGTCTTTAAAAGGGCCACCTGGGAAGGAAGCCCTTGTGTATGTGTGGTAGAGGAGCAAAGTAATTTCAGACACCCGCTCCTGACGACTGCATTTCACAACCAGCTCAACTCAGACCAAGAAAAATGTATCTGTGTATGCCTACAACCCTAGCAGGGCTTCTCTAGGCACAGTGGTAAAGAATCAACTGCCAAGCAGGAGGCTTGAGTTGGATCCATCCTTGGGTGGGGAAGATCCCCTGGAGAAGGGCATGGCAACCCACTCCAGTATCCTTGCCTGGGAAATCCCAATGACAGAGGAGCCTGGAAGGCTACAGTCCAGGGGGTCCCAAAAGAGCTGGACACGACTTAGCAACTGAAAAAACAAGGGTAAAGACTGAGGTAACCCCAAACTAAACTCTGTACCACTAGAGCTCTAAGACACTGGCAACCTTGTATCGAGCAGTTCCTAGAAGATACGTTATTAGTATTATAATAAATACCTGTGGAATAGGGCAAAGTCTTCCATGTAGGGAATACAAGGTAGATCAGCACCAGGTGATAACGTTTTATTATTGATGATCCTGTTGAAGGGCATTTGGAGTCGTTCTGTGGCCCAGAGCACAGAGGGACGCGCTCACAGAGCTCAGGAACGACCTGGAGTCTCAAGACTGAGAGATTGGGGGCCACCCCTGGCGGGGGTTGGGGGGCGGGACAGATGCTTCCTAAATCCGCAGACTCAGCTGTCCAGGTAAATGTCACATCCGCACGGCCCTGTGGTCACAAGCATAACGCTGTTGTCGCTTTGTTGAAGGACAAGAAGCCCGGCCCCGGCCTCGGCAGCCACGACCCCGGAGCGCCCAGGGCCCAGCCCCTTCCCAAGTCCAGCCTGCCCCCGCCCCCTCCTCCCGTGCGCCGGTCCTCGGACGTGGGCGGGGGCAGCCC
>NW_011495023.1:368087-372547 GCF_000754665.1 Bison bison bison | reverse complement strand
GCCTCCTCCGCCGCCGTCTTTTGCGGAGGATCTGCCGCCGCCGCCGCCACCCCCACCCGCCCTCGCCCCCGAATCCGTGAGGACGCCCCCGGTTGTCGTCAAAAGGCCGCCGCCTCCGCCAAAGAGGCAGGAAAACCCAGGACCACCGGGCGGGGGAGGCGGGGAGCAAGATTTCATGTCGGATCTCATGAAAGCTTTGCAGAAGAAGAGAGGCAACGTGTCCTAAAGGGAAGCTTAGAAATACTTTTGGGTGATGGGCGTAACATTGTTAACCTGAAGTGCATTTTTGCTAGTTTGTTTCCATGACATCATGTTCATTTTAGATACAGTATTGACGTATTCAGACTGGAAATGCAAATGTAAACTTCTCCCAGTTGCTCAAGTACATTAGTAATCCTTAACCTGCACAGAATTGAGACTATCTACGTCAATGTACGTTCTTTTCTGTGTATTTACATCTCGATAGATTTTTGTCTTCCGTTTTTGTTCTGAACCATCAAATTAATAAAAGTTTAAAATGTTTTATCTGAAAATTGTATTTCTAGAAATATCAGTATAAATCTAGTGCAATATCAATCCTATTTTATAATATATACTTGACCTTTTACAAATCCTAGGCCTTCTAAAGTCTTGTTGATCTTCGAAATATGTTCCATCTCTGCCTCAGTAACCTCCAGGATTTTCAGAAAATCGAAAGAGGAGAAAGAAAAAACCAGGAGACGTAGAGTGAATTTAGTTTCTTTGAGATTTCATTGTTTGGTTGGACATACCCTAAGTCCTGGACATACCCTAACTTGGTTTTGGTCTTCTAGTGGCTGAATAACATAGTAATTGGTTGAAGGGGAAGCTTTTTAGATAGTTTTTGGATTCTCTGTTATACTGTTATTTGCTATAAGTTGTTATGATGCTATAAATTACTATAAAAATTTAGAGACAGGAATAGACAATCATATTCTTCAATGTGGAATGTTTTCCCTCAGATAAACTTAATGCTGTTTTAATAACCAATTTATCCTAAGTTCCTGTTACCCTTATCTCCTCTTTCTAATTGGCTGAGAATCCTTTTAGATTTTTTTAGTTTTATTTCCATGGTTCTATTTTCTTTTTAAACGTAAAACACCTCAAAATCTTCTTAAAGTGGGTAGAAAATAATAATTAATGTGTTATTTTCTACTTAAGGAAGATGATTAACCTGATATTTTACTATTTGGATAAAAGTAAGCTCTAAATTGACATTTAAGACAAAAAGCAAATTCAGCTTTTCAGACCAAAATATTTAATCATTAAACCTGGTAAAGTGCACTCAGTTTTTCCTAAACACTGGGACCAATGGCCATGGAAAGGAAGGGCTCAGAGAGCAGGACCAGGGGACTGAGAAAGGGAGAGGGAGAGAGGTGTTTATTACGGGCTTCAGTGGAGACCCCCAAACCATCAAACATATAGAAATATAAAAGTGCAAACTTTAAAATGTTCTTGAGTTTTAGTATTAGATGATATATATTTTTTAAAAACTACAGAAGAGAATTAGCTGATTTTGTGGTCAAAATATTGAGGCAGTTTTAGTGGACCAAAAGGTTGAATGCACTGCTGCTCTCTATCCCTGCCTTTGTTACAGGATGTAAATGAAAACACTAGGAAGCAGATGGTCCAGACAGCCCTTGCTTTGCATAGTTCTGCCTGCACAAGTTGCAATTAGCACAATTTAGTTAAATAACACTAGACCCCCAACATGGTTCGTATATGCTGCCATAGTATTTTAACCAGTAATTAGTTTTAACTAGTAAGTAATTATACGGAGTACAAACTTTGCTGTTAGGTTTTCAACCCACAAATCACTAGATAAGTAACAGATACATATCATGATCAGTGACCAGTTAAATCCCTTCTTTCAACGCCTGTTAGGGATTGATCACTGAATATTTGTTATTCAGTTTATGTACAGACAGAAAAGTGTCTTAAGGTGATAAGGTATTATACATATGTGTCAAGTCATTAATGTTTGGAGATACAGAAATATTCATAGATTAAGTGAAACTATGTTAGAATTCCTTTAAAATACTTGGGGATATGTAAATTCTACTTCAGTGAAAACAATAACTAGAAATGGAAAGTGTGTAAGGGTATAAATGAAGCAAGACTGATCATGCATTGATAATAAATTGGTTGAATGGTAAATCAGGTTCATTAAACTATTCTATTTTGGTAAATGATTGAAATTACCATAATAGATGAAAAAAGCTTGAGGAGTACGATTAAATTACATTATTCGATATAACTCAAATTTCTAGGTACATGGTGTTAGGTTGCTAGTTTTAGAAAAAACTTATAAATTCATTAAAAGACTGTCATAAGGTTTTTTTTTAGTTATTGAGAATAACTCAGGTGGCTTATTATTTATTAAATTTATTAATTAAAACAAAAACGATCACAAAGATGTTCCAGAGAATAGGCCAAGTTTATTTGGTTAAAAAAAATTTGTATACATTACCATTATTATAGAGTGCAGTATTGTCAAGAAAATGTAGGTGGTCATTAAGAATTTATCAAATAGATTGTTCTATCCTGGGTTTGATGACAGAAGTATTCCTTAATTGATTTGCCCCAAATTAAGATGAGCAGCTAACCCTGAGATCTCTGGCCCAGGAAGGAGTTGGGGAGGAATAGCCTGCTCTCTCAGCTGCAGAGTGCTTCTGGAAAGGATGGCGGAGAACTTGCTGCAGGAGGTGGACCTGGGAAACAATTTAAACTAGACAAATACAGATTCTCTTACT
The DNA here is from genome assembly GCF_000754665.1 of Bison bison bison. Classification (NCBI taxonomy): domain Eukaryota; kingdom Metazoa; phylum Chordata; class Mammalia; order Artiodactyla; family Bovidae; genus Bison; species Bison bison. The sequence goes on along the minus strand of NW_011495023.1, from coordinate 369,776 downwards.
TAGGACCCTTATGAATTTTCTAAATTTTCAAAACAACTAGGTAAATTTTAAATGTATATGAAGCTGCTTAAACATTTTCTGTTTCATTATAACTATGGCTGTTACTTAAGATTTCTGTTGTTCCACACAAAGTTCCTTAGGTACTAGTTTTTTTGCTAAAACAGGAGAGTGAATATGTACAGTGTCACGAAGAATACGTATATATCCTGATCATTTCTTAATTCCTTCACAGCATTAAGAGAATTATAATTTTCTAAAACATTTATAAAAATAAGAGGATGTCAGTGATTTACACTATTTCCAGATCAAGGGTATGGATTCCAACTGACGCTGCTTCCTCATTTGCAATTTTGCCCTGTGACATAAACTGAGGCATCAAAGAACTCACCTCTTTCAACAATAAATTCTGGGATCGAAATGTGTATTTTCATTTAGTTATAAAATAATTAAGTCATGGGGATATACAGAATGGTGACTGTAGTTAATAATACTCTACTGTATATTTGAAAGTTGCTAAGAGAATCTCAAAAAAAAAAAAAAAATAGTTCTCAAAAGTCCTCATCACAAGAAAAAAAAAATGTAGCTACGTATGGCGATGGATGTCAACTAGACTTACTGTGGTAAGCATTTCACAAAATACACAAGTATCAAATCATTATGCTGTACACCTGAAATTAATAAAATGTTACATGCCAACTATACCTCAATTTAAAAAGTATGGATAACATATATTAAACCTATCTAATCTCACCTGCTAGTTTAAAAGCTCCCAGAATGTGGTCCACTGGAGAAGGGAATGGCAAACCACTTCAGTATTCTTGCCTTGAGAACCCCATGAACAGTATGAAAAGGCAAAATGATAGGATACTGAAAGAGGAACTTCCCCAGGTCAGTAGGTGTGCAATATGCTACTGGAGATCAGTGGAGAAATAACTCCAGCAAGAATGAAGGGATGGAGCCAAAGCAAAAACAATACCCAGCTGTGGATGTGACTGGTGATAGAAGCAAGGTCCAATGCTGTAAAGAGCAATATTGCATAGGAACCTGAATGTTAGGTCCATGAATCAAGGCAAATTGGAAGTGGTCAAACAAAAGATGGCAAGAGTGAATTTCGACATTCTAGGAATCAGTGAACTAAAATGGACTGGAATGGGTGAATTTAACTCAGATGACCATTATATCTACTACTGCAGGCAGGAATCCCTCAGAATAAATGGAGTAGCCATCATGGTCAACAAAAGAGTCCAAAATGCAGTACTTGGATGCAATCTCAAAAATGACAGAATGGTCTCTGTACGTTTCCAAGGCAAACCATTCAATATCACAGTAATCCAAGTCTATGTATGCCCCAACCAGTAACGCTGAAGAAGCTGAAATTGAACTGTTCTATGAAGACCTACAAGACCTTTTAGAACTAACACCCCAAAAAGATGTCCTTTTCATTATAGGGGACTGGAATGCAAAAGTAGGAAGTCAAGAAACACCTGGAGTAACAGGCAAATTTGGCCTTGGAGTACAGAATGAAGCAGGGCAAAGACTAATAGAGTTTTGCCAAGAAAATGCACTGGTCATAGCAAACACCATCTTCCAACAACACAAGAGAAGACTCTACACGTGGACATCACCAGATGGTCAACACCGAAATCAGATTGATTATATTCTTTGCAGCCAAAGATGGAGAAGCTCTAT
>NW_011495023.1:357038-367638 GCF_000754665.1 Bison bison bison | reverse complement strand
TGTGATCACTGACCTAGAACCAGATATCCTGGAATGTGAAGTCAAGTGGGCCTTAGAAAGCATCACTACGAACAAAGCTAGTGGAGGTGATGGAATTCCAGTTGAGCTATTTCAAATCCTGAAAGATGATGCTGTGAAAGTGCTGCACTCAATATGCTAGCAAATCTGGAAAACTCAGCAGTGGCCACAGGACTGGAAAAGGTCAGTTTTCATTCCAATCCCAAAGAAAGGCAATGCCAAAGAATGCTCAAACTACCGCACAATTGCACTCATCTCACACGTTAGTAAAGTAATGTTCAAAATTCTCCAAGCCATGCTTCAGCAATATGTGAACTGTGAACTTCCTGATGTTCAAGCTGGTTTTAGAAAACGCAGAGGAACCAGAGATCAAATTGCCAACATCTGCTGGATCGTTGAAAAAGCAAGAGAGTTCCAGAAAAACATCTATTTCTGCTTTATTGACTATGCCAAAGCCTTTGACTGTGTGGATCACAATAAACTGTGGAAAATTCTGTAAGAGATGGGAATACCAGACCACCTGACCTGCCTCTTGAGAAATTTGTATGCAGGTCAGGAAGCAACAGTTAGAACTGGACATGGGGCAAAAGACTGGTTCCAAATAGGAAAAGGAGTACGTCAAGGCTATATATTGTCACCCTGCTTATTTAACTTATATGCAGAGTACATCATGAGAAACGCTGGACTGGAAGAAACACAAGCTGGAATCAAGATTGCCGGGAGAAATATCAATAACCTCAGATATGCAGATGACACCATCCTTATGGCATAAAGTGAAGAGGAACTAAAAAGCCTCTTGATGAAGGTGAAAGTGGAGAGTGAACAAGTTGGCTTAAAGCTCAACATTCAGAAAACGAAGATCATGGCATCCCGTCCCATCACTTCATGGGAAATAGATGCAGAAACAGTGGAAACAGTTTCAGACTATTTTTTTGGGCTCCAAAATCACTGCAGATGGTGACTGCAGCCATGAAATTAAAAGATGCTTACTCCTTGGAAGGAAAGTTATGACCAACCTAGATAGCATATTCAAAAGCAGAGACATTACTTTGCCAACAAAGGTCCGTCTAGTCAAGGCTATGGTTTTTCCTGTGGTCATGTATGGATCTGAGAGTTGGACTGTGAGGAAGGCTGAGCACCGAAGAACTGATGCTTTTGAACTGTGGTGTTAGAGAAGACTCTTGAGAGTCCCTTGGACTGCAAGGAGATCCAACCAGTCCATTCTGAAGGAGATCAGCCCTGGGATTTCTTTGGAAGGAATGATGCTAAAGCTGAAACTCCAGTACTTGGGCCACCTCATGCGAAGAGTTGACTCATTGGAAAAGACTCTGATGCTAGGAGGGATGAGGGCAGGAGGAGAAGGGGACGACAGAGGATGAGATGGCTGGATGGCATCACTGACTTGATGGACGTGAGTCTGGGTGAACTCCGGGAGTTGGTGATGGACAGAGAGGCCTGGTGTGCTGCGATTTATGGGGTCGCAAAGAGTCGGACACGACTGAGCGACTGAAGTGAACTGAACTGAATATATGTTTATACTTTTCCACAGCACCTTGCAGAGAGTGGATTCTCAAGAAATGTTTGATGCAGAAAGGTAAACACAAGAGGTATGTGTCAAGGGTTATAGGTCTAAAGGTTTGACAGAATCTTTTTCTTTTCCTGCAATGAGAATTTAACCCTTGGTTAACTTTCTGGGTCTGTTTCCTAATAACCTGCTAAGTGGTTTGTCCACTGTATCACCTTACAACATGGCTCATGACTGACAACACTTGGCCTGGGAGAACTGTAAACACCTGAGAGAACGCCGGGCTTCCTTGAGTGTGAGGACGTGTGGGATAAGGCAGGTCTCTGCGGGGATATTGGAAACTATGCCCATGGAGTTATAGGAGCCACTGGTTTATGTGGAACATGCGACTTTTCAGCCAGGGCCACCCCTGCGTCTTCCCAGCGTGGATCGTGTCCTCCTGCACCCGAGCTTTACCACTGTCCCTGCCTGCCTGTGGGGACACTGCGAGAACTGCAAAGAGGAGCCTGCTGGTGCCTGCTGGTAAGCTGTGCTTCTGTCCTATGTCTTTCTGAATCAAGTAGGGCCAAGAGCAGCCTGTAATAATCTTAGGACGCTGAATGTTTACTTGAACCTAGGAAGACACCTCCCCTCCCACGGTGGACACTGCATCCTTACTTAAATATAATTTTGAGGAGAGAGAGAAAAGAGGGAGTGAACAAAAGAGAGGGAAGGAAGGCAAAACAAGTCAACAAAACACCTTATTAAACACTGTTTAGTTCCCCAGCTTAGACTGATTTATCTAAAGATAATACCGACAACTCCTTTCTCTTTGTTTCTCCCTAATACTCTAAGAAGGTTACACTTTAAAATATTTTATTTTCTAAGATGAAAACCTGTATTTTGTCAGGCTAATTGAACTACTGAAATGAAAAGTTAATGCAAGCTCCACATCAGAAATGGCAAGAACAGTTCTGTCATGCCGGCTCTGGTGAGTTGTGGTGGCTACCCAGTACGCTGTGATGAAGATTCTGAGGCTGTGACCCATGTGGGCAGGAGAGGGCCGTGACCATCACCAGTGTCTGCAGGCCCAAAGAGCGACAGCACGAGTGCCAGGCCCATTCCTCTTCCAAAAAATACATTGTGTGTGATGCATTTTTAAACAATTAGGAAATATTTAAGACACAGAAGGTATACAGAATGATAAACACCTGTGTGCCCTCTACTCAGCTTCAGAAATAAAATGCTTCCCATATGGCTCAAGCCCTGAGTCTCCTTCCCTAACCCAAACTTCCTCCTTGTTGCTAAGCAACCACCGTCCAAAGGTGACGTTATGATCTCTCTTCATTTTTGTTACTTCTATTATATATGCATGTATCACTAAAAACATATGATTTTACATGTGTTACGTGAAATTGGGGTGGTGACACATTATATGTATTCCTTTGGTTATTTTGCTAATATTATATGTGAGATTCATCCAAGCTGAAGAGTGTAGATGGTACCTTCATCTTCATGGATGTCAAGACTCATTTCAGTGGACCCAGGTCACTAGAGCCATGGAAGCCTGGTGAAAACAAAACCTAACTCCCTTTGGAGAGATGCTCAAATCAGGCTTCACCAGATTTCTGAGACTAAAATCCAAAACCCCCAACGTGAATAGTGAATAGCAGACCCAGACCCTCAGGAGTTCAAATAATGTAGGTATGTGATATCAAATGAATATTAAAATTTTTAAACACATTAAAGAATAAATTTTGAAATACAAGAAAATGCTCCACTGAAAACAGAAAGAGAGACCAGGCAATGAGAATCCTGGGAAGCTAGTGCTAGCAATGATGTGGTTAGTAAGTCTGCAAAGAAAAAAAAATAAGTGTGTTTAAAAGATGATACATTTAAAAATGAAAAAAAATAAGTCCAGAAAAGTCAACGACCTTACCTCTGAAAAATCATTCCTTTCTGCTTTTTGCACTGCGGATTCTGCCATCCAGTTCTTCAGCACATATCTAGGATTAACAGCTTAAACAAAGAGGGAGAGGTGCATCGTGGAACAATGATTACTAAGTCCACACAGGCCACAAGAAATTACCACTGAAATGAGATAACCTTTAAGAACTTTGCTGGAAGGCCCAAATGAGAACAATGATCAGTGTCAGTCAATTCTGATTGTTTACAAACAATGCACAGTATTCTGACCTTGTGGCACAGAAAAACCTTTGTTTAGCATTATGAACAATATTATGGTTTATCTTCTCAGTGCTTCTTCGATTTGGTTCTTCACCATGTTCAGTTCACTAAGCATTTTATACAGTGCAGAGAAAGTAGCAAATTCATCCTGTAGCCCACATGAAGAAAGGAAAAAATTTGTTGCTTTTAACATCTTCAAACAGAATTAAGGTCTGACTCTAAGACTGTTTAATGCTGATGTTGCCAATGACAAACAGGATGGGTTACATGCAAGCAAAAGTCTCTGTAAATTTATATTTTTTACAGTAACCATGCATTTTTCATACTAAAAAGTATTATAATACTGGGACACTGCAGAAACTATGTCTTTATTTGAGGTGAACCTTTTCCAAAATAATTTATCAAGTGGGTGGAGAGGAGGCAAGTTTTTCCCCAGTGGCATAATGGGAATTCAGAGAGGACTCCTGATATCACCATTTTGTGATTCTCAACAGCATTCTTCTGAGTTACTTGAATGGATAGAACATACAAATTCCATTTCAACTTGGTTTTAAATATCTGCCAAGACATGACAGATAATCTAAATTGGAAAACAACTTCTGAAACAGAACTTCCCTGTGACCCAAGTAATCCTATTTCTCTAGGAATGTAGTCTTTGGAAACAAATTTAAACATTCAAAAGCATTATTTATATTATGGAAAATTAGAAGCAACATGCTGCTGCTGCTGCTAAGTCACTTCAGTCGTGTCCGAACCTCAGCCACCCCATGGACTGCAGCCTTCCAGGATCCTCCATCCATGGGATTTTCCAGGCAAGAGTACTGGAGTGGGCTGCCATTGCCTTCTCCGAGAAGCAACATAGATACCTATTAATAGGGAACTAAGTGAAACAACAAACTGCCAACATCCCTGGATCATCAAAAAAGCAAGAGAGTTCCAGAGAAACATCTATTTCTGCTTTATTGACTACGCCAAAGCCTTTGACTGTGTGAATCACAACAAACTGTGGAAAATTCTGAAAGAGATGGGAATACCAGACCACCTGACCTGCCTCTTGAGAAACCTGTATGCAGATCAGGAAGCAACAGTTAGAACTGGACATGGAACAACAGACTGGTTCCAAAAAGGAAGAGGACTTCGTCAAGGCTATATATTGTCACCCTGCTTATTTAACTTATATGCAAAGTACATCATGAGAAATTCCGGGCTGGAGGAAGCACAAGCTGGACTCAAGATTGCCAGGAGAAATATCAATAACCTCAGATATACACATGACACTACCCCTATGGCAGAAAGTGAAGAAGAAGTGAAAGAGGAGAATGAAAAAGTTGCCTTAAAAAGTTCAACATTCAGAAAACTAAGACCATGGCATCTTAGACCGGTCCCATCACTTCATGGCAAGTAGATGGGGAAACAGTGGCTGACTTTATTTTTCTGGGCTCCAAAATCACTGCAGATGGTGACTGCAGCCATGAAATTAAAAGACACTTACTCCTTGGAAGGAAAGTTATGACCAACCTAGACAGCATATTAAAAAGCAGAGACATTACTTTGTCAACAAAGGTCCGTCTAGTCCAGGCTATGGTTTTTCCAGTGGTCATGTATGGATGTGAGAGTTGGACTATAAAGAAGGCTGAGCGCCGAAGAATTGATGCTTTTGAACTGTGGTGTTGGAGAAGACTCTTGAGAGTCCCTTGGACTGTAAGGAGATCCAACCAGTCCATCCTGAAGGAGATCAGTCCTGCGTGTTCATTGGTAGGACTGATGTTGAAACTGAAACTCCATTACTTTGGCCACCTGATGTGAAGAGCTGACTCATTTGAAAAGACCCTGATGCTGGGAAAGATTGAGGGCAGGAGGAAAAGGGGACGACAGAGGATGAGATGGTTAGATGGCATCACTGACTCAATGGACATGGGTTTGGGTGGACTCCGGGAGTTAGTGATGGACAGGGAGGCCTGGTGTGCTGTGGTTCATGGGGTCGCAAAGAGTCGGACACGACTGAGCGACTGAACTGAACTGAAGTGAAACAATACACATCCTTTCAAAGATACATTATGCAGTCACTAAAAATGTTACATTATAAAGGGTGAAGTAAGAAAAATGTTTATTTTTAGTTAAAAAAGATCTAAAATTATACCATAATATGATTACTACAATATTTTCTCATAATCAATACACACAGAAAAAGAGAGACCAGAAGGAAATGCATCAAAGAGTGAATAGCAGTTGTGCTTGAGTGATGGAAGTATTTTTATTCTTTCTACAAATTTGCATTTTCCAAATTTTAAAGAATACATAAAAACATAAAGAATTCATAGAGAACCCTTTTAAAATAAGAACACATACATACAATAAATATATACAGTCCATAGATGAAAAGGAAATTGGCATGCAAAGAAAATTGTGGACGCAGTCAGCTTAGGCAGAGGGAGTAGTTATCTTGTAGTTATCTTAAAAGTAGTTATCTTAAATTAGCTCACCCAATTTAAAGTCTGACAATCTTAACACTATAGAAACCTGGCAATGGAATACTGTTAAAATATACTAGGACTTGCAGCTGCAAACAGAAGTAGCTTGGATCAAATTATACACATACAAACTATCTGAAATCAGAAAATTGTAGATCTGCTTATAGAATTCTTTGAAGAGCTACCTAATTCCATACATTTGTAAAATCTGGTCTGGAACTTGACCATTGCTCATTGTGGAAATTAAGAGTACACTGTTCAACACTTAATTATTTCTTTTACTCAAAGCTGCAGCCTTGAATTCACTTAAATATCTTTCATTTTACCATCTCATCCATCCTGTCATGACCAAACAAATCCAAATCCTAAAGTCAGTCAGTTCAGTCGCTCAGTCGTGTTTGACTCTTTGTGACCTCATGAACCGCAGCACGCCAGGCCTCCCTGTCAGGCATATTTTCTTCTTTCAATTTCTTTTTTTCTCTTAATTGCTGAGAGTATCCATACTGAGCTTCCCTATAAATTCTGTATGACTGCATCAATGTACATAAGTGCCTGGCAACTGAACCCATGCTGAGCCCCAAATAGGTTATTCACTTCCTTGTAAAAACTCTGCTTGCTTTTATTTCTACAATGATGTCCTGAGTCAAGAAGCAATCTCATCCACTAACTTAATGTGGGATATTAGCATCCCCTTATTTCATCCACATGGATCAGCCGCCCTGATGATACCAACTTACTAGCTCTCCTCTCCAGGACTGGAGTCCTTCTGTCTTAACTTATTTGATCCTTTAGAGCCCACAGTGCAGAAAGAACTAACTTCCATTTTTTTCTTCCATTTCTTTTACCAAGCATGATGTTGCATGGTAAACTGAAAGCAGTATATAAAGGTGATTTTTTTTTTTAGCTCCGTCATTTAGTGGATGTGTATTAAGGCCCAGGCACTGTAACAAGATAACTTACAAATATTATTACTCACGATTACAACATTCCTACAAAATATGCCCCCTTTAAAAATAGCTGAGAGCATTGAAACTTTATATTATACAGCAAAAAAAGTGGCAAGATGAGAGTCATCTGTCAGATTCTAAAACTCGTGTTCTTTCTGCCATAAACCACATCATCTTCCTTGTCTCTCCACCATCTTTGAAGACCATATTATTTAAACATCAATCGGCAAATGTATTGAAAGCAGGGGTATCATACTCAAACTAAGTCACCTGCTCAAACCAGAAAGGCTTCTATTTGACACTTCAGCTCTATGAAAATACACTCATCTAAAGTTACTGTAGTTAAAAGCAAAACAACAAATTCAGTTCCCTCAAGTAATTACTTCCCAGGTTCCAAAGCTTATCACTTTTATATAAGAATCTTTAAAGATGAAAAAAATCAAAAGGATTACTTACCTGTCATTCTTTTTCTTCTTTCAGAATCTGAGTCACTGATGTTACTAAAAAATGAACAGAACAAAGGACGGAATTAATCACTGTCTCCCCAAATCATATCATTTTTCCAAAAGGGTGAATATTATTTCACAAGACAAATATTGAAAAGAAAAAGTTTTAATTACACTGAATCAGTACCTGAAAGGAAGACAGAAAATACTGTTTGATTAAACAATACATAAAATAATGCTTTATTTAGTTATTTGTGCTGTGCTGTGCTTAGTCACTCAGTTGTATCCTACTCTGCAACCTCATGGTCTTGTAGCCTGCCAGGCTCCTCTCTCTATGGGATTCTCCAGGCAAGAACACTGGAGTGGGTTGCCATTCCCTTCTCCAGGGGATCTTCCCAACCCAGGGAATGAACCCAGGCCTCCCACATTGCCCACAAATTTTTTGCTGTATGAGCCACCAGGGAAGCCGATTTAGTTATTTGAGATAAGCCCAAAAGTTTTATTTTTACCAATTAAAAAAAATAATTTTGTCTTAAAAAAAGAATTTAAACTCCCTGGCACCTATTTTTATCTTAAACACAGTTTTCTGAAAATAACTTGTTCTTTGTTACTCACGGTCAGCTTTATGAAAACCCTCAGCTGTCATTAAACTGTGAAAGGCTATTTGCTTCTGTGCATGCTGTGGTCTCCCTCTTCAACTTTTTCGTGTGCCACCTACAACTGCATACTCTTTGCTGTTTGTTGCTTCCGATTCATTGTGATGGTTATGAAGCAGAGCAACTTCTGACAATTGTAGAAGATGTGAGGACAATTATGAGACACTGGATGAAATCCTGGTGTGCTCTCTCCAGAGCTTCAAGGCTTTGAGGGGGTTGGTCCTTGGGCGGTGTTAGCAGAGCTGAGGTGAACAGAGGGGTGCTCTCAGTGTGGGTGAGATGTTAGCAGACACGCCTCATCCAGAGCAGACTTCCCGGGGGTTAGAAGGAAGTGTTGGAAAATGGAAAGGAAGTGAGGAATCTGATGGGTTGATGATGCTAAAGTAACACATTACATGCTCTTTCAAGAAGTAAGATTAGGTTACTTTACCTCTTGAGTCTCGAAAGGTACTGGGACACCCAGGCAGGAAAGAGTTTGTGCTTTGAGATCATTTTCAGTGCCCAGAATTCCTAGAGAAAATACAGTAATAGACTGCTTATTTTAACTGTATGTTCCTTAAATTGTACGTTCCAATATTAATAATTTATAACATCCAGATTTCTTTTGAGGTTCTGTATTTCAAGCAGAAGCAGTAAAAAGGAACAGTGTTTTCCTTTTCTTTATATAACATTCAACTCAAATTCTAATTCATGGAAATCCATGTCATGGAATGATTTAAAAGAAATAAAAAAATATACAGAGTTCTTATAAATAGACATTACATGTGAATACTTATCAAAACCCTTCCTTTAAATAGGGAACTTGCTTAATGCTTAACTTGCTTAATTTATTATTTACTTTCAAAATTTAATCTGTAACTTTTATTTATTTATCTATCAATTCATTATGTCAGCTATGTGTTAGGAACTATGTTAGTTGGGAAGCATATAAAAATTAATAAGACATAGCCTCTGCTTTTAAAAAGGAAAATGTGTAAACAGATACTTCAGTGCCATTTTAGAAGTGTAATATACATAATGGTTAAGGGAACAGAAATAAGCAATTAGCTCTAGCTAAGTGTTAACGGGGTTGAAAAAATTTCAAATTCAGAAGACACAGAAATGAACTATTAAATAAAGGCGTTATGATCTACTCTCCTAGATTTTCCCAATATTCAGTAATTTAAATATTAACATTTGTCAAGAACTTGTTCAGATCACGTTAACATTACTTTGTGTCAGTTTTCTACACATTATATGATAATTAGTTCTGATAGGCAAATCATTTCTAATTTTAAAATTATATCCAAGATGCTTAATAGTTAATATTTTACTGTATAAGTAGACATTCTTTTATTCAAATCACTTCTAAAAACATAATTTATGGCTATTTCACACCTGTCAGTACTATATATATATATATACACACACATAATTTTATGTGTGTATATATGTATATATTTCTTTGGTTAACACAGAAAAGATCATAAAATATAATGAAGAAACAAATTTTTAAAAATATGGCTATGTTTTTATCTGAAAATAATAAAAACAATGATCAATATAAAAGATTCACACCCTATAAGTAGATCTAATTTATAAAAATCTATAATAAGTAGGAGTCTTCTGGTTAGTTCAGTTCAGTTCAGTTGCTCAGTTGTGTCCAACTCTTTGTGACCCCATGGACAGCAAGACGCCAGGCTTCCCTGTCCATCACCAACTCCCGGAGTTTACTCAAACTCATGTCCATCATGTCGGTGATGCCATCCAACCATCTCATCCTCTGTCGTCCCCTTCTCCTCCTGCCTTCAATCTTTCCCAGCATCAGGGTCTTTTCCAATGAGTCGGTTCTTCGCATCCGAGTATTGGAGTTTCAGCTTCCGCATCAGTCCTGCCAATGAATATTCAGGACTGATTTCCTTTAGGATGGACTGGTTGGATCTCCTTGTGGTCCAGAGGACTCTCAAGAGTCTTCTCCAACATCACAGTTCAAAAACATCAATTCTTCGGTGCTCAGCTTTCTTTACAGTCCAACTCTCACATCCATACATGACTACTGGAAAAACCATAGCTTTGACTAGACAGACCTTTGTCAGCAAAGCAATATCTCTGCTTTTTAATATGCTGTCTAGGTTGGTCATAACTTTTCTTCCAAGGGGCAAGTGTCTTTTAATTTCATGGCTACAGTCACCATCTACAGTGATTTTGGAGCCCAAGAAAATAAAGTCTGTCGCTGTTTCCATTGTTTCCCCATCTATTTGCCATGAAGTGATGGGACTGGATGCCATGATCTTAGTTTTCTGAATGTTGAGTTTTAAGCCAGCTTTTTCACTCTCCTCTTTCACTTTTCATCAAGAGGCTCTTTAGTTCTTCACTTTCTGCCGTAAGGGTG
>NW_011495023.1:350198-356938 GCF_000754665.1 Bison bison bison | reverse complement strand
TTTTCATCAAGAGGCTCTTTAGTTCTTCACTTTCTGCCATAAGGGTGGTGTCATCTGCATATCTGAGGTTACTGATATTTCTCCCGGCAATCTTGATTTCAGCTTGTGCTTCATCCAGCCCGGCATTTTGCATGATATACTCTGCATTTAAGTTAAATAAGCAGGGTGACAATATACAGCCTTGTATATTGTACTCCTTTCCCAATTTGGAACCAGTCTGTTGTCCCATGTCCAGTTCTAACTGTTGCTTCTTGACCTGCATACAGATTTCTCAGGAGGCAGGTCACGTGGTCTGGTATTCCCGTCTCTTGAAGAATTTTTCAGTTTGTTGTGATCCACCCAGTCAAAGGCTTTGGCGTAGTCAATAAAGCAAAAGTAGATGTTTTTCTGGAACTCTCTTGCTTTTTCGATGATCCAGCAGATGTTGGCAATCTGATCTCTGGTTCCTTTGCCTTTTCTAAATCTAGCTTGAACATCTGGAAGTTCTTGGTTTGTGTACTGTTGAAGCCTTGCTTGGAGAATTTTGAGCATTACTTCTAGTTAATATCCATATCCACAATAGCCAGAAAATGGAAATGATCCAAATGTCCATCAACTAGTAACTGGATAAACAGAACGTGGTCTATCCTTATAAGGGAGTTATAAAGTAATAAACAGAAAATAATATTTTAAGATATACTTAAGAGATCTTAAAAGTAATAAAGAGGAAAGAACCACTGATATAGGTTATGACATGGGTGAACCTCAAAAATAAGCCAGATACTAAAGATTACATATCATATGATTCCATTTACAGAGAATGTCTAGAAAGGAAATCTTAAGAGACAGAAAGCAGATTAGTAGTTGCTTGAGAACAGAAGCAGAAAAAAGGGATTCACTGCAAATGGGCACAAAGGATCTTTTAGAGTGATGGAATTGCTCTAAAACTGAACTGTGGCATAGCTGCAAAAAATCTGCACATTATTTAAAAATCACTGAATTGTACACTTAAAATGAATGGGATTTTAGGGTATGTAAATTATGCCTTATCAAACCTGTTAAAGAAAAGTGAGTTAAGAAAAAAGCCAAAAGGCATGAATAAATACCTGAGGAATGACTAGTTCCTGTAATTGGCTTTGAGTGATCTCACTGAGCTGCCGAAATGTCATTGTAAAGTCAGCTTCTGTCTTTTCCATGAGCTAATGAAAATAATTACATTTAGCAACCTCAGTCATTCCAAGAATATACAGTGTATTCAGTCAAATGTTAATCAGGAAAAAAAGATAAAACGATAATAAACTCACATGTAAGAGAAATGCAATTAAATCATCATCACCCTCGCTTTTTCCAAGTAATCCCAATTTGGCTTTGAACAGTTCTCTAAATCTAAAAGGGAAAACGCCAATTCGTTATTAAAATTCTCACTATTTTAAGAATTGCCCTCAAACCAAGCAGGATGCTTTAATATGTGTTCAAACAAACGAACCTTGTATAGTAAAGAACGGGATACTCCTTAAGGATCTGAGTGGCACTGTAGGGAGAAGAAAGGAGAGCATAGGTAAACCTGAATTTAATATTCACATTCTTGAGTTACATTTTATGTGAACAAAGTGAACCTTCTCATATATTAAATGATGTTCGATATGTCTACTGATTCTATTTTAGTGATTTAATTATATATCATATCTTAGAGAAAATTGTCCATATAAATTTACTGTCTCAAAGATTTGAAGACAGTACAGGTCAAATCATGTCACTCCTGAAATATCACTATATAGAATTAGCTTAGAGGATAAATGCTAATATGTCTCCATAATACCAAAAGAATCTGGTGTATTTTAAAACTTATCTTAGACCCCAAACAATGCATTAGATACCTCACCCAGTACAATGACATTTTATTTGCCTGAATGGGATGGAAGGGAAAATAACACACAAATAGATGTTTAGTGAGGGAAAATATCTGAAAAACTTGTTCTCTTTTAACAGTAGAGAAAGTGGCAGAGAAGGGAAGATAACTGTGGGGGTTGGGAAATGTAGTAGTTTCCAAATCAAAGTGGGTGGGATGGGGGAGGAATGAGTGAGCTGCTCAAATCATTAAAAGGTAAGGAAAGTAGGGGGAAAGTTAAAGATAATGCACAACATAAAACAGAAGGAATAAAATATATCAATTATTATAGTCAATGTGAATAGCCTATATATGTCTGTTAAATAAAAAGCCCGACTACTTAGAAATTCAGAAAAACAGTAATAAATAACCTTTGGATCAAAGAAGAAATAAACTATGATTTCACAACACCTAAAAAACAATAAATAGGAGAACATTTTATCCTTATAAGTATGGAAAAAGGCCAACAATGTACCCTCCCCCCCAAAAAAAATATATATATATATAAACATACATATAGTTTGGAAGCCTTCATTATTAAATATTAAAGATTGTTTTTAAAATGTTTCTTGGTTTTAAAAAAGTGATCACTATACAGATATATTTTCACACTGATTTAATTAGTAGATTTTAGGTTTACTCACAGTTGCTTTTGCCTAGGATTCAATAATGGGTTTAGTGCTTGTAACAACTTGTTTAAATTAAACATCCCAATATTGGCCTGATTTCCTATTTTATATCTTCTTTCATCATCAGATGTGTTTGGTACAAAATCTGTTTAGAACAAAAATACAACCGTTTTACAATGATGACAATTATAATAGTTCTTTCTTCATTTTTAAGTTTACATTTAAACTTAATGAATTTATATTTATTAGATAAAAACATTTCTGACATTTAAACATTTAACTCAAGAGTAATGTAAATACTTAATACCCATGCTCATGAAAATCTTTTAAAATATGAATATTTGCCTAATAAAGGCACACATTTCTAACCTACAAGAATTTCTGGGTTATCACATGTACTTCACACTCCATCTCAACAGCATGTTCCCCAACCCTGATCCTATAACAGATTAGTAAGGGGGAGGTTAAATTACTTGACCAAGGGCACAGATTAAGGATCGATCAGATGCCAGAGTTCAGACTCATGTCTGTCTGACAATGAAGGCCCTTCCTCCCTTCATGGCATCTTCTCTTAATAAGTAATTTTTTGGCTTTCTGGGTTTTTTTGCCACTCCTAGGGGCTTGCGGGATCTTAGTTCCCAGACCAGGGATTGAACCTGTGCCCTTGGCAGTGAAAGCTCAGAGTCCTAATCTCTGCACCACCCATGGATGGGAGTTCCCATCTTTGAGGACTCGATATTATCTCCCTGTGGCACCTGGAAGATTGAGTAGCACATAACACAACTGTTTAATCAATGAACCCAATTCTTTCTACTACCTCAGCCTTGTGTTAGCCATAATGGTTTATCTAAAATAAACCAGTGATAATTTTTTTTAGTGAAATAAAGAATATATATATAAATCATACATACCTGGATTATAGGCCTCCATAAAACCAAATGGACCATAGTCAATTGTAATGGATAACAAACTGAAGTTATCAGTATTACAAACACCTAACAACAACAACAAAATGCCAAAAGCATGATAATAAAACAATAAAGCATTTTTAACTGTATAAAACTATACAGAATAGGAGAGGTCATGAAGATGCATCTGTTTTAGAAATGAAACAAAATCAGTTTATCAATTGAAAGTTTAACTGGTGAAGTCAAGTAGCTTAATATATATTAAAACTGTATTTTAAAATTAAATTTAGCCTTTTGTTGTATACTTCCCCTCCCCAAAGATTTCAAATACTACAGGAATAAAAGCCCCAAGAAATAAAAGTTCCTCTCATTTGTCCTGAATTTCTAGCATTTATTTGAAAATATATGTAGTTTGGAATGCAACTGAGACTACTAAAGTAACATTAAGTTTCAAAAGTTGTGAGAGTGGGGGAAAGGTAAAAATATCCATATTGGTACATATCCATGTACCCCATAACTAACAGTCCTTAGCTGCAGACCACCAGCAGAGTGGGGAGGGAGTGTGACCTCCTAGGGGAGGGGGTCATGGCAGAGTGCGGGGAAGGAGGGAGGCTGGGCGTGCATACACCAGCCTAATGTAGGAGAATTGGATGTGGTGGCAGCAGTGTCCACGGTAGACGGTTTCACCCTTTTTCAGAGCAGGATGACTCAGCTTGTCAAAGTGTTCAGTATATATATACTCTCTAATCCAGCCATTCCACTTTCAGGAGTTTATCCTCAGAAACTCACCTTCAGATACAGCTGCACTGTGGTCACTGCAGCATAATTCGTAAAAGCAAAAACTCTGAAACACCTCCCTGCTCACCACCCCAACCCATCCCAAGTGAGACATAGTGAGTATGTAATTAAGGCAGAGTTCAAGAGGTTTTGCAACGTGAGAACCCTCTTTGGTATTTAGCCAGAGATCTTAGTATATATATGATTTGCTTTTGGCACCCCACTCCAGTACTCTTGCCTGGAAAATCCCATGGATGGAGGAGCCTGGTGGGCTGCAGTCCATGGGGTTGCTAAGAGTTGGGCACGACTGAGCAACTTCACTTTAACTTTTCACTTTCCTGCATTGGAGAAGGAAATGACAACCCACTCCAGTGTTCTTGCCTGGAGACTCCCAGGGACAGGGGAGCCTGGTGGGCTGCCGTCTATGGGGTTGCACAGAGTCAAACACGACTGAAGCAACTTAGCATAGCATAGCATTCTCAGTTCAGGCAGATATTCCTTCCAGTGTAACCCCACACAGTGAATGGCTTACAACACACACAAGCCAGCCCTGTTTTTATAGATGTATGAATACCATCCAAAAAAAGTCTAGAAGAATTGAGATGAAATCATTACTAATGATCCTGGAAGATCAAGAATATCCTGGAAGACAGAACTCACAGGCACTTCTGTATATTTTAAATTCTTTACCATAAGCACAGATAGTGCTTTTATGATTAAGGTTTTTTTTTTTTTTTTTTAAAAAAGCTTTTAAAAGACCTAATATAATATATACTCACAAGGGTAAAAAGCTTTACAGGTAACAATACCCCCATCAAATCAAGGATGCTTATTCTATTTTGTGTATCTGTTCCATTCAAAATCATTTTAAACATGAGAGAATTCTCTTTTGCTAAAAACAAATTCATATATTATAAATGTTATTCCTGCTCACTGGTGGGAATATTTAAAATACACACAAAAAAGAAGTCTTCTGGTTCCAACAGATTGATTCTACTTTCTTATCAGAAGACTGAAACATCAGTAGATAACTTACCATGAGCAAAACCAACAGACATCCACAAGGCAATGAGCTGTGCCGTCTCAAACACCACAATAGAAAAGAAATCCTAAAATAAAATTTAGAAAATTTTCAGACTCCTCAGTAGTGTCTATGCTTTTAGGATCTTTCTGTTTCCAACACGGAAAGATCCCCTCAAAGGTGGGCCAAAAGATGATTAAAGAGATGGAAATTAGTACGTGTAAGAAAACAACGGAAGAACATAGAATTATTGACCCAGAAATAACATAAAAAAAGGCTCAGGCACAGTATTATGATCAGATTTTCTCCATGCACAGTAAGAAAAGGAAAAACATTAGAATTCAGCATAAAGTTTTATGCTGAGTTAAATGTAAACATGGAGTTAAATGTAAACAAAATGAGTTATTAAACTTTGAAATAAGTCACCAAGAAAAATAATGGAATTTCTTTGTAGCTGTTAAAAGAAAAAGATTATGCAGATCAAAAAATTTCCATATGAATAGATCAAAATTCCATATGAATAGAAAATCTCATTTGCATATGATGTATGTATTTTTTTTACAGCCACTACTATAGAAATATCTATATATCAAATGTGTGAGAAAAGATTATATGTGACAAGTTACAAAAAACAACATATGTAGTCAGGATGTAGTCACACTTCAGATCAGTCGCTCAGTGGTGTCCAACTCTTTGCGACCCCATGAATCCCAGCACGCCAGGCCTCCCTGTCCATCACCAACTCCCTGAGTTCACTCAGACTCATGTCCATCGAGTCAGTGATGCCATCCAGCCATCTCATCCTCTGTCGTCCCCTTCTCCTCTTGCCCCCAATCCCTCCCAGCATCAGAGTCTTTTCCAATGAGTCAACTCTTCGCATGAGGCGGCCAAAGTACTGGAGTTTCAGCTTTAGCATCATTCCTTCCAAGGAAATCCCAGGGCTGATCTCCTTCAGAATGGACTGGTTGGATCTCCTTGCAGTCCAAGGGACTCTCAGGAGTCTTCTCTAACGCCACAGGTCAAAAGCATCAATTCTTCGGGGCTCAGCCTTCTTCACAGTCCAACTCTCAGATCCATACGTGACCACAGGAAAAACCATAGCCTTGACTAGACGGACCTTTGTTGGCAAAGTAATGTCTCTGCTTTTGAATATGCTATCTAGGTTGGTCATAACTTTCCTTCCAAGGAGTAAGCGTCTTTTAATTTCATGGCTGCAGTCACCATCTGCAGTGATTTTGGAGCCCAGAAAAATAAAGTCTGACACAGTCTGACACTGTTTCCCCATCTATTTCCCATGAAGTGATGGGACTGGATGCCATGATCTTTGTTTTCTGAATGTTGAGCTTTAAGCCAACTTTTTCACTCTCCACTTTCACTTTCATCAAGAGGCTTTTGAGTTCCTCTTCACTTGTGCCATAAGGGTGGTGTCATCTGCATATCTGAGGTTATTGATATTTCTCCCGGCAATCTTGATTCCAGCTTGTGTTTCTTCCAGTCCAGCGTTTCTCATGATGTACTCTGCATATAAGTTAAATAAA
>NW_011495023.1:345439-350098 GCF_000754665.1 Bison bison bison | reverse complement strand
TAGTGATGCTTTCCAAGGCCCACTTGACTTCACATTCCAGGATGTCTGGCTCTAAGTCAGTGATCACACCATCGTGATTATCTGGGTCGTGAAGATCCTTTTGGTACAGTTCTTCTGTGTATTCGTGCCATCTCTTCTTAATATCTTCTGCTTCTGTTAGGTCCATACCATTTCTGTCCTTTATCGAGCCCATCTTTGCATGAAATGTTCCTTTGGTATCTCTGATATTCTTGAAGAGATCTCTAGTCTTTCCCATTCTGTTGTTTTCCTCTATTTCTTTGCATTGGTCGCTGAAGAAGGCTTTCTTATCTCTTCTTGCTATTCTTTGGAATTCTGCATTCAGATGTTTATATCTTTCCTTTTCTCCTTTGCTTTTCGCTTCTCTTCTTTTCACAGCTATTTGTAAGGCCTCCCCAGACAGCCATTTTGCTTTTTTGCATTTCTTTTCCATGGGGATGGTCTTACAACTTCCTTATCCAAGTCTTGTTTTCAAGGTAGTTCATCATCTTTTCCTTTCACAACATGTTCAAAGTGCTCTACGTTTTCCTTTTTAACTTTAGTTTTTTAAGCGCTAGGTTGTAACCTTGATGGTGGCCAGGCAATAGAGAAAAAGAGTATTGCCCTTTGTTTTAAAAACAAACTTACCACATATCTGTTAGGTTCCTTGACATCTACTAAGGGGAAGTACTCCTGTATGATGAAGTCTAATAACATCCTAGAGATAAGGGGAGATAGCCATCAGTGTTCCTCAGAATACAGTATCGAATATCAATCATCTCAGCCCACTCCCAACATTCATGAATTCATTAGAATGCATGCTTATCATTTTAAAAATTAAATAAGATTTTATGCCCAGCCACAGAGAAATATTTCCTCAATGCCAATCACAACTGGAAATACGTTTCTAAGATCATATTAGATGCTATCTTATGATGCAACTCAGATCGGTTCAGCAAACATCTATGGAGAAACTCCAAGTGCTAGGAAAAATGACAAAAGCCAAACCCAGACATTAAAGAGCAGAGTCTACTGGGGAGAAAAACATCCAAAGAAATAATGACCTCACTGTCTAATACATGCAATCATAGAAATATATAAAAAGGACAAAGATAACAGACTAGGGAATGATTATTTATGTATAGAAGGTCATGTAAGGCTTCACAAATAAGGTTTCCAAGAAATTGGTCAGTGTTTGAAGTTAAAATATTAAAGTTGTGTATCATGTTCCATTCTGTACTTTGACTACTCTGCTTAGTCGACTACTAGTGTTTCTTGCACTGGATGAGAGAGAATCCTGAAAAAAAGCTGGGGACTGCAGATATGATTTGGGAATTATTAAAACCCATTCAAAACAATAGGAGTGAAAAAAAAAAAACAAAACAATAGGAGTGGATTAGAGTTTATTTAGAGTGGATTAGAGACCTGCTTCAGGCACTTGGGAAACAAAACGGAATATATACATGGTTGTGGTAGCCAACATAGGCATTTTCAGGATAAACTGGTCACCAGTATACATCAAATGTCAGAGAGAGTGAGTGAGATATAATTGAAGTATGAACACCAGATGGAACAATTTCAGTGATCTGGTAAATCTGAGTGGAATGACCACCCCCCAGAAAAATGAAAAGTTAGAAACAGCGCCCTTTGAGAGGAGACTCCTCTCTCAATAAGCTCGGATGACCCTCAGTTCAGTGTTGTTGTTCAGTCACTAAGTCTAGTCTGACTCTTGAGACCCCATGGACTGAGGCGTCCTAGGCTCCCCTGTCCTTCACTGTCTCTTGGGATTTGCTCAAATTCATGTCCACCAGGTCAGTGCTGCTATCTAACCATCTCCTCCTCTACTGTCCCCTTCTTTTGCCTTCAATCTTTCCCAGCATCAGGTTCTTTTCCAATGAGTCAGTTCTTTGCATCAGGTGGCCAGAGTATTGGAGCTTCAGCTTCAGCAGCAGTCCTTCCAATGAATATTCAGGACTGATTTCCTTTAGGATTGACATGGTTTGATCTCTTTGCAGTCCAAAGGGCTGTCAAGAGTCTTCTCCAGCACCACTGAGTCCAGTAAACACTTGCTAAAGAGACTTGGGAGAAGAGTCATGACAATGGTGATGACTTCTCTGCTTTTCTCTCTCCCCATACTCTTCGTGGACCAGGAATTTGGACTTACTAAGCTGATAACTTCCCTGATAGCTCAGTTGGTAAAGAATCCGCCTGCAATGGAGGAGACCCTGGTTTTCGATTTCTGGGTTGGAAAAATTCGCTGGAGAGGGGATAGGATACCCACTCCAGTATTCTTGGGCTTCCCTTGTGGATCAGCTGGTAAAGAATCCGCCTGCAATGCAAGAGCCCTGGGTTCAATACTTGGATTGGGAAGATTCCCTGAAGAAGGGAAAGGCTACCCACTCCAGTATTCTGGCCTGGAGAATTCCATGGACTCTACAGTCCATGGGGTCGCAAAGAGTTGGACACAACTAAGCGACTTTCACTTTCACTTCACTTTCAAGCTGATAACTACAGTGAGGATTCATGATCCAAATGATTCTAGTTTGTCCAAGAGAATTTTCTTATATTATTTCTAGTGGCTTTTTAAAACTGTATGATCTTAACAAATGGAAACAGAATTCCTCTTAAAGGAGGAAATGTTTTTGTTTGAAGAAACATCCTGCTAAGTCAGCTTTGAGGAAGACAGAATTTTGTGAGTGCTGATTCCGTAGGCCCCAAGACATTGGAGTTTGGTGGAAGCTACGCTGCGTGACACAAGGGGGAGAGCTTTTGATCTTTTGAGGGCATTGTTCCTCTGTCTTACCTGAAGAAATCTTCAGTAAGATTTGTTCATAAATGCTGTGTGCAGTTTCAGTCTACCGTTTGTTTGCTCTCGCCCTGTTGAAGGGACTGGGTCAACCCAGTATGTAACAGGCATCACACACATGTCAAAACTGGAGCCCAGGAAAGAAGACACATGAGCCAGAGCACTCATCCTGGGAACCCCTGATGTTGGAGGAGAGCTCTGGAACCTCGTGAGGCTGCAGAATTCAGGAGTTCGAGTTGCTTCCACCTGGTGTCTGGGTGGCACAGAGGCCCTCAGTTCCAACTGGGTTTCATACTAGATAAAAACACTTCTTGAGAAGAGAGTCTACTGAGTCTAAACACATCTTTTTCAGCCTCCTAGAAACCCACACGATAGTAGACACACACGTATCTAATAGATGTTAAAAATATCTATTAATTGAAATTTGAAGTCTTACAAGAAAACCAAAAATATTTTAACTTCACAGCACATAAACAAGCATTTCTTTCCACTGTCTTCTACCATTAAAAAAAAAACAAAAGTGGTTTTCTAACCTTAGTAAATCCAGTTCACCAGAATGAGTCAAAATTTCTAATGATCCAATTCTAAACCAGGATTTTGCAACACGCAGCACTACTGCGCCTGGAAAAGGAACATTTATTTTAGCATAAACTATTTTAAACAGTGCAAATACAGCATAACATGCTCTTCTTAAAAATGAAATTATTTTAATAAAAAATAGAGTGATTGAATTTATCAGAAAAACAATTAATTTACATCCTACAAAGGGCCAAGGCTTTTATCTCTTTCTTTACCTAATAAAGCAAGTAATGCTGTCAGCCGTTCTCAATAGCTCTGCTTTATAACTAGTTAAATATGTTTATTATTGGTTTTCAGGTCTCCTCCCTCGCCAGAGATTTAGAGACAAGGTTTCCCTTGCTCTTTCTCTTTTTACTGCTCTATGGCACTTTCTGATTTTTTACTTCTGACCTACTAACAGCTGAGGGGAAAGGTAACCAAACTTACTGGAAGTAAACAGGAAGTAAGAGCAATTGGGGGTTGGGGGCATCTTCTGGGAAGGAAGTGTATGAATGTTGGGTGCACTGGCTTTGTGACGTTCTGGGATGTTTTGTATTGGTTGTCCATGAATTTCCCATGTTCACTTCCCAGATGTTTTGCTATTTCAAAAGGATGGCTTAGTGATATAAACATATGAGAAAGGATATTCTATTATAATATCATAACGCTGAACTTACATCATGACGATCCACAGCTCAAGTTTTTGATCTTTTGTTATTTAGTATTTTAAAGTCTTTACTGAATTTGTTACAATATTGCTTTCTATATTTTGGCTTTTTGGCTGCAAGCCATGTGGGATCCTAGCTCCCCAACTAGGGATTGAACCTGCACCCCTTGCACTGGAAAGCGAAGTCTTAACCACTAAATCATCAGGAAGTCCCCACAGGCCATGTTTTACGAAGACTGCTGAGATGCCCAATATCTGTTATTCCCGAAGAAGTTAGTGATTTTATGTAAGCATTCTAAGAACTGTCTTACCTCGTTCTTTTGCAAGGTTTCCATTGTAGAATTGATCTCTCCATACCACATCATCACTCACAACCAGACTGAAAGGTAAGAGAACCATCCAAGTTATACTTTTAACTGCTAGCAAGCTATCAAGTTATAAGCTATACCTATTTATGTATGGATGTGAGAACTGGACCATAAAGAAAGCTGAGTGCTGAAGAATTGATCCCTTTGAACTGTGATGTTGGAGAAGACTCTTGAGAGTCCCTTGGACTGTAAGGAGATCCAACCAGTCCATCCTAAAGGAAATCAGTCCTGAATATTCATTGGAAGGACAGATGCTGAAGCTG
>NW_011495023.1:339811-345339 GCF_000754665.1 Bison bison bison | reverse complement strand
TTGGAAGGACAGATGCTGAAGCTGAAACTCCAATACTTTGGCCACCTGATGCAAAGAGCTGACTCATTGGAAAAGACCCTGATGCTGGGAAAGGTTGAAGGCAGGAGGAGACGGGGATGACAGAGAATGAGATGGTTGGAAGGCATCACTGACTCAATGGACATGAGTTTGAGCAAGCTCTGGGAGTTGGTGATGGACAGGGAAGCCTAGCGTGCTGCAGTCCATGGGGTCACAAAGAGTCAGACACGACTGAGCGTCTGAACTGAACTGAAAACTGTAAGAAATAATGAGAATTCACGCTCTTGGGGGTTTATCCGCTCACTTCACTGATGTGTTTCTGAAGGTAATGTGACGCAGTGCTGAAGGTCAGCTTACAGGAAAGGAATTACCTTGCAGCTCTGCTGGTGGGAATTCCGAGATAATGCATAGCTTCACTACACAGAAATTCTCTCAGAGAGGAACGAAGGATGGCTCTGCCATCGCCATTTCTATGGGTAAAACGATAAAAAAGATTTTCAGTTATAATTCAGATAACATTAATTTTTACTTAGATGACTAAAATTTAAAAAAGAAAAAAAAAAACAAAACCAAAATGTACCGGGAATATGGGGTCTTTCCTGAGCCTTTTAATTGCAGCTCCCATTTTTCACCTTGCCTTAGGGAAAAAAAAAAACTAAATATTAGAAGATTTGTGTTAATATTTAGCAGAAAAGCTATTCTACAAGAAAACATGCAGTACCTGTTCATGTAAATTCCAATAAGATGGGCTCTTCCATCCCCAAGCTGATCTGCCCATATCCCAAACTAAAAGGGAAAAGAGAAAATTATTCATGTTTATTAAACTTTAAAGTGTTTATTGTAATCTTATATTCAAAGTTACTTTGTCAAATGATACTGGAACAGTGCATTTTTAAGATTATAATAATCAACAACCTGAATAAAGGTGAAAATAAAATTCAATCCATAAGTCAAATTCATTTTAAAATTATAAATTTAAGACATATAATTAATTTCTTCATCATTTTATAGCTGAGCTCAAGCTTGTTTGGTAGAATACTGACAACTGACCTATTTAATTCCAGAACATGAACTAGTAATAATTGTCAGTAGAAAATTTGCCTGTACTATACATATACAATATAAAACCAGGAACATACTGTACCTGGAAAAAATTGTTTTTGAATGGACATGATTAACTGTTTCCAGACTTTTGCATTAAGATTTGTTTGTGGTTGTTCAGCTCCCAGCTATGCCACTTACTAGCTGTGGAAATTTGTTTGGGTTACTTAATCTCAGTGAGACTGACTTTTCACTTACATAAAATGGGAAAACCCTTGCCAGATTGTTGTAAGAATGAATATTAATATATGAAAAATGTCTTGCACTATGTCCAACGCACCCAAGTGCTCAAAAAATGGTAATTATTATTATTGCTAATGGTTACTTGCTAAGTTAAAGATCACTCTATTTTCTTAAATTAATCAAACTCACAAGAAAGTCACAGCAATTTCAACAATTGGTTCTGTGTCCTCCTTTTTTTTTTTTTAAATCAGTCAGATTGCACACCTTGCACTTGCTTCAACATCTTGCTTTACTTCTAGAAGACAACATTAGATATAAAGCAACATCTTTGCTTTATTTCCAATTGCTTTTGCATGTACAACATCCCCAATTAATCCCGATTTAATTTCTACCAGTTTCTATTAAAAGCAGTTCTAAAACTTTGCTTTACAGCGATTCTGGCAAAATTGTATTCTATTTGTCCTTCTGAGGCTTTTATACTGATGCATCATGCAACCTGACTTCACTTAAATCTCTTGCCAAGAGCTCCACAGAATGAGTTTTTTTGCAGTAATTCACACAGCTATTATATTGTGCTGCCTCAGTTTCCTCAGTTTTATCAGAGAAACTTAGGAAATCACATCAGCTAATAGATTAAACATTTCATGACACATTGCTCTAGAAACATCTTGGTGAAGTTTCAATATACTAATATTAGATAAATTAATGCAAGGAGAAGGAAATGGCAACCCAGTCCAATATTCTTGCTGGGAGAATCCCATGGACAGAGAAGCCTGATGGGCTATAGTTCATGGGCTTGCAGAGAGTCGGATACGACTGAAGTGACTTAGCATGCACACATTTCTATAATGGGATAGCATTTCCACCAGCTACTTATATTTGCATAAGGAAGTGATACTGGTACTATTTTTTGTAATTAATTAATTTGGCTGTGCCAGGTCTTAGGCCCTTGGGATATTCAATGTGTTGTGGCTGCGGAATCTTTTAGTTGTGGTGTGTGGGATCTAGTTCCCTAAGAAGGCTTCGATCCCAGGCCCCCTGCCTTGGGAGTGCTGAGTCTTAGCCACTGCACCACCAGGAGAGTCCTGGTACTATTCTTACCTGGTGGCCGCCATATCTGTGAGCCAATGGAATGGATCCAAATACTATCTTTCCACCACTTACAAGCTGGATAAAATCATCTGTTTCTGAGACAGATAAATCAAGGTCCAAAATATCTTCTAGCACTTCCTGAGGCAGGGAAAAAAAAAAAAAAAAAACTTCTTGCAAACTTAAGTAATCCTTTAATAGTTTTTGACAAAATAAACTTTATGGAAGAAGGAAAATTAAAAGAATAAACTTCTTACAAAATTAGACTAATATCTTCCCAGAAGAGATGTACCATACTTTTTAGGATTATTTATGCTACTTGGGAAAATTAGTTCTATTAGATAGTTCTAAAATTTTTGTGGATTTCTTATTATGCATGGTAAAATAATATTCTTCCTAGCACATATTTTTTCAAGGAAGTAGAAAAAAGTAAATGTCCTTTTTTTTAAATTTCAAATTCATTTATATCTTGAGAGAACAATTTAGAATTTGTTATTAGAGCCCCTTTCTAAGAATTTAATTCATTTACCTCTTTTTTTTTTTTTTTCCACAAAAGTGTGTTTTCCTTGTAAGATAATTTTAAAATGAAACTAAGTATCAGTCCCAGGAATAAGTATTCAAAAGTGATTTCTAAGAATGACATTTTCCAAGTTATAAAGTTTAAACACAAATCATTTATCAATAGACTAACAAGTTAACTCCAAAAACTGTTACTAATTTTTAGACAAAATTATAGTGAGTTAAGTATTTGTGTTGTGAAAAAGTAAAGCCTAACCTTTGAAACTGCTACAAGACGTACTCTTGATTGGAAAGGAGTGGGGAAAGCAATTGAAAAAACACAGTTTTTCACTTTACGCACATAATTTTCTTTAACAGGATCAGTTGGCAACACAGCTGACAAAAAAAAAAAAAAGACCTTCTTAATGTTCTCATTTGTTGCATATACAGCATTAATAATCCTTAGAAAGGCTACAGTTCTTCAAGAAAATCGACTTGAACTACTATTTTGTTCACACTTTGCTATTTAAAGCTATCCCATTATTTTCAACCATTTTCTGATTCCAGTCTCAGTGAGAAACTTCAAAACATTTGATACATGCCTGTTCACAATGCTAGAAATTTAACAATTGCCTCTAAAGAGTTATGTTTCATAAGGTCCATACACTAAACTTGGAGAAGGCAATGGCACCCAACTCCAGTACTCTTGCCTGGAAAATCCCATGGATGGAGGAGCCTGGTAGGCTGCAGTCCATGGGGTCACTAAGAGTTGGATATGACTGAGCGACTTCACTTTCACTTTTCACTTTCATGCATTGGAGAAGGAAATGGCAACCCACTCCAGTGTTCTTGCCTGGAGAATCCCAGGGATGGGGGAGCCTGGTGGGCTGCTGTCTATGGGGTCGCACAGAGTCGGACACGACTGAAGTGACTTAGCAGCAGCATACACTAAACTACATATTTTAAAAGCTGTAGAGGAAAAGGGAGAGCTTTGAACACGCTTACTTTTAAGTATAATTCTTAAAACCTTAATGTTCTCCTAATCTAAAGCAATTAAAACAAAAATATAAAAGAGACTAGGTGTATTACTAAGATATAAGAAACACAAAAATCTATGTTTCTGGATAAAGATATCATCAAGTTACCACTGTCACCAAATTATTTACCAAACATAATGGAAATCCAATCAAAATCCTAGTAGAATTTCTTTTTTGAAGAAACAAAGTGTAAATATAGGAAAATAAAGACTTTTTTTTTAAATAAGAGAGATAGGAGCTTCCTTATCATTTTCAAACTTATAAAAATATTGCTATCCCCAAAATAGATGCAAAAATCAATGGGACACCAAAAGCACAGTAAAAGTAATGTAAGAGTTCCCTGTATAATGAAAATGATTATTTTGAATCTGTGGAGAAAGGTGGCATCAGGTTGATTTGCTAAACTGTTTGGAATAACTCCTATTATTCCACCCAAGCCTAGGTGAACTAAGTATCAGTTATAATAGAAACAAGAGAATTCTTATATCTCCTCCATGGGAGTAAAAAACAGGCAAATGTGGGTCAGATTTAGGTCTTCATAGTTTTCCCTAAGTACATGGCGAATAAGGCAGCATCATGGGAAATTATCCACCAACAAAACCTCTGATTACTAGGTGATCCAATAGCTTGTTTTCTTCTCTCTAGGAGAGCCACTGTGTGGAAACAGACTAAATTATATAATAAAGGCATTTTCTTTTATGGTGCTATACAATTTCAGTAGAGCATGGCAAGTATATGATGTTTAACTGATATTTGTGATTTTGTAGATGGACTCATACTTTGGCAAGGTAGTTCATCAGCTAATACCTGTGATCACTGACCATGGAACAAAAAAAGACTTTCACAGGCAGTCAGTCCTCACCCTTATTACATTCAGCCAACTCATCAGTCAGAGACCAAGACCCCAGCAAAAATTCCAAATATATGTTAACGCTTTATCTTAATGTTTTGGAGAAACTGGTAATAGAAGTTAGGGTATCGTTTCAATTCTTCAGAATTCAGTGGGGCCTCGGAATATGAAATGTACAAAAATGGCTAACCTTTCAGTGCAATCATGTTTGAAACGCTTCTCTCAGTAAATGTTCTTATCACAGTTATATTGATAATTTTATCAGTTATTGAATAACCTCAAAATAAGGTACTTCTATGCAGTACTATGAAACAATATATGGTTAACACATATATAGTATATGTATAATCCTTCCTTGGCTGTAAAGCCTAGTCCTACCTAGTGTTATCAACAGTATCTTCATGATGGAAATGTTGCCAATTCTGCAATATCAAGATAATTTTGAAAACGTTTTTAGCAATCCATTTATTCCATTTTTATTAGTATTGGTAGTTGTTTCTTTTAAGGGTAGTGAAAAAGACTACACAAAAGGAGCCTGTTCTTTGGCAGTTAATTGCTTGGCATAGACTGTGTGTTAACTTCCTAGACTCATGCTTGACTTCAGTTCAGTTCAATTCAGTCGCTCAGTTTGTCCAACTCTCTGTGACCCCATGAATCGCAGCACGCCAGGCCTCCCTGTCCATCACCAGATGCCATGATCTTCATTTTCTGAATGTTGAGCTTTAAGCCAACTTTTTCACTCTCCTCTTTCA
>NW_011495023.1:337987-339711 GCF_000754665.1 Bison bison bison | reverse complement strand
GCCTGGAGAATCCCAGGGATGGGGGAGCCTGGTGGGCTGCTGTCTATGGGGTCGCACAGAGTCGGACACGACTGAAGTGACTTAGCAGCAGCATACACTAAACTACATATTTTAAAAGCTGTAGAGGAAAAGGGAGAGCTTTGAACACGCTTACTTTTAAGTATAATTCTTAAAACCTTAATGTTCTCCTAATCTAAAGCAATTAAAACAAAAATATAAAAGAGACTAGGTGTATTACTAAGATATAAGAAACACAAAAATCTATGTTTCTGGATAAAGATATCATCAAGTTACCACTGTCACCAAATTATTTACCAAACATAATGGAAATCCAATCAAAATCCTAGTAGAATTTCTTTTTTGAAGAAACAAAGTGTAAATATAGGAAAATAAAGACTTTTTTTTTAAATAAGAGAGATAGGAGCTTCCTTATCATTTTCAAACTTATAAAAATATTGCTATCCCCAAAATAGATGCAAAAATCAATGGGACACCAAAAGCACAGTAAAAGTAATGTAAGAGTTCCCTGTATAATGAAAATGATTATTTTGAATCTGTGGAGAAAGGTGGCATCAGGTTGATTTGCTAAACTGTTTGGAATAACTCCTATTATTCCACCCAAGCCTAGGTGAACTAAGTATCAGTTATAATAGAAACAAGAGAATTCTTATATCTCCTCCATGGGAGTAAAAAACAGGCAAATGTGGGTCAGATTTAGGTCTTCATAGTTTTCCCTAAGTACATGGCGAATAAGGCAGCATCATGGGAAATTATCCACCAACAAAACCTCTGATTACTAGGTGATCCAATAGCTTGTTTTCTTCTCTCTAGGAGAGCCACTGTGTGGAAACAGACTAAATTATATAATAAAGGCATTTTCTTTTATGGTGCTATACAATTTCAGTAGAGCATGGCAAGTATATGATGTTTAACTGATATTTGTGATTTTGTAGATGGACTCATACTTTGGCAAGGTAGTTCATCAGCTAATACCTGTGATCACTGACCATGGAACAAAAAAAGACTTTCACAGGCAGTCAGTCCTCACCCTTATTACATTCAGCCAACTCATCAGTCAGAGACCAAGACCCCAGCAAAAATTCCAAATATATGTTAACGCTTTATCTTAATGTTTTGGAGAAACTGGTAATAGAAGTTAGGGTATCGTTTCAATTCTTCAGAATTCAGTGGGGCCTCGGAATATGAAATGTACAAAAATGGCTAACCTTTCAGTGCAATCATGTTTGAAACGCTTCTCTCAGTAAATGTTCTTATCACAGTTATATTGATAATTTTATCAGTTATTGAATAACCTCAAAATAAGGTACTTCTATGCAGTACTATGAAACAATATATGGTTAACACATATATAGTATATGTATAATCCTTCCTTGGCTGTAAAGCCTAGTCCTACCTAGTGTTATCAACAGTATCTTCATGATGGAAATGTTGCCAATTCTGCAATATCAAGATAATTTTGAAAACGTTTTTAGCAATCCATTTATTCCATTTTTATTAGTATTGGTAGTTGTTTCTTTTAAGGGTAGTGAAAAAGACTACACAAAAGGAGCCTGTTCTTTGGCAGTTAATTGCTTGGCATAGACTGTGTGTTAACTTCCTAGACTCATGCTTGACTTCAGTTCAGTTCAATTCAGTCGCTCAGTTTGTCCAACTCTCTGTGACCCCATGAATCGCAGCACGCCAGGCCTCCCTGTCCATCACCA
>NW_011495023.1:335534-337887 GCF_000754665.1 Bison bison bison | reverse complement strand
GATCTTCATTTTCTGAATGTTGAGCTTTAAGCCAACTTTTTCACTCTCCTCTTTCATTTTCATCAAGAGGCTTTTTAGTTCCTCTTCACTTTCTGCTGTAAGGGTGGTGTCATCTGCATATCTGAGGTTATTGATATTTCTCCCAACAATTTTGATTCCAGCTTGTGCTTCTTCCAGCCCAGCATTTCTCATGATGTACTCTGCATAGAAAGTAAATAAACAGGGTGACAATATACAGCCTTGACGTACTCCTTTTCCTATTTGGAACCAGTCTGTTGTTCCATGTCCAGTTCTAACTGTTGCTTCCTGACCTGCATATAGGTTTCTCAAGAGCCAGGTGAGGTGGTCTGGTATTCCCATCTCTTTCTGCTTGACTTAGTTGGGTCAAAAGAACTACTTTGTATACTCTGGGTGTCCAGTTGGTGGGTTATTGTTCATCAGAAGTTTAGTTATAATGTTGGTGCTGCTGCTGCTGCTAACTCGCTTCAGTCGTGTCCGACTCTTTGCGACCCCATAGACGGCGGCCCACCAGGCTACCCCATCCCTGGGATTCTCCAGGCAAGAACACTGGAGTGGGTTGCCATTTCCTTCTCCAGTGCATGAAAGGGAAAAGTGAAAGAGGCCTTGACTAATTTCAGCTGCTTTCCCTACTGAGCCTCGCCATTACTACACCTTTGTAACAGCCAGGTTGTTGTTTTAATCTGGCAAACAATGTCTCAATGAAAACAGCTTAACAGAATCATGCAGAATCCTGTTCTACCAACTATGTGAGCTTGGGCAAGACACTTAATTCCTCTCTATCTGTCTCCCTATCTAGAAAAAAAGGGCTATTTTTTGTCCCTATTTGATGTCACAGGATTGTTACAAGTTCAAGGGTTTACTGCAACTCTATTTTGGCAAATTCTACCTGTTGGTTATTTCTTAATATGTAAACCTAGGTCAAGATAAGCCACCAGGTACATAGTAACAACCTTAATCTAAAGCACCTGACACATCTCTTACATAATTTTCAAGATTGGAGTGGGAGAACACCTGGATTAAATGGACATTAAAAATTTTTTTTTATTCTTTTATTCAGTTGAAGAAACACTTTGAAGATAAATCTAAAAATACTGTGCTCAGCTATTTGGGTACTTATGTTTTTTTAAGTGCAAAATGCATGGGTAAGAAGAATAAGAAAAAAATATCAGAGAATCACAGTTGTCTGCTTGCTGGTCTACTTCCTCATAGTAGAGTTATTTTTTGTTTCTTTTTGAGGAGGACAGAGCAAGTTTCCATTTCTGTATCCCTGATGCTTACACTGTCTGATCAGCTTTGTGCGTTTATGTGCTTGTGTTGAATGATTAATTGTATCACAACTTCTGTTATAAAGGCTCAGACGGTAAAGAATCTGCCTATGCGGGAGACCTGGGTTCGATCCCTGGGTGGGGAAGATCCTCAGGAGACGAGAATGGCTACCCACTCCAGTATTCTTGCCTGGAGAATTCCATGGACAGAAGAACCTGGAGGTCTACAGTCCAAAGACGCCCTGTTAGTACCATGACAAGAATAGATGTGGATATAGGATTAAGGAAAGGACTTTCTAACCCTTCTCGGTATTAGTCTTGTCCACTCTCCAGTATCCCCTGGGCTGTTTACAAGTAGCTTCAACATTATCAAATAGGAAATAACTCCACACAGCTCAGTACACGCACGCGCGGGGCTCACACATCCAGATGTGAGCAAGACCGCCAAACTAGACCACGATATACCTATGAGGTTTTCAGAGGAGAGAGTCCAGAAGTCGAGAGACGAGACTAATCTAGCTCCTCTTTCACAATAGCCCTGCTCGGGGTTTGACCTGTTTCTGGAAAGGTGCAAAAGGTTGGCATTTCCCTGAAGGCTAGGTCGCCATAAGGAGCCGACAACGGCGTGGCAGGTGACGCCCAAGAGAAGCAGCGGCGGAAACTGGAGCCTCCAAATTAGGCAGCAAAACGGGAACTTGATCCTCTGCGTCCAATTTTCGCCTAAAAACGGAGAAGGAAAGTTAAGGACTGTTCGTCGGGCGCCCCGTAGCATTTCCAGGTGACAGCTGGTTTCCGCCAGGGGTAGATTGTGGCGGTGACTGCCGGAGGCACGAGCTGGATCGGGAGAGGCCGCTTCCCGGGAGGAAGATCCCGCTGGCTTCTCCCGGCCCAGCGGCCGGCGGAGGTACGAAGGGTCCAGCCGTCGCAAAGTAACCTTTGTGGCCGTCCCTCCAGCTCTCCAGCTAGAAGGTCCTCCATCAGGAGAGCGAAAAGGCGGGGCGTGCGACGCCAAGCTCTTCCGGTTCCGGACTTCCGGCTCCGGGTCCCGGGAGGCGGGGCCACGGCAG
>NW_011495023.1:330938-335145 GCF_000754665.1 Bison bison bison | reverse complement strand
AACGGTACCCCACGCTGGTCTGTAGAGCGATGTCCTGGGGCCGGGGAGCATCTTGGGTGTCAGGAAGGGACGACGAGGAGCCGGATCCTGGGCAGCGCAGGTGTAGCCCAGTTTTCTCCTGAAGTCTGTGTAACGCGTGGAGAGCGCCTGCAGGTGTTTCCTTTCGAGTTAACAGTCAAGGCTTCGGGGGCAACCGAACTTAATTGGGATTTCAGGGCAAAAGGTGCTCTGAGCGCTCAGACATGCGGAGGGCCGGGGTAGCCTAGGAATAGGTCTCGTGGAGAACGCAGGGATGATGCTCAGAGTGAACCGGAGATCGGTTGTGCGGTAGTTGCTTCGGAGGGAGGGCACAACTAACTGGACGGGCTGGAAGAAGAGGCCCAAGGATGCCGCAGAAGTGGAGAAGCCTTGATGTTTAAGTCTGACTTCTTGAAGCAGAGTCAGAATCTGAGTACTAAACTTTGGTGTTCTCTCCTGCTGCCTTTGGACTCCGTCTCTTTCTCCCTTTGTGGTCAGTTTAGCTCCTGTGTATTGACAAGTTTCTGTGGCTCTGTGAATCCTTTTCTGCACTCTAGTGATTAACTTGCTGTAGGCTAAGCTCATATTGGATAGTATAACCACGCAAGATCGATGGGCTCGCTGTCTTTTGGAGACGTCTCCCGTCACATAGCTATTGTTATGTGTTTGCCTCTCATATGCAAAACTCATTTTTTTTAAAAAAGTTTATTTGAATTTAGGGCTTTCTTCTCAGATTTGGTACACTTCCGTGTACCCATCAAATACCATTTCCCAGTATGAAATATGTAGCATTTCTAAGTGTCTGCTTTTGGATACATATGGGTACATAAATCACAACTTACTCAGAACAGACACTTGAAGAGAGAAAGGCAGTTGGGCTGGTCTACAGAAGAGACAGTAAAGAGAGAATATGGGGAATAGAGAGACTGTGGGATCCGTGTAGGTGCTGTCCTAGCCAGGCTTCAGATATTCCTAGTACTGCAAATGAGGATGTGATTTGCAGAGAGGGATGCACCCACCACTGATGACATTGATTCTTCTTTGCCGCTCCTGTTTTTAAAAAAACCCATGCCTGTTAAGCAATTATCTTAGGTACATAAAGGGTGCTTTCCTGGAGAGAATTGTTGGAGGAGCTTTGCTGATAATCCCAGTACCGTATCTCTCTCTCTTTTATTAATTTTATTTATTTATTGGCTGTGTTGGGTCTTGCTGCATGGGCTTTTCTCTAACTGCAGCGAGCAGGGCCACTCTCCAGTTGCAGTGCACTGGCTTCTCTAGTTGCGGAGTGCGGGCTCTAGGGCGTGAAGGTGTCAGTAATTGTGCCACGTGGGCTCAGTAGTTGGTCTCCCAGGCTGTAGAGCACAGGCTCAATAATTGTAGCACACAGGCTTTGTTGCTCCCCAGCATGTGGGATCTTTTGGGACCAGGGATCGAACTCGTGTCTCCTGCATTGGCAGGCAAATTCTTTAACTCTCAGCCAGCAGGGAAACCCAATCCCGTATATTTCTGATTTCTGTGTCAGTGGTATTTTTCACTGTAAATTAATACGGAAGCCTTCTGGTGTCTGCCTTAGGAGAGAGTGTGTTTTGGCTAGTTCAAGTCTCATAGGGCCTCATGGTCCTTGGGGACAAAGAGCAGCAACAGTAAAGCCACGCCCGGCTCTCCCAGCAAAGCTCCACTCTTACTGATGTTTGTACATTCTCTCGACCTCTTCACTGAGAGTGTTCATGTATCTTGTGATAGTACAGAAACCAGGCTGTGTCCGATTGTGCCAAATCACTAGTCGGTATGTCTTGATTCTTACTCAGCATTTTCTCTCTCTCTCTCTTTTTTTTAAAGTAGCTTCGTGGGAGGCAAGTTGAACTTCAGGGGAGAGTATGAGATGGAAGATAGAAAATCAGATTTGGGAGATGGTTGATGTTCGCACTAGTCGTGGCCCCTAGGTGGCCCTGGTTCCACAACACCCTTTGAATACAGCTCTTCTGTGTATCTCTAACCTCACTTCAAAAAACCTCACCCCAAGATACTTCTAAAGCAGAAGATAGCTTGGCTGAATACATCCTGTAAATCTTCACAGCCGAGAGCTTTACCTGTAATCGCTCAATTAGTCCCAGCATCTTTGGCATACATTTTATCAGAAAGCTGTCTCAAGATAACTACTAGGAAATGTTGGGATTTGAGCCAAGACCCACCCTCTAACCTTTAAACAAGCTACATGTTGCCCAGTAATTAAGAGCCGTCTATGCTAGCTGTGTAATTTTAACTCTTCACTGCACTTAGAGCTTAGATTTCAAATTGAATAAGTATTATAATAAATACTAAATTCATGTGAATTATTTATGTGTGAAGGCTGAAGAAGTAGGTTAAGTGTCACGTTAGGCTGAATTCAAAGGAGGATTGTCAGTTTTTTCTTTAGGACATTGTAATGCCTGGGACGTCATTAATGGATACGTAATGCCATGGAGAAGATACAACTCTGGGCCACCTTCTTCGGCCACTACCTGCCAGGCAAAGTCAGCATTTATTGTCATTTTATTTATTTTTTTTAATAGTGGGCCATTTAAAAAATTATTTATTTGACTGCCTTGGGTCTTAGTTGCAACACATGGGATCCTTCCTTGCAGCATAGGAAGGATGCCTTGCTTCAAGGCATGTTGGATCCTGGTTCCCTGATGAGGGATTGAACCCATGTACCCTGCATTGCAAGGTGGATTCTCCCCTACTTGTCCACCAAGGAAGTCCCTATTGTCATTTTAATACATCTAAAGCAGTATGTGTTCACTAGAGAAAATTCAGAAAATATGAATTAAAAACAAAAAGCAGAAAAACTCCCATGATCTGATTTATTTCAAAACAACCATTTTTAATACCCCCCTTATGTGATTCCAAACCCGGGATTTTATTTGTATAGTTATACAAATTTTTAGTGGAATCACATAGTGCACACTCTTCTGTAGGTGCTTTTCTCTATCGATGTGTTGTAAACATATCTGTATGATCAGTTTTTCAGACTTTTCTGAATTTCAAGTTCCCTGGCTGTATAACACGTAGTTGTCAGAGTCAAGCCCACACTGTAGAACTTTATTGTAAAGTCTTGGTTGTAAGACCAATACAGTGGATTCATTGTCTTTTTGCTAGTGCTAAATCTGTCCTTGGTCAAAATGTTTTCTTTAAATATCCTATAAGAGGCCTTCCTACATCAGATTAGTAGTTTTTGAAATGCCTGTGTCCCTGAATTCTTCAAGTTTGCCTGCTGTATCTCTGGGTCACCAGGGCCTGTCACATTTCCTGACCCATAATAGTGCACAGCAATTGTCACCACAACCTCTGAGTCTTCTAGAGGCCATCTTCTGTTGTTCTTGATCTCTGATTAAGTTAATATTATCAAAGTGTGCTGCTGAGCTTGTTTGTTAATACTACTTTTCAAGAAGTACCATTTCCAAGTATATTCAGGAACAGTGGCTTGACACAGGCAGTGTTTGTGTAACTAAATTTCTTAACACTGAAATCCTCTTTCACTGTCTGGGCAGATGCTTTGGGGATCTTGATTATTGTCTTAAACCAATTTAAGATTTTAAGAGTGTAAGCCACACTAATCCTTACTACTGTCTGTCCAGTGTTAGTTAAATGGAAGGGAATTTCAGATCTGGAAAGATAGGTATAAATGTGGAGCAGTCTTTGGGGGAAGGCATAGATAATAGATGTTTTCTATTTCCTGCTTTTTTTCATATTTATATTTTCTGTAATGACAGATACTGCTTTTGTAATATGGAAGGGAAACTTTCTTACCATTTTCTCTGGTTGCAGTCTCTAAATGGACAACTAAAAGATTAGTTCAGTCAGTTCAGTTCAGTCACTCAGTCGTGTCCGACTTTTTGCGACCCCATGAACTGCAGCATGCCAAGCCTCCCTGTCCATCACCAACTCCCGGAGTTCACTCAGACTCACGTCCTTCGAGTCAGTGATGCCATCCAGCCATCTCATCCTCTGTTCCCTTCTCCTCCTGCCCCCAAACCCTCCCAGCATCAGAGTCTTTTCCAATGAGTCAACTCTTTGCATGAGGTGGCCAAAGTACTGGAGTTTCAGCTTTAGCATCATTCCTTCCAAAGAAATCCCAGGGCTGATCTCCTTTAGAATGGACTGGTTGGATCTCCTTGCAGTCCAAGGGACTCTCAAGAGTCTTCTCCAA
>NW_011495023.1:310353-330469 GCF_000754665.1 Bison bison bison | reverse complement strand
CTTGACGTACTCCTTTTCCTATTTGGAACCAGTCTGTTGTTCTATGTCCAGTTCTAATTGTTGCTTCCTGACCTGCATACAAATTTCTCAAGAGCCAGGTCAGGTGGTCTGGTATTCCCATCTCTTACAGAATTTTCCACAGTTTATTGTGATCCACACAGTTAAAGGCTTTGGCATAGTCAACAAAGCAGAAATAGGTGTTTTTCTGGAACCGTCTTGCTTTTTCGATGATCCAGTGGATGTTGGCAATTTGATCTCTGGTTCCTCTGCCTTTTCTAAAACCAGTTGAACATCTGGAAGTTCACGGTTCATGTATTGCTGAAGCCTGGCTTGGAGAATTTTGAGCATTACTTTACTAGCATGTGAGATGAGTGCAATTGTGCAGCAGTTTGAGCATTCTTTGGCATTGCCTTTCTTTGGGATTGGAATGAAAACTGACCTTTTCCAGTCCTGTGGCCACTGCTGAGTTTTCCAAATTTGCTGGCATATTGAGTGCAGCACTTTCACAGCATCATCTTTCAGGATTTGAAATAGCTCAACTGGAATGCCATCACCTCTACTAGCTTTGTTCGTAGTGATGCTTCCTAAGGCCCACTTGACTTCACATTCCGGGATGTCTGGCTCTAGGTGAGTGATCACACCATCATGATTATCTGGGTTGTGAAGATCTTTTTTGTACAGTTCTTCTGTGTATTCTTGCCACCTCTTCTTAATATCTTCTGCTTCTTTTAGGTCCATACCATTTCTGTCCTTTATCGAGCCCATCTTTGCATGAAATATTCCCTTGGTATCTCTAATTTTCTTGAAGAGATCTCTAGTCTTTAACCCATTCTGTTGTTTTCCTCTGTTTCTTTACACTGATCGCTGAGGAAGGTTTTCTTATCTCTCCTTGCTATTCTTTGGAACTCTGCATTCAGATGTTTATATCTTTCCTTTTCTCCTTTGCTTTTCGCTTCTCTTCTTTTCACAGCTATTTGTAAGGCCTCCCCAGATAGTCATTTTGCTTTTTTGCATTTCTTTTCCATGGGGATGGTCTTGATCCCTGTCTCCTGTACAATGTCATGAACCTCAGTCCATAGTTCATCAGGCACTCTTTCAGATCTAGTCCCTTAAATCTATTTCTCATTTCCACTGTATAATCATAAGGGATTTGATTTAGGTCATACCTGAATGGTCTAGTGGTTTTCTCTACTCTCTTCAATTTAAGTCTGAATTTGGCAATAAGGAGTTCATGATCTGAGCCACAGTCAGCTCCTAGTCTTGTTTTTGCTGACTGTAAAAGATAAAAGATTACTATTTTTTATAAATTATGGGAATTATTATGTAGTGTTATAAAAGTTTTTCATGAATATTCTTTTAGAAGTTTCTTAATATTTTATTTTATAGATGTCCTATTGTAATCTTATGAAGAGTTTAACATCTGCCTTTCGAAATATGTATGGTGTATCACGGTAAGTTTATTATCCATATTGCAGCTAAAATTATTAGTTATATATATTGCTGGTAAATGTCTATTCTAAATTGCGGTGGGCTATTCAATTCAGGAAATTGACTGTGCTATTTAAGTGCCATAATACCTGCTTTGTGTGATCTTGGTCTTCTTAAAAAAAAAAAACAGTCGTCCATTGGTGGGGGCGGGAGAGGGGACATTGGTTCTAGGGTACTCTCACCTCAGATACCAAAATTAGGGATGCTCAAGTCCTTTATATAAAATGGCATAATATTTGCATATAACCTACACATATCATCCCTTATACTTTGTCATTTTTAGATGATTATAATACCTAATATAAATGCTAGCCAAATAGTTGCCTAAGCATGGTAAATTCAAATTTTGCTTTTTGAAACTTTCTGGAATTAAATATACACACACACATATATATTTTCAAAATGAGGTGGTTTGAATCCAGAGATGTGGAACCCATAGACAGAGAGGCCCAACTGTATAATAAAATTTAAACTTGGACTTCTCTGGTAGCTCAGGGTAAAGAATCCGCCTGATTCGATCCCTGATTGGGGAAGATCCCATACGCCTCAGAGCAACTAAGCCATGCACCACAAGTTCTGAGCCCGCGCTCTAGAGCCCAGAAGCGGAAACCAGTGAGCCTTTGTGCTGCAGCTGCTGAGCCCGTGCACCCTAGAGCTCATGCTCTGCAGGTAGAGAGGCCACTGCACTGCCAACCTGATACATTGCACCTGGAGAAAAGCCCTCACAGCAACTGAAGACCCAGCATAGCCAAAAAAAAAAAAAAATCTGACCTTTAAAAAAAATTTTAAAGTCAGAACACAGTGAACATGGTTTATATTTCTTTTCATTTTGTGGCTCCCTAGGTCCTGGTTATGAAAATTGGTGTAGTGTTGAGCAGGATCAGAATTTTATATGATCTTTGAAATTATAATGACCTTTTTGCATTCATGCT
The DNA here is from genome assembly GCF_000754665.1 of Bison bison bison. NCBI lineage: Eukaryota > Metazoa > Chordata > Mammalia > Artiodactyla > Bovidae > Bison > Bison bison. The sequence goes on along the minus strand of NW_011495023.1, from coordinate 328,049 downwards.
TAATTCCCAGCAAGTGTCTAGGCTTCAATTTGCCATCCTCCAGGTCTGTGTAATTCTTACTTTAAAATGAAGTAACTCGGTAAAACAGTGCCCAGTCTTCCATTGTGTGCATTTCTGCTTAGGTTCCATCACACGACGCCAGTAGCTTGCTGCTTCAGTGAAACACTGAGCGGTGAGAAGTACACCGACCCTTTTAAGATTGGCTGGAGAGACTTGAAAGGTCTCTATGAGGACATCAGGAAGGTAAGAGATTTTTGACGATACTGTGAAGTTAGGTTGATTTCTTTGAATTATGAAAAAACAGTGCAGGTTTTCCCATGTGTGCCATGCCATTGCAGACCTGATTCCCAAATGTCTGGTTTTAAATGTTTCTTGAGCCGTGAGTATGGGGCAGTGTGGAAGATGCGATACAAGTCACCGCCCGGAGGCGGGCGATGGCAGGAATGGGAAACTGAAAAAAGAGAAGGTTCCAGCCACAAGTGCATGTGCACAGAGTCCTCTGACTCTTCCCCCCAGATCGGCCCCCTGCACCGGGCCTGGTGCGGCTCTGAAGCCTCCAGTGCCTCCTGCCACTGTCCTCCTCTCCAGTTCTGAATATCAGTGCTGGGATGCCCCCTACAGGACTTTCTTCATCAGGCATTCTGTTGCCCAAATTTTCAGTGGCCCCCAGCCTCACGTGGATTCTCCTCTGCTGCCCAAGATGCTCATGTTCCCCTGGTCAGCTTCCTTCCCCTTTCAAGGTTCTGCATTTTCCCCCGCCAGCCCCCGCCCCACTCTGCTGTCCGCATGGCACCAGCACTTCCTGTCCGAGGAGCCATGCAGAAGCTGTGGAGGAGGAGCTCCCTGAACGCCTGCCCCGGCCGTTGCAGTGCCTGCCTCCTCCAGCGTTGGCCCTGTGTCTGGTTAAGTCCCACGCCCTTTGCCTCCCCCCTGGGGCCCTAGGTTCTTCTCCCCCAATTCCCTGTTCTCCGTGAAGGTCTGCAGACTTGCCCTCTTGATTCTCCTCTGGATCCATTTCAGATGCTCCAGCTTCTTCCTGTTCATCATTTAAAGGACCATCCCCTCACCCTCTGTCCTCCCGGTTCCGCTCCAGTATTGCCAGCCTCTCTCTCTCTGTTCTGCCCCCTCATCACGGCTCCACCACCGCCCTTTGCCTTCCTATCAGCCTCTCACCTGAAACTGCCTTTGCCCCCTTCTACTAAATCCGACAGGCACTGCTGGCTTGAATCTTCCAGACCCTCTGAACATTGGACCCTGTTGCCCACAGCCCTTCCGCAAAGCCCAGCCCTTGGCTTCTGCACTGCCCTTGTGTTTCTCAGGCCATGCTTCAGTCGGCTTCCTGGGCCCCTCTCCGTCCCCTCCAGCTGTTCCCTGGGGTTGTTTGCTCCTCTTCTTGCTCTGTCTTCAGTTTCCCCGTTTCCGTGCTAAAGACTCCCATGTACTGGCTCTGGCCCAGACTGAATGTTCTCTCCTAAACTCTTGCCTGCTCCCTGGGCAGCTCTATGGAGTGTCCATCGCTGTTTCACACTGGCAGATCTGAAGCTCCGCTTTTTCCTACAAATTGTTTTTTCTCTTGTTTATCCTGTTGATGCAAAGTTATCACCCAGGACCTTGGGGAGGATCCTCGACTTGGCACTCTCCTTCTCCTCCATACCCTCCTCATCTCATCTCATCTCTCTCTCTCCTGAAAGTTGTTTTTATTTATTTTTGGTTGTGTGGGATCTTTGTTGCTGCACGAGAGTTTTTCTCTCGTTGTGGCAAGCAGAGGGGCTCCTCTCTAGCTGTAGTGCCCAGGCTACTCTTTGTGGTGATTTCTCTTGCAGAGCCCGGGTGCTAGGTGCACAGGATCCAGTAGCTGTGGTTTTCAGGCTTTGTTGCTCCGAGGCATGTGGGATCTTCCCGGACCAGGGATCAAACCGGTGTCCTTGCATTGGCAGGCAGGTTCTTATCCACTGGACCCTCAGGGAAGTCCCTCCTCGGAATCTGGCCTTCATTCTCCAGCCCTGGGTTTCTGTCACCCCACTGCCCCGGCTCTTGCCTCAGCCTGAGCCAGAGGTGCCTCCTGTGTGCTCCCAGGCAGCAGCTCTCAGCTCCAGGACAGGAGTCCTCACCCTGCCACACTACACTGCAGTCCTGTTTCCCTTCCCCTGCCTAGACTCTGAGCTCCGTGTAGACGAGAGGCTGTCCCATTTATCTCTGAAACCTCTGCGTTTATTATCGTCCTTGGCACCGACGGGGGAGTGCCGGGCCTGCTGGATCGTGTGCGCTTGAGCCCTGTGAAGGGCTGCTGGGCCCGTCTGTTGCTCCTGGGACACAAGCTCTGATTCTTCCCAGCAAGTCCCTGAGAGAGACGGGACACACAAGTGCCCATCCCCAGGACAGCTCTCCCTCCTCTTCAGGAAGCAAAATCCTCCTGAGCTTCTGTTCGCCAGGCATAGCTTGTCTCCTCCGTGAACTGCTCAAATTTCCTCGTCCACACTAATCTCTCCATTCTTTGACCCTTAATGCATTTAACATACGGCCATTGTTCAAGTTGCCACCGTATCACTCACTGAATATTTCATATTTTAAAAAATTTTGCTTCCCTAATGCCATCGTAAGCTCCTTGCAATCATGCATAGCGTGTGGTACACTTTCCCTGTGAACCTTTGGCTTGTGTGGCTGAGAAACACCTAAGCCAGACGCTGACGCTGCCCTTCTCTCTTCTCATCTCGTCTGCCACCCACCCCCCCCCCACCTTCTGCTTCCCCTGCACCCCGCCTCTTTGTCCTCCTGCCTCCACCCTCCTGCAAGCAGCCCTGTTTCCCTCCCTCTCCAGCTGTCACCAGCCATCTGGCGATCCCCCTCCTCCGCGGTCGCGCAGGGTCTCCGCCAGCGGCAGGCCCACCCAGCACTTAGGCCCAGCCGCAGGAGCCAGCTTTGTGGCCACATGGTGTCGGCACCTCTTCCTACCAAGTGTTGGATTTCCCCGTTGAAATGAATGCGCTAAAATCAAAGCTGTGTGAAAGAAATTCCACTGACGTTTTGTGTAGTTATGCCACCCTGTTGATGCAGAGAAACTTTGTTTCAGGAGCTCTTCATATCTACAGCAGAACTCAGGGAAATGTCTGAATACCATTTTGATGGAAAAGGAAAAGCCTTTCGACCAATTATTGTGGTGCTAATGGCCCGAGCCTGTAACATTCATCACAATAACGCCCGGTGAGTTACTTACGTTCTCTCCTCTGTTTTCTATTCGGCAAACCTTCCTTCCCAAGGTTACCGTTTACTTTCTTGGTACTTGTGTCTTCGAACTTACTTTGTGGTGAGTAATTTCCAGCTTTGTGTTCCCAAGGTCACCCTGGAGTCTAGTCTGGGCATCTTCCTTTTCCACGCTTTTTAATATCCACGGGAGAGCAACTTCAGCAGCAAATAAACATTTTAGAAAGAATTTTCAAAGCTACATTGAGTTTTCTCATGCAGAAGTAAAGAATGCCAGCACGTGTGCCTACTTGTAACTGTCGTACACACGGGGCCATTATTCCGAAGGTTGATGCTTATGAAGTCATGAGTTAGGCCCAGATTCTGGCCACCACACCCCCTGCAGGCCCGGACTTCCTGTGGCCTTCAGAAACATGCCAAAGAAAATTTTTCTTAAAAGAAGGCATTTTGACTTTTGGTCCTCAACTTCTGTGTTGCAAATATATGTAAAATTTTCAACTATTAAAACAACTGCCATGTTTTAACTTTAAAAGAAACGTTGAAACGACAGAGGACTTACCCATTGCCACTATTCTTAAAACTCTGCCATGTTACTGGAGTCTCTTCACTGTGTTTATTTTTACATCAGGCAGTCTACTGACGGACACTGCAGTGGACCATACTGTGCTGGCACGTCTTCCTGGTGTTGAATGTTTGCATTCTCCTCCCTTTTATCTGTAGATAGCTCAAGAAAAGATGTAGCCCTTAGGGAGGGCCTCGGGTTTGCCATACTGGGAAAGACTGAAGGCAGGAGAAGAGGGTGACGGACCATGGGTGGTTGGATGTTATCACGCAGACTTTGCCCAAGTTCAGTGGACGTGAACTTGGGCAAACTTTGGGAGATGGTGAGGGACAGGGAGGCCTGGCATGATGCAGTCCATAGCATCGCAAAGAGTCGAGCAAGACTTGGCACCTGAACAACAGCAGCAAAGCTTTGCCAGCACCAAATGTAAGGACGTTGTAAGAGCGGGTGTCAGGTGTCGCTTCCTGGCACATGCTCAGCTGCTTGTGCCCTCTGTGTCAGCTCCAGGGCACGACGCTGTGCCTCCCGTTTGCCCTGAGACTTTCTAAGTGCTCACAGGAGAGTCTGGACAAACAGTGGGGTCTCTGGGGGTGGCTGTTTGCCCATCATCAGGACCACTTCACCTAGAAGGCAGAGCAGCAGAAATACTCCCTCTGAACCAAACTTGAAATACCTCTCATGAGGTCTGGAACTGGGTTCCTCAGCCTTGCCTCTGCTGACTTTGGGAGCCAGGTAGTCCCTTGCTATGGGGACTATTCTGGGTCTTGTAGGGCTTTTGGCAGCTATTCCTGGCCTCCATCCAGTAGATGCCAGTGGTACCCCTTCCCCAGTCGATGACAACCAAAAAATGTCTCCAGACATTGCCAGGTGTCCCCTGAGGAGTAGAATTATCCCTGGCTGAGAACCTCTGGTGTAGAGATAGTGTTTATATCTTTAATTCCTCAGATTTAACACCTGGTACAGCTCATCACCCTCAGAGATGACATGGGAAGGAAAATATTCTGCGTTGCTTGCTTTAAATCCTGTCAGCTGTTATCCCCATTGTCAGAGCCTTCAGTTGATGTCATTGAAACTATAGAAATTGTTGGTTTGCAGGAATAAATAGGAGACTATGATACAGAAAAGGCATTGCTGGTTTAAAAAGTAAGTTCCATTCTGCCTTCCCTGGGGATGTCCTGGCTCCAGCTTCATTCTTCTCGTGGTGGGAGCAGGGCTGACTGAAGACTCAGCACAGAGCTGTGTCCAGCATTGAGAGGTGCCTCATGACTGGTGTGCATTCTTGGCACAGTAGCCTAGCACGATTACCCTCTGAGCCCCAACTTCTTGGGAATACTCACTGCCTAAGGACCCTTGTGGATCAGGCACTTAATGGACCGGGTGTCTTCCCACTTATAGGAGCGGGTTGGGAGCAGGGGGAGAGCTTCTGGAGAGCAGGGGCCATCTGTGCTTTTGCTGTAAGAGGTTTATGAGAACAGTGTGAGCAAAGGTGACTGATGATCCCAGGAGGGGCCCCACGGGCCTGTTTGCAGCAGAGGCCCCAGAACCTGTTCCCCTCTTCAACTACCTCCTTGTCAGTGTCGTCAGGATTGCTTCATCATTTGACAGTCGAAGTTGAGTGTCAGACATTTTCCTCCTGCTTCTGTGTATTAAATAAGTTAAGGGTAATCCTGGAGGGGACTTTAGAAAACAGAACAGAAACCATAAGAAATAGGGGGAAAACTACCTTCTGTTGCTTTATTTTTTTCCTTCATTAAGCTTTTTCACTTGTCCATTATATGTTCCCTACTAGATTATTGGGAATTCTTAACCTGAGGTCTGTGGAAGTTGTTGGGGAGTCTATGAGCCCCTTGGAATCGTATGCAAAATTGTTCATACCTTTTCATTTTTCTAGGGAATGGTATCAGTTCAGCTCAGTTGTGTCCGACTCTTTGTGACCTCATGGACTGCAGCATGCCAGGCCTCCGTGTCCATCACTAACTCCCAGAGCCTGCTCAAACTCATGTCCATAGAGTTGGTGATGCCATCCAACCATCTCATCCTCTGTTGTCCCCTTCTCCTCCTGCCTTCAGTCTTTCCCAGCATCAGGGTCTTTTCCAAGGAATCAGTTCTTCACGTCAGGTGGCCCAAGTATTGGAGCCTCAGCTTCAGCGTCAGTCCTTCCAAAGTATATTTAGAACTGATTTCCTTTAGGATAGACTGGTTTGATCTTCTTGCAGTCCAAGGAACTCTCAAGAGTCTTCTCCAACACCACAGTTCAAAAACATCAATTCTTCAGTGTTCAGCTTTCTTTATGGTCCAATTCTCACATCCATACATGACTACTGGAAAAACCATAGCTTTGACTAGACGGACCTTTGTCGGCAAAGTAATGTCTTTACTTTTTAATGTGCTGTCTAGGTTGGCCATAACTTTTCTTCCAAGGAGCAAGCGTCTTTTCATTTCATAGGTGCAGTCACCATCTGCAGTGATTTTGGAGCCCAAGAAAATAAAGTCTGTCACTGTTTCCACTGTTTCCCTGTCTATTGCCATGAAGTGCTAGGATCGGATGCCATGATATTCATTTTTTGAATGTTGAGTATCAAGCCAGCTTTTTCACTCTCCTCTTTCACTTTCATAAAGGGGCTCTTTAGTTCTTCATTTTCTGCCATAGCGTGGTGTCATCTGCATATCTGAGGTTATTGATATTTCTGCCTCCAGTCTTGATTCCAACTTGTGCTTCAACCAACCCAGCATTTCACGTGATGTACTCTGCATATAAGTTAAACAGGGTGACGTTCTCCTTGACGTACTCCTTTCCCGATTTGGAACCAGTCTGTTCCAAGTCTGGTTCTAACTGTTGCTTCTTGACCTGCATACAGATTTCTCAGGCAGGTCAGGTGGTCTGGTATTCCCATCTCTTGAAGAATTTTCCACCGTTTGTTGTGATCCACACAGTCAAAGGCTTTGGCGTAGTCAGTAAAGCAGAAGTAGATGTTTTTCTGGAACTGTTTTGCTTTTTCTGATCCAGCAGATGTTGGCAATTTGATCTCTGGTCCCTCTGCCTTTTCTAAGGGAAAGGCATACATGGCTTATATTGTCAAAGGGTGATATGGCCCCAGAGGCTTAAGACTTAATCTTCAGTTTTCTTCTGTGTATCCTGGTAACCACAGCACCTGGCCAGGTAAAGTAGAATGCACATAGCAGATAATGAGACTTGAGAGTCCAGAACACAGAGTTGTGGTGGATTCCGAGCCATGTGCCCAGAGCCCGCCTTAAATGAAGGACCTTCTGGCCACACTGCTGAACCCGTGTTGCTGGAGGAAAGCCTTTGCTTCTCGGGCTCCTCGAGGGCTGTGCCGGCAGCCGAGAGTCCTCTTACCTGAGCCCGTCCACATGCAGGGACTGGTAGATGAAGGGCCATTCTAGCGCCACGACACACGGTGAAATGGCAGCAGCTTCGGAGAGGCCTGCCTCACAGAAACCCCTCCCTGCCTCACGTGTTCATCCCAGGGGTCCTGAGCAGACATCCTGTGCTCCGAACCTGAGAGTCTGCTTCCTGGAGCACCGTGCCCTCAGAAGGGTTCAGTAAAACCCAGCTAGCTACCTGTAAGTCAGAGCTCACTTTATCAGAGAATCCAGTTGAAAAACGAGCTCTGTAAGAAAGAAGATTTCTGTGAAATGCTCTGCTTACCGACCATAGCACGATTAGTGTCTCTTCTCCAATGAGCCAAACCTGTCCTGTTTAGAGACCTCCTTAAAGGTACCTGTTCTTACCATTGGTGTTGACACCACCTGTTTCTCGTGGAAATCTTGCAGCCCTGGAGAGTGGGTATCAGGACCAGTGAGATAACAGGCCTACTGCAGTTACACTGGGCACGGATCTATTGATCGCGACTGTACAGGCAGTCAAGTGCCCCTGAATCCTATTATTGCACTTTGCAAAGCCAGACATTTGATTAGATAGAACAGATCGGATGATGTGTGTGTGTGTGTGTGTTTAAATAACGCAGTCTTCACATTAGTTAACAGGTCAAGCTTCCAAATGTGAAAAAGTCTTAAATTCATTGGAAGTAACTTATGATCCTCATGACAGCAAAGGAAATTACAAAAGCTTACTGTAGGAAAGCTGTAACAAAATAGTCATAAGAGCACCAGCTCACTTGAATGATTTCTAGGGTCAGGCCGCTAAAGATTTTAGACCCATTCCTGGTCTAGAATGTGTTGTGAATCATTGAGCCAGGTACTGCCATGGCTGTTTGTGGGTTAGGAAGTTTGGTGCCCTAGGAAATGTTTTTGTCTTTAAGCCAGGAGATGGCACTTTTCATGTGTCCATACTCATTATTAACATGGATCTACAAGTAAAGTCTGTAACAGAGGACACCTACTGAGGTAGAGAAGGCTTTAGTAACCAGAGGCTTGTCCACTTCATGGGTGAGGTCAAGCTCCAACCGAAAGGAACATCACTGAGATCAGGACGACTGTAGGGCTCGCTCTTCAGGCTCCTGGCCCCCAGGGGAGGCTGAGTCCATCACTGAAGGAATCACCTTCTGCACCTTCATCAGCTGGATCCATTTGCAAAACCCCAGCACTGCATCATTCGATGTCACCATGGGTCCTGTGGAGAAAGCCATCCTGGACAACTGCAGGTCTGAGATATCACCATGGGGGTCACTCTCCACATGTCTAAGGATTCTAAATGCAGTGCTTCAGAGGCAAGAAAACAGCCAATAGCGTGAGTCCTGCATCATTTACAAGGCAGCTTTGCAGGCATCTATTTTTATCTGGAGATAGATCTGAAATATTCAAGAGCTGCTGCCCTTGGATGTCAGTTCTTTTCTCCTGATATTAAAACTGTTAATGGATTCATGACTGTAGGGTTAAGTTTAAAACTGCCATTCCCTTCAAAGAAAGACAGTCTTGATACTAGTCTGGTGTGCTTGTTTGAGTTTTCAGAGGTGAATGGCCAGTGACCAAGGACAGTGACCTGCAAAGCGAGTCAGAGCTCGCAGGCACCTCTGCTGTCCCTGCGATGGAGGGCACCTCTGACGGTCATGCCGGTAGTGTCCCCATTGTGCCAGTGAGGAGTACAGCAAAAGAGCAGATTGCAGGGCCAGAGACCAAGGCCAAGAAACCGGGGTAGAGGATGAGATGCGGCGAGTGAGAGATGGTGAGGAACCCTTCCATGGCCCCCTCACCCCAAGTTCAGCCTGCACCCTGAGTGCCGCTGCAGATGGGGAGACACTTCAAGGTTGTATCAATAATGTGGAAAAACAAGCTTTTAGACAGAAGCAGCAAAATCAAGTAATTTTAGGAATGAGATCACTGAAAAGGAAACATTTGAGCATCAACAGAAGAGGCTGGCGAAAGCAGGCACTGTGTTAAGCTGAAAAATGGCTCCACAAAAGGCATCCACGTCCTAAGCCTTGGGACCTATAAAGTGCTGCATTTTGTGGCAGGAAAACGGTCTTTGCGGGCGTGCTTTCAGCTAGGATTGTGGAATGGAGGCATCATCCCGGGTTTTCGGACGCGCCCTAAATGCAGTCACTGGTAGCCCTAAAGAGGGGAGCAGAGGAGATCGCCTCACACAGGAGAGGGCATGTGAAGACGAAACGGAGGGGCTTGCAGGGGCGCCTTCTAGCTTGTGGCCACAAGCAAAGGTCACCAGCAGCCAGGAGAACTGGAAGGAGTGAGGAGAGGACCCTGCCCTTGAGGCCCTCCAGGGAGCCTGGCCTTGCCAACACCTTGGTTCCAGTTCAGGGGAACTGTTTCTGGACTTGTGGTCTCCAGAACGGTGGGAGAATTTCTGTCCATTTAAACCAGCACGTTTGTGGTGACCTGTCTCAGAGCCCAGGAAACTAGCACAAATGCCGTTGTTCGCATCGTGTCCTGTCCGTGTGGGGAGTGTGCCTGGCGGGCTGCTCCCTCCCTCTGGAGGTGCGTCTTTGGGATGCGCCAGGACTGGCAGCGCAGGCCCAGCAGGAAAGCGGGACGCTGTCCACGTGTCGCGCGTTGCGGGCCCACCCGGCTCAGTGGCAGATAAGAGACTCTAAAGTGCGTCTGTGCGGATATATTCAGTGTACTGAAAACGTGGCTATATATACTTTCATCAGATAACAGTTCACATCCTGAAGAACTTTAGAGACAGAGACTTTGTTGCCTTTTAAATAGAGAATTTCTTCAGTACCAAACTGATCGTGTCCATTCTTATCCTTTAAAACTCGAGATGACATGAAGTGTCAGAGGAGAGGTCACCCTCCTGTGACTGCGCCCTTCAGAGCAGGGGGCACTGCCTGCCCGCAAGCTGTGAAGACACTTGGAGAGAAGTTGGCACAAGACCTTGCTTGAACTGAGCCGCCAAGTTCAGGTTGCCTTTCAGGCTGGAGAGACTTCTCATGCCTGCAGTTTAGAGGCTTGGCCACAGGAAGGCAGCAGAGACCACGCTTCTGTCAAATTCCTTAGGAGCCGCTTCGTTTTGGGGCTTGCGGTAAGGCAGGTGAATGCCCCCCACTCACAGATCAGCATTTCCCTGACTCTCTGCGTCAGACTCAGTGGGTCTGCCACTTCAGAATCCCAGTTCCTGAGCCCCATCATGAGAGATCCCAATTGCTGTGTCTGAGGAACTTTCAGTCTGCATTTTCAAGACAATTGGTTTTTGACGAGGTGGGCCAGAGATGAGATTTAAGGAATAGTAAGCTAGTGCTAACAAGCAAAGTGAAACGCTTCTCTTTAGAATTGCCAGAAGAGATAAACAGAACATAGTGTACTATTTAGAAGTAGAGCCTCCTGTAACCCACCTGAGAACTCTCTGGTCTTCATACAGTCCCTGTAGTTTTCGGAATAGATGTGCCACTATCCCTGTTAAAGTGAAAACCGCATTTACTATTTAAATTTATCTGCCTCCTCATTTGTTGCAAGTCAGGGTAATCCATTGACAAAGTTTGATTTTCTTTTTGGAGACAACCTCACTCTCAGGGTTTGCTTGTCATTTAAAGACTTGGCGTTATATATCAGCATGAATGGGAGGAAAAAGTGTTTTATTTCAGTCACATGTCAGCTTGGTGAAGCGTACGTGGAGAGGTCATTATTCCATCTATCCCATCTGTGCTTCTAATTCTTCATTCTAATATTTAGAATCTGGTGAGGGGGAACCCTTGATGGTGGTGAGGGGCTGGCTGAGTCATCGCTCGCTCTTGCAGGTGTGGAGTGCAGGGTACAAGAACCTCTGCTTTCTGAGGTTCAGGGCCTCCTTTCTCCTGCTGTCTCGCCTGGCAGGTTTTCCTAGCACCTCTCTCAGGAGCTGGGAAAGTGTGGCCGCTCTTTCACAGCGGGAAGTAGAAACGGTGCCCATTTTTTTGAAGGTATGATTCGGTTCAGTACTTGTAAGATTTCGTCTTCACACAGTGTGAGTCGTTTCCGGAATCTGTAAATTTGACTTCCAGACTATTATGCTGTGCTTGGGTATGCAGTGGCAGCATTTTCCAGATAGAATCTCACACACGCGAAAGCCTACGTGTGCAGGAAAAAGTATATCAGATAAAATGAGGAAGCGTCGAAAATGTGAGGCTCATCCTACATAGGGGCTGTGTCATGATGCCACAGAATGTTCTAAGCAAGAATCCTGGTTTCGTCAATTTAGGCATACAAAATGGCATTTTTACATACATGAAGAGTCTATGAAATTTCAAAATATTTCAAGAAATCTTTGTTTTTAAGTATTTAAAAATTACAAAACAAAAGCCACCCCAGTGTCTCAGTGAGCACTGCCACTTTGCTGCAGCTTCTCGGCAGGGCCCCGCCTGCTGCTGCGATAATGGCAGTGGCGCCCGAGGGAGGCTGGATGACTCTCCCAGTTGCCTGAAGGTGACTCTGCTATTAACCAATAGCAAGTACATATTTCATCAGACTGAAATTCATTGAGAAAGTGTTCTAAAAAAAATAGTCTATTTAAAAAATGACCGTAAAAGTGTACATCTTTTTTTGTGCATTCAACTCAAAAAAAGATAGGATCCAGTAAATGTACCTGGAAAATATTTAAGGTCCAAGCTTCTTCCTGTAGGGTCTGTGAGTGTCTCACTGAGAAATTTGGAGCAAGCTCCTGGAAGCCCTTTGAAGCTCCATTTTCTCACTCACTAAAGTGGTCTTACCAGATCATTTGTCCCTCCCTACTATGAAGGAGGCTGTGATCCAGAAGTATTTAGAACAGTTATAAGTGTGACATTAATAAATAATAAGCCGCACTTGACAGTTTGTTTCCAAGCTAAAAGCAGCTGGAAGGTTCTGAGGTTTAGTTCTAAAAATCTTAGGTAAGAGTTGCTGGCAAAGTACTATATTTTAAAATTATATATAAGGCAAAATGGGAAGATAGTCTTCAGGCTGATTCAGTAGTTAAATTCTAGCATCTGTACTGTAGCTGTACATCATTTTTCATGGCTTTCTGCTAGAACTGAGGCATTAGAAGGAGCACTGGCTTTTGTAGATTTTCAGGTTAGATTTTTAAAGAAAACATCACATTTCAGGATCCCCTTCACTTTTCTCCTGAGAGAACGTGATATTTGAAAAGTAAGCTAGAGGAATAAGTGAAACATTTGGTTAGCATGTGTTTGATCCAGGCTTCTGTTTTTAGGTTCAGAAAATTCAGTTGGTTATTTTCCCAGTTTGATTTTCTCAAAATTCGGTTTTTTTAAATTTCCCTAGAAGATTATGGTGATAATAATCATGATTAAAAAGAAATTGAAGTCCTCTTCTAGCTGTAGAACTCACATCCATGTATCTTCTTGGAGTGCTTTTCCTGTATTTTCTGTTAAATATGGGAAATGAAAGTTTAAATTTCAAATGCACAGGTTAAACATGAATTGGAACTCATACTCCAGTATGAATGAATTATCAATTCATATTGATAACCAGTGTCAGTAGCCAAGTGGAATTATGAATTCCAGCTATCTTGGTTATGGAGGTCTTAGTGCTAAACATGTGGTGGTGGTGATTTAGTCACTAAGTCGTGTCCGACTCTTGCAACCGCATGGAATGTAGCCCGCCAGGCTCCTCTGTCCATGGGATTCTCCAGGCAAGAATACTGGAGTGGGTTGCCATTTCCTTCTCCATACTAAATGTGTAAGATGGTATAAAAAGGTTTGAATAGTGATTGGTGGTTCTTTAACACACGATTCTCTAGGTTGCTTTTCGCCTATCTTCCCCATCAATTTCTGAAATTTAGTTGTAATCTAATTGTAAACTTGATCAACTGACCAAGACCGCTGTTACAAGACATAAAGACAATTGTTATCAGTCCAGTGCCCAGACTTATAAGCTATTTATCCTCCTTTTGTTGTTCATTATACAAATTTTACTTCTTAATGTGGTGTCCCGAAAGCATAATCTTGAATCACAGTATCTCCTGTGTTTTTAAATGTTCTCCAAATGATAGCATTGGCTGTGTAGGGAAGCCGAAGTTTTTATACAGTTTCTTTCAGAGAAATAAAATTCTTTATCCTAGATCCAATGTCCACTTTTCACAAGATGATTGCTGAGAAGGTTATTAGGCGGCATCTCTGTTAAAAAGCATTGCTTTCTGTTAACTAGAAATGTGCAAGCAAGCCAGCGTGCCATTGCCTTAATTGCAGAAATGATCCATACTGCCAGTCTGGTGCATGACGATATCATTGATGATGCAAGTTCTCGGAGAGGAAAACACACCGTTAATAAGATCTGGGGTGAAAAGAAGGTACGTGCAGCTTTTTGGGTTTTTTCATCTTTCATATTAAATGCCACACTCTTTGGATTGCATTTATTTTTCAGATTTGTCTCAAATGATGAAAATGTGTTTCATCAAATGTGGTCTTCTAGCTTTCAAAATAGTTTCTTGTATATAGCTTTCATCTATATACAGATGTTTGATTGTAGATAATACCATAGAAAGATAAACTTACTATTTCTATTTAATCACAGTTTTACATAGAATTCGGTTAAGGAAAGCATATTTGTAGTTATCCAAAAAGTGTCTCTTATGAGGAGTCACACCTTTTACTCGGGCTCAGATTACTCAAATTCACCTGAATTCCTTAACCACCACATGTGAGAGTGTCAGGGCAAGTAAATAAAACTAAAAAAAAAAAGTATAAATACCCAAGCACGCACGCACACACACGCACACACGCACGCACACACACACACACACACACACACACACACGTATTCCCTCTCCATTCCTTCCCATCCCTCACATGTCTGTAGTACCTGGTTCCCACCTGTTTGCCAGTCGTATTCAAAGAAGAAATAATGCCTTAATTACTATGTTTGCATGCCAGTTTTGCTGTAGTATACACAATTCTGTTGTATAATCAAGTCCACAGTTTGAATTGTAAGCCTCTTATCGCCAATTTTAGATGAAAGGGTTTTGTGTCCTGTGACGTGGCCTGCAGTTTGCTGTGTCCATTTTCAGGGCCACTTGAGCGCTTGGGCAGAGGAGGCTAAGTGCACAAGTTGGCGTTTTCTCCTGCCTGGCCCCTCTCGTGAGTGCCTCTGCTGTTGGGGGCCTCCTGGGTGCAAACGGGAGATCGTGTTTCGACCCTCACTGCCTCTCTCAGCTGCGTGGCTGGTCCGCCCTGCCCGGAGCCACCTCCCCTTCCCTGGCCCTCAGACAAGACGGCGTGTTACCAGTAAAGGTCCATCCACACAGTACTGCCTCCGTGAGCCCTGGTTTCCCTGCCTGTGTCTCTAGCGCCGCTTTGCTTTCAGCCCTCATCCCAGCCATCCCCAGTCTGGCAGCTTCACTTCCCTTTTGGCCCCAGGGATCCCAGGGCCGAGAGGAAAGAGGCAGGAGCTGGGAGACCCTGAGCCTTCAGCTGCTCGAGCTGTGGGGTGGAGGTGAATGTTGTGAGCCTGTAAGTCACGATGTGTACAGTGACTTTATCAGTGTGCATTTACAGTTATGTCAGGGTACCTCATACAGCGTATGTTGTATAAAATGATGTTTAGTTGGTAAACAAACTGAACATCACTAATTTTTAAATGCCGGAGAACTAATAGACAATAAAAACTTGGAACTTCTCTGGTGGTCCAGCAGTTAAGACTCCACGCTTCCACTGCAGGGGGCATGGGTTCAATCCCTAGTTGAGGAACTTAGGTCCCACGTGCTGTGTGGAATAAAGACTGAAAATGTGGTTATGTTGCATATTCTAGGGATTAAAATTTCCATGAACTCTATCATTTATAACTAGTCTTTAACACTTATGCATATCCTTTAAGTATGCAAATTAGTATACTTGATTATTGCATATAATCCAATCATATGGTTTATAATTAATGGCAAACAGTGCAAACATTTAACTCATCATCTAAAGAAGATTGAAAAAGTATCCATGCATGTTCAGTGAAAAAATGTCTTGTTCTGGAATGATAGGCCGTGTAATAGTGTACTAAGAGCTTTGAACTTGGAGCCAGGGTTCCTTGGTTTAGGTTTCATTGAGCAAAGCACGCGTGGGGCCATGGTGTGTGCCAAGTACTAGCTGGGTGATTCACAATCTGTGCCCTTAGGGGTTTGGCAAATAGGAAAAAAGTGGGAAGAGAGCAGTGCCCGAGGGGCGCTGTGCTCACAGGTCAGACCGAGGGGTCTCAGTGGACCTCCTGCAGGTACCGCCTGAGCTAACCCTGCACACGAGGCACCAGGTGAAGGGGAGGGGCTTTTTGAGCAGAAGAAACAGTAAGTGCAGAGGTGTAGCCACACGGTGTGATGGGAGAACGAATGGTCCAGAACTAAATGAAGGCAGTGGGATGCATTTTGTGGTGGCCAAGGATGAAGCCAGGGCATCAGGCACTTCCCATCTCCAGGCGTTCGTTTCTTTAGCTCTCAACTGGAGAGACAGACTGGGTAATCTCTGAGAGCCAAGAGATTTCAAACAGGGTCCCAAACGTGTAAAATAATCCCGCTGAGGAAGAGGAAAAACGGAGACCCAGGATGAGCCCTCTCTCCCTCCCATTCTGGACTTCTCTCCTGAGAAACTTCATTGTTGGCTCCAGTGCTCGGACACTTTTCTCTCAAGGTTTTTCTTCTTTTCTAGGCTGTCCTTGCTGGTGACTTAATTCTTTCTGCAGCATCAATAGCTCTGGCACGAATTGGAAATACAACTGTTATATCTATTTTAACCCAAGTGATTGAAGATTTGGTGCGTGGTAGGTTAATTCTGACTTTTCTTCTTTATTCATTCTTAGTATTTTACCAGCTCTCCGCCCCCCCGCCCCCTGCCAAAAACAAAACAAAACCCTCACCTGGCCACTTTCCTTCTTTGTAGGTGAATTTCTTCAGCTCGGGTCAAAAGAAAATGAAAATGAAAGATTTGCACACTACCTTGAGAAGACTTTCAAGAAGACTGCAAGTCTGATCGCCAACAGTTGTAAAGCAGTATGTACGTTCTGTTTCTTTTCAAGTTAAAAAAAAAAAAGCTTTCTAGCTCTTTCTTCGGAGAAGGCAGTGGCACCCCACTCCAGTACACCTGCCAGGAAAATCCCATGGATGGAGGAGCCTGGAAGGCTGCAGTCCATGGGGTCGCTGAGGGTCGGACACGACTGAGCGACTTCACTTTCACTTTGATGCACTGGAGAAGGAAATGGCAACCCACTCCAGTGTTCTTACCTGGAGAATCCCAGGGATGGGGGAGCCTGGTGGGCTGCTGTCTATGGGGTCGCACAGAGTCGGACACGACTGAAGTGACTTAGCAGCAGGAGCAGCTCTTTCTTGGGAGCTAATTCTCATAGAAAAAGTTGCACTGGAAAATCTTAAAATAGTGACCAAAATCCCAAGGGTAATTGAGAAAAGAATTGCATCCCCAGACAGCAGAGAACTTCTGCTGTGGTTTTCATTTTTGCTGTTTAGGCATCAACTTTTTATCTTTCCTCCTAGGAGTCGAATCAAGACAAGCTTTCTAATATATTCCCCAACCTGATTTCCAAATGGGTGCAACATTTTGAACAACTAAATGGTCTCCCTCATGGTTACCACACCCCGTTTTGTACATTTTACATGTAAAAAGTTATAAAGTGCTCTGCTGTGTTCTTAAATATTGACCTGGGTGAAAATATCCGACTAACAGATTGTACCAGTGTTCTGTGTCCTTTTCTATGAGTGATAAACCCCTCCCAGTTCTATGGACTATAAAAAAGTCCTTGTGCTTCTGAGTATAAGCTGAGCCTGCACCATAACTTTTCTGTACCTATTGCTTTCTCATGGCCTTCCCTCCACTCTTCACATAATTTCCTTTTTTAAAAATCAATATTGTCTTTAATCATTCAGTGCTAGCCCACGGATGAGAGACAGTTCTCTGCCTAGAATTATTCATCTGACCGTCTTTCAGCCTAGCAGAGACGCAGGATGAAAACTGGGCCAAGTAAGAGTCCCTGTGATTAAAGCAGCAAGAAGGGGAGACTGCTAAGGGGCACGTGTCAGTTGCTCTCATGATACACTCTTAACATAATTACAGTTGAAGAGAGCTTTTTCTCAGGCCTCTTAGGTGAAAAAGCCCCTTGCCAGTAATGTGTCTGGAAAAGTATCAAGAAATGTGTAATTGAGCCAAAAAAGAATGAAGACAACACTTCTTCCTAAAAAGACCCAATTAAAACCCAAAGGAATGTGAATTATGTAGACCATGATGGCCACAGTCTCAGCCATTTTTGTCTTTTTATTGAAAGAGCATTTTTTCTTAATTTCCCAGAAATTGTGAGTGTGGTTTTCTAAAAAAAGAGAGACAAAAATAGGATAGGCCCGAGAATGCTAAATTAGAAAAAAGAAAAATTTTAAATGGTGGCCTTCAATCTTAATTAATCTTAAGAACATTGATGTTTCATTGTTCATCATACCCTTGATGGCCAATGTCTCCATGCAGCTGGAGACCCAGGCTCACTAGTGTGTTAGGTGACAGTGAAATCGTCCCAGGCCTGAGGCTGCAGAGAGAGAAGCACAGCC
>NW_011495023.1:240153-310253 GCF_000754665.1 Bison bison bison | reverse complement strand
CCGCAGAGTGGACATTCCACAGGGCAGCGGCGCTTGCTGCCCCGGAGCCAGAACGGGAGCGCGCACTCAGTGAGCCACGCCATCGGGGAGAGACTGCATTCGCTGTCCTCTGCTTAGGAAGCCAAAGACAGGGCCGCACGTGTATTCGTTCATAAAGAGGGCCTGGTCCCTCACAGGTAGGCAGGTACAGGTGGACCTCATTAAAAATGAAATGTCTCAGGCTGTCCACTAGGAGGCAGGCTGCCATCAGCCCTGAACTGCCACTTTTCTTGTGATTTATTCCTGAGCTCCAGAGCTGTTAGAATTAATAAAGCAGGATGCTAGTGTGAGCTCCCTGAATAAAAGTTTTTATATATAAGTGCCTATGGGGAGAGATGTTCCAGAGGTGTTATATATTCAAAACTATTTTTATGTGGTTTTGGTATTTAAACGCAGACACATGGGCTCTGAGAGAACACACGCAAAGCAAATTAGAGACACCAAAAAGAAGGGGTAAGAATTTAAACATCAGAAGCATTAGAGAAGAACTAATGAACCTCAGGACGTCATGGCAATTTGAAGGAAACCTCACAGCTTGCAGTTCATTGTCCTAAGGACTGTTTAATGAAAAATGGTATTAAATCTAAGAGAGGGCTGTTCAGGATTGTTTTGGGACACTGACTGATGTTAAAATAGAAGTAATCTTAAAAGGTGATTGGCTCTTTGTTTCTGTACATAGTCACACAAAATACATTATGTAGTTTACCCGCGAGCACTGTGCCTTGTTCCCCAGAAAGCCTCACGGGAATGAGGCCAGAGGGTCTGGCGGCCCATCCAGTGTTTTCCAGTCAGACGGTAGCTGAGCGGAGATTTGAACCAGAACTGGATATGATAACCCTGCAGATTCATGTATTCATTCATTTTCTCGTTTGTTTTTCCCCTGAATTTCTGTTCTCTCGAGTGCTGCATGTGGCCTGGAATCAGTGAGCTACTGTCAAAGCTGCAGAGGGCCGCCCCAGAGCCTCGGGTTGTGAGTCAGAGCTGGAGAACGCCTACTTTTTATATGATATTCTTATCTAGTCTACACGTAGTCCTTATTCAAATGTTAGTAGCTCTCATAATATTGTTAGAACAAGTGGGAACGTTGTTTTCTGGCCCAGGATCTAGTCTAGGATCTCATGTTGCATTTAGTTGTCGAGAATCTTTTTTTTTTTTTCAATTTGAAATATAGTTGTGTTTTAGGCATATAGGAAAATGATTCAGTGATTATATATATATATATATATGATTATTTCCACTATAGCTTATTATAAGGTATTGAATATAATTCTCCGGCTGTATAGTAAATCCTTGTTGTTTATCTGTTTTACTTATAGTAGTTTCTGTCTCTTAATCCCATATTCCTAATTTATCCCTGTATCCAGTGGTAAACATAAGTTTGTTTGCTGTGCCTCTGTTTCTGGTTTGTATTTAATGATTCATTCTTATTATTTTTTAGATTTCACATATAAGTGACATCGTATAATATTTTTTCTCTGACTTACTTCACTTAGTATAGTATTCTCAAGTTCCATCCATATTGCTGCAAATAGCAGTATTTTATTCCTTTTTGTGACTGAAGGATATTCCAGTGTGTGTGTGTGTGTGTGTGTACACACACACATACACATCTTCTTAAACCAGTTTTCTATTGCTGGGCACTTGGGTTGCTTCCGTGTCTTGGCTTGGTAAGGCTGCTGCCATGCACGCTGGGTGTGTGTGTGTTGCAGACGTGGTGCTAGGCCATGGTGTGGAGTGGGCTGGGCTGGGGCCTGGGCACCGTGGCTGCGGAGCTTGGGCTGTGGCCTGGGACCTGGGCTGCCTCTGTGGCCGGCCTCTCCCAGGACCTGTTGGCCCAGATCCAGCTCCAAGCAGGGGTGTGAGGCGGGCAAACCAGAGCTGTCGGCTGGGGACTGAACCGCTGTGTGCTCCTCCCAGGGGCTGTCTGCCCAAGGCCCATGGTTAACATGGTTGCCTGTTTTCCCACAGCCACGCTAACCAAATGTAGCCTTAGACTTGAGTGTTTGACAGTCTGACAGATGAGAAATGGTGTTACAATGGAGTTCTAATTTACACCTCTCTTTTCTGGTGAAGTAGAACTCCTTTTAAGATGCTGAAGGGCTGCTTTCAGTTCTTTAATTTTTGTGAATTGTATATTCATGTCTTTTGCCCATTTTCTTGATGGGTGGTTGGTCTTTTCTCCTCAGTTTTAAAAAGTTCTTTATATATGAAGAGCATTAACCCTTTATCTGTGATTTTATGTTGAAAAAGTTTTCTCCCAGTGTTTTCCATTGGTTTCTGACAACCACCTGTTTTGGTATTTTTTTAATATAATGGTGGAGCTCCAATAATCTCCATTATTTTTAATAAATAAGACCACAGTACGTATATTAACTCTCATAGTGATGTAAACACACCCTTTAAAGACAGAGATGCTCGATAGATGTCAAGGGCTGTGCCCTTGTCGATGTGATCTTTCTGATGGTTTTGAGGAGAGGTGCAGAGGAGTCTCCTGAGAGGTGTGGTCCTTACCGCCCACCCTCGACTCGTGCGCCCTGTGGCCTGGCTGTGGACCTGCTTCAGACAGAACAGTTAGCTGAGCTCCGCTCCACCCTCCCCAGGACTCAGATGGGGGCCGACTCTGAGGCTGAGACGAGACGCGTGCATGTCAGCCTGCCCCCTTTCTGGTTTGGATTGTGTCCCTTCTGACTTTCCTGGTCAGACAGGCCTCACGGGGCAGGGGCAGCAGGGGAGGGGTGCTCTTCACGCCATCTTGGGCAATCTGAGCAGCAGTGTCTCTTTACTGCCTGGCTTTGCGGGGGCGGTGAGGCGAACTCAGGGCTCTCTGCTTCCTGAGCGCCATGACCGGCCTCTCTGAGCCTCGACTTTGAGGCCTGTTAAAGGCAGCAGATCCATGTGATCGGGACCAGTCTGAGGCAGACCGCCTGGGGTTCGGTCCTGATTTCGCCACCTCCTCATCCTGTGACACCTGGTCTCCGCTGTGTCTCGGCGCCGGCCTCCTCAGTGAGTGGCAACGTGAGAAATCTCAGGATAGTGCCCAGCAGAGTGCTAAGTGGTTGTTGACTTTTACCCTTATCAGCCCCAGAAGAGGTATTTATAGGCTGTTGTGAGATCTAAGATGAGGCACAGTGCTTATCCTATGTACTCCAGACATTTTAATCCATTGAGTTTAGAAATAGAATGGCGTTTTTAAAAATCGACTTCTCAGGAAGGAAGTTTGTATTTCTGTGCTGCTTTGTGCATAGGAAATAGCATCACCCTCTACAGAACTGCTTTATGAGTTATTTCTGTCTAGAAAGGGGATGTCTTTGTTTTCTGGGCTCAGCATGTCCCAGGCTGCCCGAGCCTGGCTACGCACTCATTCTCTCAGCCAGGTTGATGCACTTCTTGACTTCTTTCACAATTTCTGCACTGTCTCCCCCGGTGGTCTCATGGATCCCTCCCTACAGCCCACCGTGGGTCAGTGCCTGCCGGTGGTAAGGTCTCTGCTGTTGAGAGCAGTTGAGTTTTTCATTCACTCAAGTGAGCGGCCGCCTGGCCTTTTACCACGTGTGCGTTTTTATCGAGGACACATGACCAAACATGACACAGGCATGGGCTTCACTCAGTCCCTGAAAACCTGCTCAGGTTATGTGTTCCGGCTGCGGCAGCAGACCAGGACACTCCCCGGCTCCTGTAGGCACAGCAGCGGAGGAGGAGGGCTGGTCACAGTCTCGGCAGACACTCGGGGTTACAGCTAGACGCGCGAGGTGTGCAGAGAGCATGGGTGGCGTCACGTGTCCTCCTTCCAGCCTCTGCTGTGGGCGCTTGTGAGCCTTGGCTTTACAGACGAGGAAACTGAAGCACAGACAGGATCACGAAGGTCACGTGGTAACTGAGGGGCAGAAGCGCAGCCCCCCAGGCTCACTGTGGCGCCCACCTGCCTGTGCCCAGCAGGGTCCCCCATGTCCCCAGAGGCCGACGAAGGAGAGGGCTGAGGTCAGATGGGAGGCCCAGGTCACTGTGGCGCCCACCTGCAGGCTCACTGTGGCGCCCACCTGCCTGTGCCCAGCAGGGTCCCCCGTGTCCCCAGAGGCCGACGAAGGTGAGGGCTGAGGTCAGACGGGAGGCCCAGAAGAGCTCTGTCTGGCTCTCGGGGCCAGTCCAGGCCCTCTCTCCCCTGGAGGAGTGTTCTCTGAAGTGTGGCTGGGCCTGCTTTGCATGCTTAGCAGAGCAGTGGGAAAAGTGCTGAGTAACCAGTGCCAGCTGGGCTTTTTGAGTTTTACAGGAGACTTAGAAGTCCTATTCCCTCAGTGAACAGGGAAAAAAGCTTTTATACAGTTACCTGACTTCTTGTGAGAGAAGCATGGAAACGGTAGGACCGGGGACTGTCCTTAGGTAACGCAAGAATCACACCTGTGTCTGAAGCGTGAGGCTTGAGGCTGGTACAGACACCAAGAAAAAACAGCTTTTCAGAATCAAGTGAAATCAACAAAAATGATTATAAGGACTACAAATGGGGAAATGAAGTATGGCCACATCCTGTGTACGATTAGATCAGATCTCTACTCCTAAAATAAGGGTAAGTCAGTAGAAAAATAAAAATAATGCCAGCAGTTGGGCCAGGTTTGCCAGGCACTGGAAGACAGCATTTCAGATACTGTAGTCTGTTTGGTTTGCACGTCAGAAAGACTGACTAGCAGAACTGGTCTTTTTTTTTTCTTTTGAAAGTCGCTCAGTGGTGTCCAACTCTTTGCAACCCCATGGACTGTCCATGGAATTCTCCAGGCCAGAATAGTGGAGTGGGTAGCCTTTCCCTTCTCCAGGGGATCTTCCCAACCGAGGTCTCCCGCACTGCAGAAGTGGTCTAGTCCTATCTCATTTTTCCCTAAGCAGTGGGAAAGATGGCCTGTCTAGTGAAAAGAGGTGGGAAAGGCGAGTTTTCTTGAAATTTAAAAAAACAGTCTGAGACTGAAGTCCTTTATTCCGTAGGTCACACACACAGGCACTCTCTGATTGGTCTCCTGAGAGCAGTCTCTCCTGGCTGCACACCCAGCCTCATGGCCCCTTTTCTGAGGAGGTGGTGTGAATCCCCGTGGGGCCGCCACCCTGCGTCTGCCCTCCAGCAGCTTACCTCGGGATCCTCTGTTTCAGGTCTCTGTCCTGGGATGCCCTGACCCAGCGGTGCATGAGATTGCCTATCAGTATGGGAAGAACGTGGGCATCGCTTTTCAGGTTGGTCTGCTGCTCTGGAGGGGTGCGGTCCAGCGGGCATGGCGGTGGGGATACTGGTGTGGCGGGGCTGTGACAGCCCTTTCTTCCTCTCCAGCTGATAGACGACGTCCTGGACTTCACCTCGTGTTCTGAACAGATGGGCAAACCGACTTCAGCTGACCTGAAGCTCGGGTTAGCCACTGGCCCCGTCTTATTTGCATGTCAGCAGGTAGGTTTTATGCACTTGCCTGGGACACACTTCCGGGAGGCCCTGTGAGACCGGTACCTGCCGGGCATAGCTGATGGGAAGGTTAGATGAGGTGGGAGCGTTTCTAATAGACCAGAGTTCTAGATGTGATCCCAAGTACGGGACTGAAGCATCCAAGCCAGTCATTTTTGCCTCTGAACTCTGGTTCCTTGTCTGTAACATGGAGAAGATTATAAGCTTCCTTCCAGGGCCACTGTAAGGATGATATTCATGGAGATACTGTGTGCGTTAAGTGCCGTGTGCATTTAAGGAAGCACTGCGATCATTTTCTGTGTGTCTTGGGCACTGACAGGGTAGGCAGTTTCCACATCTCCATTATAGGGCTGGACTTTGTGCATCAGAGCCCGTTAAACAGGCACAGGAAGGCCCCCAGCAGGAGTAATTCTCCAGTTCTAGAAATTTAACCGGACTGTTGGCTGCTCTCAGCGAGCCTCTGCCATTGCCTCAAAAATGTCAAGAGCAGAGGGATGCACTGGGACCACAGTTTCTTCTTGGTCCAGATTGAGGGGCTGTCTATTAAGGAAGGAAGTAAAGCTTCCATCATCTTCCCCTTAATATGCATGAAAAACTGGAAGCTTCGGAGAAGCCTCAGTGACTTGCAGGGCGGACCCGTCCAGATCCTGCTCTGGCCCCCGGCCACGCTGCTTCTGGCTTGCCAAATGCTCTCTTTGAAAGAAGTAGGACATTAGCTGGTATTTGGACTTCTTTCTAATAGATTTTCATCTTCATGTTTAATTCATTATTTAGCAAAGCTAAATGTTCATCACCAGGCTGTGAAATTTAGAATTAGCTCTTTGGTCCAGAATGTTGTAACTTGTCGTCTGCTGAAGATTTTGCCTCCATTTCTCTCAGAATTTACAAAGATAACTCATGTTTTCCATAGACCTCAGTGATTCCATTTGTGTTTGTTTTTTCTTATGGTCAGATTTTTAAAAATTGGATCCATTTTGATATTCTAAAAACCAGTGACCTTGCTTTCGCTCAGTTTCTGGTATAAGAAAACAGTCTTATCTTTTAGCCATACACAGGGAGATACTCAGAGAAGGCGGGTGCCTGGGGGCAGCAGGGGACAGAAGAGCGAGGCCGGGGACAGGCTCTGGGCGGCCCCTCGGGAAGCTGAGGCAGAGGTGAGAAGTGTGAGGGCTGCTAGGAGTGGCTCCTTTCTTCTGACTTGCCCAGCCAGAATTCAGAGCAATACGTTCTGACAGAAATCTGCCAGATCACCTTGTGTGCATTAAAGCGTGAGTGAGGGACTTTTTTTTTTTTAACTCTGAGCTCAAAAAAGGAGAGGATTCACAAGCCACGTCCATGTAATCCACGCCTCTGATTAGAAAGAGGTAGCACTGGCTGCAGACCCGCGGCTCCTTCCCGGGCCCCGGTGAGGAAAACTAGGGTGAGGAGCCACAAGCTGGGCCCGGCACTCTTGTGGCCCAGCCACAAGCCCTGGTCCCTGGGCTATCAGGATGCCTGGGGAACGCGCCTCTCCCTAAAGAAGCCTGCAGTCTGCTGAAAGTCTCAGGGGGCTGTGCCGTCAGAAGTCTCCCCAAGCCTACCTAACTGTCCTGAGCCCCTGGGACTCAGTTAACAGCGGGGTCCCACTTCAACCTTAGGATGCGGAGTGTTTGCCTCTTCTGATTGTGTTTGACCACGAATCTATTTCAGAAGAAACACATTTACTTTCCTCTCCTCGAAGGAGTATCACTAATTCTGCCTGCAGATATGGAGGGAGTGACATCGGAGGGCAGTGGAGCACTCCCACAGATGGGCTTGTCAGTTGTCTACGAGATTAAGAAGTGATGGTCTTTTAAAAAAGGAAAAGGGACAAACAAAAGCATGCAGTGTACGAAAGCACAGCTGTGTATCACGGGGACGCCCCAGCATCGCGACTCACCCTCACTGGCCAGGCTTCTCCCACCTGCCCAGAAAAGGAGTTAAGGCACAGCCTTTGGAGTGAGGCCGAGCAGGATGACGCTCCAGACAGGACTTGTTTCCTGAGCAGACTGACTGTTCTGTCTTGAGGCGCACGGGCCTACTGTTAGTCAAATGTTTTAGTTCTTTTCAAATAAAACATCACGTCTAGGCTCTACTAGTTCACACTGTCAAAAATTAAGATTCTTGGTCAGAAATTTGTCAAGATTTGTGGGCCTAAAATTGACTTGGGATAAAACAGTTTCCATAAAATAACATGAGACTGTGCAGTATCTCCACTGAAGGCAAACGCATTGCTCTTAACCTCTGATCTCACAGCTCCTTTGTGGGTAGGTTGTATGTCCCTTCTGCAAATAAGAAAGTGATGCTCAGACTTGGCCAGAAGGAAGCCTCGGGTAAATGGTACAGCAGGCTTTGCATCCTCTCAGACCAGTGTCATGTCCCCACACGCTCAGTATTACTGCTGCTGCCTGTGGGGATCAGCGCTGGTGTCCAAAGGGCCCGTCTGAGCCCCCAGAGGCCACCCAGAGCAGGGAACTGGCTTCTCCCATGCTGGAAAGGCTCTGAAGACACTCAGGAGTCCGTGTCAAGCCTTTGCTATTTGCCCATTTAGTGGAGTAATTCCAAGATGCCTGTCATCTTTTTCCATAGGTAGGTGTGTTTTGTTTGCAGATTAATTTTTGAATTTTTCCACTTAAGAACATTGAGTTTCATTGCACCAAGAAAAGAAACTTTGGGAGACCACTATTCCTTTCATTTAGCATGCTGACTTGTCCTACAATTGGGAGTTTGTTGATAGAAACCCCTTCTGTTTGGAACTCACTATTTTTAAAATCTCTCAGAAGGGGTTTTTCAGTCCACTGGGAATTGAAGAAACTCTTCCACGTCTCTGGGGCAGTCCCGGAGATGGCAGCACGCTCCATGTGCATGTGTACACATGCTACTATCTATAAAAGACACAAATCTTAACGTTAAAGTAAACCTTTAAAGAATAGAGGTTGGATTTCAGGATCTTCAGAAACCAAATGGAAGTTGTTTTCTTCTTTGGTGAGATTATATTTGTTCCCACATACCCTTGAAAAGCTCTCTCCTTCCTTCTTCTGCATCTCTTCCTTCTGTGATCAGTCAGCAGACCTAAATGTCAACCTGTAGTCATGCTTCCAACTGCCGACACCACCACCACCAGCCCCGCACCAGCTGCACGGGCTTCTGCTATTGTTGTGAGTGTTGCCGCCTTAGAGTCACCCCCAACTTTTGCTTGAGTAACAAGTACACCACAGTTTACCGACCACCTTTTGTCATTAGTTTACGGACAGACCTCACAGTCAAGACTCTGATTTTGGCCACAGGTGACATCCTCTTAAGATCAGAGCTCAGGCAAGAAGAACCTTCCTGTCTCAGTGCGTCTGCAGGCAGGCCGGCACTCCTCCCGCCTGGTGCATTTCTCATGTCTTCTCTCAAGTTTCTGGAACAGGAACGCCTACGGGAAGAGTTTGATATTTGCATATTAAAACTGCATATACTTCATGCTTCAAAGGAAAGATGTAGTCAACACTCAATGGAAAAAAAAATTTTTTTCCCCAAATTTTGCTTTCTCAGTGCTTTTCATAGTAAAAGGAATCAAGAGAAACCATCCCATCAGCATATTTTACTCCAGTTGTTGGTACTGCAGGAAAATGCTCATCTCCCCTAAAAAAGGCAGTTTTACCAGTTGTTGGACCAGTATCACATTAGCTTTGAGGATACACAGCCTTCTAGAAATCCAGTTGTGAAATGTGGTGTTAAGTAACTGAGACCCTACTTGGTTTGACTCTTACCACTAAAATTGACTGATGGGAGCTTTCCTATGAAACTTACATTTTTTGTTCTTAAAAGACCAGTACCTGAAACTAATCACTGGTTTTCATTTAAGAACTAACCAGGTGCCGCTCTTTACATTTCATAAAGTTATCAGCCGCCTCTCCTTTGTCTGGACACGTACTTTGTTCCGAAAGGAACATTCTTCATTCGTCATTTGCTGCCATCTAGTTGAGATTTTTTCTGTGTGACCTATTTTCCCTTCCAGGATTACTAACACCATGGTGGTTCCAGGACAAAGCTGACTTCATCCCCCAGGCGCCCTGCCAGGGGAGCACTGGCCACTGCCCTGAGCACTGCCTGGCCGGAACCACACACCTTGTAACCTCATTTCACGGACTATAAGCTGTTAGAACAGGTTTCTGATCGTGTAGCTTGGCTCCTTCCTAACATAGACGAGGTGGAGGAACTCAGCTGTGGCAGCGGCAGGCCTTGAGCTTGAGTCTAGAGGAGGAAGTGATTTGGTGTCTTGGCTTCCTGGTTCTGTTCCTGGTGACAGTACCCTTACCTGGTTGCTAAGTACTACAGGACAGATTTTTCTCCTCATTGCACCTTGGACCTGTTTTCTGTTTTCCTCTTAACTGTCATCGGCTTAAACTGGTGTTTAGAATTCACTCCAGTAACCTGACTGCCGCTTCTGTCTTGGTCTCCTCTAACTCCATGATTCTCAACCTTGGCTGCATATTAGAAATGCCCGAAGTTTTTAAAATATGACGCCGGGGCCAAATCCCAAGCCAGCTGAGTCAGAACCTTAGGGAGCAGATCCAGGCAGCTGCACCGGAAGCCTCCCCAGCTGACTGCAGGGCCGGTGGGCATCTAGCAGTGCTGCCCTGGTCCATCCATGAGCTGAGCTTTTCCTGGGAGTCCCTCTGCTCAGAGACTGGTGTCTCTCTCAAATGAGACGCAGTTTAGGACTAAAAAGCACAAGGCTCATCGTCGTCTTAGGCCGGTGATTTGATTTTCGTAGTTTGTAGGCAGGACTGGCATCCCCTGGGAATGCACTAGAAGGGCACCCTCAGGCCCCATGGCTGCTGATTCAGAAACTTCAGGGGAGAGGCCCAGTGGGCCCCCAGTGACTTGGGCAGCCGAGAGCTTGAGACCCTGAGGGAAGCCAGCAGGTGTCGGGGTGCACGCTGGCTCCTCCCCTCTCACTCAGCGTTGGACCCAGCAGAGAACACGCAGCAGAGTGAGCACTGGTCGAGGCACCTCTCAGGGCGTGGCTCGTCGCTGGGCCTGGAAGGAGGCATCCTCTTCACTCTGCTGCTGTAATTGGTACAGCTTGCTGCTCCCCCACCCCCATCATTTAAACCTTTGATCACCTTTTTTTTTAACCTGTTCTTACAAACTGAAGCTTTAACATTTGATTTCTCCCAAGAGCTCTAAGTAGGTTTTCTTTCTGTTTAGTTCCCAGAAATGAATGCTATGATAATGAGACGGTTCGGTTCACCAGGAGACGTGGACAGAGCGCTACAGTACGTATTACAGGTGAGACGATTTCAAAAGGAAGAGTGGCAACAGTAGGTATGGTGCAGTGGAAGAGTCCTTTGGTAACCAAATTAATGTAATGAGTTTTAGACCCAAGACCAAGTTTGGTCAGGGAGTGTTCTATGTTTTCCTCCAAGAGTTTTATTATGTCTGGCCTATGTTCAGGTCTTTAATCCATTCTGAGTTTATTTTTGTGTGTGGTGTTAGGGAGTGTCCTTCCTAATTTAGTTTTACATGAGGCTGTCCAGTTTTCCCAGCACTGTTTACTGAAGAGACTGAAAATCACTGTATAGTCTCATCTCTTTTGTGAGATGAGGTGACCATAGGTGCGTGGGCTTTCCATCCTCTGCCACTGACCTGCATTTGGTTTCATGCCAGTATCATACTGTCTTGATTACTATAGCTGTAGAGTAGGTACAGTCTGAAGTCAGGAAGCCCGATTCCTCCAGCTTCATTTTCCTTAAGATAGTTTTGGTTATTGAGGGTCTTTTGTGTTTCCATACAAATTGTAAAATTTTTTGTTCCAATTTTATGAAAAACACCATTGTTGGTAATTTGATAGGGATTGCACTGAATCTGTAGCTTGTCTCGGGTAACAGAAGTCCTTCTGACAATATTCTTTCGAGGACGTGGTATGTCTCTCCCTGTGTTCATGGTGTCTTTCATTAGTATCTATGTTTCCTGCATACAGTTCTTTTGCCTTCTTATGTAGGTTTATCCCTAGGCATTTTATCCTTTTTGTTCCAGTGGTAAATGGGACTGTTTCCTTAATTTCTCTTTCTGATCTTTCATTGTTAGTGTATAGGAATGCAAGAGATTTATATGTATTTTGTATCATGCAACTTTACTATTTTCTGGTGGCATATTGAGGATTTTCTATGTATAGTATCATCGAAAAAGTAAGAGTTCCAGAAAAACATCTACTTCTCCTGTATTGACTATGCCAAAGCGTTTGACTGTGTGGATCACAACAAACGGTGGAGAATTCTTAGAGATGGGAATACCAGACCACCTGACCTGTCTCCTGAGAAATCTGTATGCAGGTCAAGAAGCAACAGTTAGAACCGGACATGGAAAAAGACTGGTTCCAAATAGGGAAAGGAGTATGTCAAGGCTGTATATTGTCACCCTGCTTATTTAACTTATATTCAGAGTACATCATGAGAAATGCTGGGCTGGATGAAGCACAAGCTGGAGTCGAGACTGCCAAGAGAAATGTCAATAACCTCAGATATGCAGATGACACCACCCTTATGGCAGAAAGTGAAGAACTAAAGAGCCTCTTGATGAAACAGGAGAGTGAAAAAGTTGGCTTAAAACTCAACATTCAGAAAATTAAGATCATGGCATCTGGTCCCATCACTTCATGGCAAATAAATGGGGAAACAATGGAAACAGTGACAGACTATTTTTTTGGGCTCCAAAATCACTGCAGATGGAGACTGCAGCCATGAAATTAAAAGACGCTTGCCCCTTGAAAGAAAAGTTATGACCAACCTAGACAGCATATTAAAAAGCAGAGACATTACTTTACCAACAAAGGTCTGTCTAGTCAAAGCTATGGTTTTTCCAGTAGTCATGTATGAATGTGAGAGTTGGACTGTAAAGAAAGCTGAGTGCTGAAGAATTGATACTTTTGAACTGTGGTGTTGGAGAAGCTTCTTGAGAGTGCCTTGGACAACAAGGAGATCCAAGCAGTCCATCCTAAAAGCAGTCAGTCCTGAATCTTCACTGGAAGGACTGATGCTGAAGCTGAAACTCCAAAGACCACCTCATGCGAAGACCTGACTCATTTGAAAAGACCCTGATGCTGGGAAGGATTGAAGGCAAGAGAAGGGGACAACAGAGGATGAGATAGTTAGATGGGATCACCAACTCAATGGACCATCCCCAGACACGAGTCCGAGTAAGCTCCACGAGTTGGTGATGGACGGGGAAGCCTGCTGCAGTCCATGGGGCCACGAAGAGTTGGACAAGACTGACAGAATGAACTGAACTGACTGATGTATAGTATAGTATATCATCTACAGACCATGATGGCTTTACTTTTCTATGCGAGGCAATCACTGTTGAGTAATAGCAGTGAGTGGACATCCTTGTCTTGTTCCTGATCTTGGCAGAAATGCTTTGTTTTTCGCCAAGGAGAATGTTGTTTGCTGGTGGTTTATCATAGGTGGCCTTCATGTTGAGGTAGGTTCCCTCTACGTCCACTTTCTGCAGTTTCTGTCAATTTTGTCAAAAGCTTTTTCTGCATCTATTAGAAATGATCGTATGGTTTTCATTCTTCAGTTTGTTAATATGGTGTGTGACACTGGTTGAATTGCATATACTGAAGAATCCTTGCATCCCTGGGATAAATCTTACTTGGTCATGATGTATAAACCTGTTAATGTGTTGTCAAATTCGGTTTGGTAGTACCTTGTTGAGGATTTCTGTGTCTAAAATGTGTCATATTTTGAAACACTTGGTAAAGAAAATCTGAGTCCTTTCAATCATGATGCTACAGATATCTTGTTCTGAATGACAGGGAACCATGCAGAAGAAAATAAAATCAACTATATGTCTTGATATTTCCATAAACATTTTGACATAATAGAAATAGTAAATATAATTATTTTACTAGTGTTTAGCTTTTTGAAAGAACCAACATAAAAACATGGTTACAAAATGGAATGCAAATCTCTATAGGGTAAAGATAGAGGAAAGAGAAGGAGCAGTGGTTTCCTCGTCTCAGATGAGATGAAGTCAGAAGTTGATGCTACATGACGACAACAGTGACCAATAGAAGGACTGAAGACAAACAGTCTGGTCAAGCTGGGAGACAGTACGGCTGGGCTTAAACCCGTCTTAACAGAAAGGCAATAGATAATTAAAACCAACAGACAAAACTGGTGCCTTTGGAAGAAGAAACTTGATTTTCATTTAAGCTCTTCTATATTATAAATGTATTATGTTAAGTTGCACTTAAGAGTTTTGCACTTAAGAGTTTTACTGTATCAATTTTAGTGTATGTGTAACTTAAAAACTAATACTTAAATGAAAAATAGGGGGAAAATAGATGGCTACTTGGTATTAATGAGTTCACTGCTTGGCATGGTAATAGAATAAAAATGTGCTTCAGTCTGAGAAAGTGGGAGAGACACAGAGAACATTAGAAACAACGTCCAGCTCTTAATCAGATCTCCAGAGGATGTTTTAACTCACTGTAGCAGGACTTTAAAGAGCTGACCCCAGTGGCTGACGTGCATCTGTTCTGTTGTATTTTCTTCCGCGTCCGGTAGAGTGACGGTGTGCAGCAGACAACCTACCTCGCCCAGCGGTACTGCCACAAAGCGGTGAGCGAGATCAGTAAACTTCGACCATCCCCAGAAAGAGACGCCCTCATACAGCTTTCAGAGATGGTGCTCACAAGAGACAAATGACACCTCTTTCTGGTATTTCTGGCAGCTATTTTACCAGATTGTGCCTCAAAAATTCTGTGGAATACACTTTGCTTCATGTGCAGATAACCAAAAAAATCATTTAAAAAGATCATTTCCTTATTAATGGGACTTTTTTTTTATTGGCAAAGTTTTTCAGGAAACTTTCTAAATGTATTTAAACCATCTGAATCTGTCATTCTAGTCCTATAAACTCTAATCGAGGTATCTTGATGGTTATATGTGGTATTGTTTACACAGTTATAGTAGCCACATGTAAAGCCATTACACAAATAAATAATCAATGTTAAAATTCATATGGTTTATCTTGTTTCACCATAGGAGTAAAGATCATAAAACTGAAGTCTACATTTCAGTCCACGTTAGATTTTAACAGTATCCAAAATTTCATATAGGAGAATGGTTTATTATAAAAGACTGTACATAAAATTTAGACAACAGGTTATATACAAAATTAAGAGAACAGTCCACTTGAAAAAAATGAAGAAGGTAGCTGATCACCAGTGATACTAAAATCATGTTTAAGATTAACAAAGGCAAAATGCGTATGCAACAGTCACATTGATTTGGTAGCAATAATGGCCTTTAATTTTCAGAAATAAACATCTTGCACTAGTCTTAACATTTACTATACTGTGGTAAGTCTGAAACGCCCAGTAGTACATAACTAGAAATCCAAACAAATCATTGAAACACAGAAACCCACGACTGAGTGCTCTACTTCAGTGTCCTAGGCAACAGAGAATTATACACGATGAGAAAACACCCCTCGAACCCTCCCTTAAGGGGAGACACACAAAGTGCACATGTTGCATTTCAATTATGTCAAAAGACAGCACAGATCTGTTGGCCAGGTATATCCCTGTTCAATGATTAATACATGGCGCACCTTTTCCCCCCAATTACTGTACATTTAAAATCTTTTTATGTTGCAAGTGCCAGGTAATGGGTTAAACAGTGCCTATTCAAAAATCCATTGCATTCACTTCTACCAAAAAAAAAATATGTAAAAGATAATTAGCATTTCCTATCATTGAATCAGTATATGACAGTCCACTGGAAAACCAGAGGACTTGGAGCAGTCCTTAAGAATCTCACTTACAGCATGTGCACTTTGACATATTATCTTAGCTTTGAAAAAGCTACTTTAGAAAAGGAGTTCAGTAGACTGACTTGTAAATAACCATCTGTGATTTTAAATTCTGCAAAAATCAGCCACTGCTATTGGGATAGGTTGAGATAAGGCTAAATTTTTTTCCAAGTTAATATATTGAGAAAATAGAACCATAATTCTGCAATAAATCGGTATCTTTTATTTATCATTATTTTTAAAGCAAACCAGTGAAGGAAACGACAAAAAAACCTTTGGTTCACTTACGTATTTATGAATGGAAAAAATTTATAATGCAAATTCACTGATTAAAAAACTTAGGTACAAATTACAACATTACAGGTAACCCTTTGTTTTTGTTTTACGTGGAGAACTTAGAGACTCAGTTCATTTCAAGAGACCTAAGTACGTGTACTCCAAGTATTACACAAATTGGAAGCATCTTGGATTTTTTTTTAAGTATATTTCAATACATAAATTTGTATGCATGCTTTAAACAAACTATATTTCAAGAATGAGAGAGTCTAAACAAAAAGTATGACCAGCACCAGCATTTAAGTTTTCTGATTTTTAGTATTAGTTTGACAGAGCGTTAGTAACCATGCTGCACTGAGACATGTGATGGCACGATCTGAATCATGATTTATTAAATAGACCCCACACCCCCAGAATATTTAGGCTGGTCATCAGGTTAACAATGTGTAAGTAAGTATGTAAGCATAATCTGTGACAGGCAGCCTTGTGTAGAATGCTGCTCAGCAATCCACAAACTGCCTCAGAGATTTATGCTTATAAGTAGACATTCAATTATACCAATAAAACAGCATGTTCTGAAAATATGGGCACATTTTAAAACATTTTAAGACAATTCTGTTAACCATAATAGTCCCACAGTATGACTGAGTGATAATACGAATCTACTTTAAAAGCAAAAATTTAATCAGTATAGTGCATGATTGATTCCACATAGTTTCCTGGGAACAGACCAGTCACTCGATTGCAGACTCCTTCATACCAGCCATCGTCGTTTTTCTTTATTACATAGATGATTGCGCCCTCCATAAACGACAGCTCATCATCCTTGTCTTTTGTATAATCGTATATTGCCACAACTGTGGAGAAGAATTGGAAGATCATGTGAGTGCATTATATCCAAAGTTTAATTGAATTTTTAAATGTAATGCCAACAAATAGTATAGCAAACCCAAGCTTTTTATGAATACTCTTAATTCTTAAATCTATATATCCAGGTAAGTCACGTACCCAACTGTGTGCCGAAATCACTAGCTTGATCTTCAGGCCAAACTGACAAATAACTTGAGAAGTCAAGAGTTCTACCAACCTATTTCGGAAAGGTCTCTGAATTTTAGTATTTATTACATGTTTCAATTCATTTGTTCAAATATCTACTAAGTGCCAACCATATGCAAAGCACCATTTATCAAAGTAACTATTGAGTGAAGCTGCAGAGCCAATCAGTAAACCAGGTAACAGCCCGAGCTATCTAATTTAAAAATATACATATATTGTGAAGTAAATCTCATCCTGCTCATCCCAGAAAAATACTCATATGTTCATATAATTTACGGGGCTATACCTAGATTTAAATATATATATACACCTTAGAGGTCAGCAAGAATTTTTCTTTATTTTTAAAGGAGAAATAGGTAAGTAAAGACTCACATAAGACTTAAGAGAACATTTTTGCCATTTATTGTGTTATCTGTGATTATGCTGAGTACAAAATATCCATTTCCTTGCAAACAGTGTTGTGGAGAGGAAAGACATCAAAAAATCACTAGCTTTCCAAACCACTGGTTTATTAAGTATTCCTTCTTTCTGGCTTTATAACATGATCATTCTGGAATATGCAATTTTCCAATATATGTGAAAGTATGTCATACAAAATTTTTTTCATTACCTCATGTAATCTTTTTCTTAAAAGAGGATTTTTAAGACATTTAAGATATTTTGGAATTCATTTTTTCCTTAAGAAAGGTGGCTATGCTCCATAATTATTCTGAATTAATAAATTACAATAAGGAAGAGACCCGAAGTACTGATCCACAGCATCATTTGATAAAGTAAAACAGGCGATCTTTTTTTTCCCCTTTACAAAACAGTATATGAAGTAAACTCAACAAGTACATTTTCCTCCATTATAATCCTGCAGTGAAATCACAGTGTAATCACAGGCTCAATTAACATGCCCAGTTTCAAAACACCAAAACATACAGCATAAATAACATTAATTATTCTGGTATTTTTGGCTAAATAACCACCCAAGAAAACCAAGTGACTGCTAGAAAGAAACATTTTCTTTTGTATGCCGTCACATTTTTAGTGGTATAGATGAGTTTTAAACTGATCATGACAATGCCCGATATTCTCAAAGTCATTCAGCAAAATTAAAATAGTATTTCCTCATCTTCTTAGTTCCACTTATACTAAGAGCTGATAAAAAACACTACACCCAACTCATTGTCTCTATTTGCCAAACCCCCTCTGTAAATGAAACTTAGTCACCCCTCCCCTTGCCCAATGCATATATTCTCATGTAACAGTTCTCACTGCTGAGTATTTAACCATTAACAATGTGCGTCCATCCTAGTGTGTAGGAGCCTAGTCCACATAAAGGTCTGAACTCTCTCTTCTCTATATACTCACTGTAGGGTTCTGTGGGCCTAGACATCTAGTATTCTTATCTACATCTGTCATGAATGCATGCATGCTAAGTCACTTCAGTCGTGTCCAACTGTGTGTGACCCTATGGATGCTTTGCAGCCTGCCAGGCTCCTCTGTCCATGGGATTTCCCAGGCAAGAATACTGGAGTGGGTTGCCATGCCTCCTCCAGACCCAGGGATCAAACA
The DNA here is from genome assembly GCF_000754665.1 of Bison bison bison. Taxonomy (NCBI): domain Eukaryota; kingdom Metazoa; phylum Chordata; class Mammalia; order Artiodactyla; family Bovidae; genus Bison; species Bison bison. The sequence goes on along the minus strand of NW_011495023.1, from coordinate 292,060 downwards.
TGTGTCCCTTGAATTGCAGGCAGATGTGAGCCAACAGGGAAACCCCTACATCTGTCTACATGATAAAAATTTGGAGATAGCTATCTAGTCCCTCTGAAATCTTCTTTTTCCTCAACTTAGAAACAATGCTTTTAACTCGTTATAGATACACTGTCTTATTAAAATATTTCAGCCTCCTGAATATCGTCCTCAAAATTAAACATACTATTAGTCTAATATAAATGACTGAATCTGGCTTCTGCAACAGTCATGTCGTACTGTTGGATTAACATATTCAATTGAAATCCTATTAAACCTGGTTTTAATCATCTTGTGACTTATAAAGGTGACTATTAAAGGCTTTAAATATAACCCTACTAAATACCAACTTTCTGATTAAGACCAGGAGTCCGTAAACAATGGCCCATGACCAAATTCAAACCAAAGCCTTTCTGTCAATAGATTTTACTGGGGCACAGCCACATCCTCACTTGTGTTCTGTCTACGACTGCTTGTTTTGTTTTTCCCCCTTTGGTTGCGCTGCATGGCTTGTGGGATCTCAGTTCCCCAACCAGGGTTTGAACCCGGGCCCTCAGCCCGGAAGGTGAAGTCCTAACCACTGGACCGCCAGGGGATTATCAACGACTGCTTCTGCGCTACAACAGTGGGGTTGAGTAGCTGTGACAAGTCTGAATGACCAGCAAAGTTTAAGATATTTCATTTTGCAAATATATACAAATATCAAAGAATTATGTTGTACACCTGAAACTAATATGTCAATATACCTTGATTACTTAAAAAGTTTATTATTTGGTCTTTTCCAAAAAATCTGGTGACTCCTGGTTTAAGACTCATTATTTCATTCAACTTGTGAAGAGATTTCTTTAATCCTGCTCTATTACCAAATACATTAACCATTATATCATTCCAAATCTGTTACGTAAATATAACTTGTCCCATTTTCATAGTTATTTAAATTTGCTTTTCCATACCAGAAAATATGGGTCAAAACACAATTCAAGACTGCTCACATTTATCACTCTCATAATAACAACAGCATATCTATTTGAAGGTACATGAGAATCTAAATATGAAGTAGAACATTCAAGACTTCCTCAGTAATATGTAGAATATTTACTGTTTAAAAATATAAAAAGAAAACAGCCTATTTACTTCAACCATGTATTTAAAACTTGGGTAGGAAAGAATGCTACAGGTATTTGCTTAAGGTGGCAATCAAATGTGATCAACTACATAGCATGCATTTTTCAGAACTCTACATAGACATTTTTATTGGCATAGAAGTAGATGACAAAAAGCAAATAAACTCACAAAAAACAGTTTCCTTCCCACCCACTACTACTTAATAATTACAGTGAATGTCAGATAATGCAGGTGAATTTGGACATCAGAGTTACACATAATTTCAACATTCTGGTGATTATTTTCTCATTTACAAGATCAAGTAGCTGAAAACCTTAATTGAGGTTTTTTTTCTCATATATCTCCCAATATATTTTAAAATATTTAGATATGAAAGTTTTCTAATTTTTTTGTAACAGCTTAGAAACTTGGTTTTAAATCTTAATTACATGAACTTACTAGTAAATCATTTAACTCCTTCTCTGTGCCTTATCTGTTTATCATCTTAAAAATCGCAGTCAAGTTGGAGATTTGTCATTTGAAAAATCACAATTAACAGACTATATTTTCAATTTAAAAAATTAAAAATGTCTCTCCAGATGAAAGGATAAAGATGTGGTGTATGTATTTAATATATACAGTGGAATACTACTCAGCCATAGTAAAGACAAAAATGATGCCGTTTATAGCAACATGGATGGCCCTAGAGATTACCTCACTTACTTACTACTTACTAAGGGAAGCAGTCAGAGAAAGACAGATACTTTGTGGTATCACTTATATGTGAAATCAAAAAAAATGATACAAAATGAATTTTAAAGAAAAATAGAAACAGACACACAAACATAGAAAAACTTAAGTTACCAAAGGGGAAGGGGGTAGGGTAGGGATAAACTTAGAATCTAGGATTAGCAGATACAAACGACTATATATAATATAAACAGCAAGGACCTACTGTATAGCACAGGAAGCTATATTCAATATCCTGTAATAAACTATAATGGAAGAAATCTGAAAAAGAATTCAGATATATATACACACACATACACTTCGGCATATAACTGAATCACTTTGCTGTACACTAGAAACTAACACAACACTGTAAATCAACTATACTCCAATTAAAAAATAAATAGAAAATAAAGAATCCTTGCTTTATATTGGGAAATGTGTAGGAACTAAATCATCTTGGCTGAATAAGGGTGTTCAAAAGGTAGAGACATACTGGACTAGGTGTTCCTTACAGCTCTAAAATACGGTCATCGCTGGTTCCTTCCTGTTACAGCAATTCAGTGATGACTGTACCTTACCTTTCTCAATATAATTCTTGGGGGCCCAAGCAGGATCCCCATCTGCGTATGGGTCGTTATACTGAACTACTGCGGCCTCCTCGTCTTCATAATCCACTGGTGGCGGCGGTGGCGGAGGTGGCGAGTCATCGAACATGGGGATGTCGTCTGGCGGAGGCGGTGGTGGTGGAGTTGGACTATCGGCAACTGAAAATTCAGATAATTAATTGAAGTCAGAAATCAGATTAGATGGGAATTCCTAAGTTAACAGAATTTAAGGGAGCTCTATCATATACAGCATGCACTATAATAATACATGCAAGATTAGAAATAAAAGCTTGGTGTGTTAAAGCTTCTACTACTTTTAAGAATAATTTTGCAATAATAAAATGAGCTAAAATTAAAGGTATTAGGAAGTACTACAAATTAATGAATGCAGAGGTTAGGAGACAATATGTCTTTTTTTTTTGCTTTTTTCTTTTAAATAAGACTACAGGAGGAAAGAAGTTCCCTTACTCCAAGGTTCAGGTCGCAACAAATGTCACTCTTTAGTTAGCCTCTCTCCTTAAATAAGCCTTATGTCATATCTGTCATTTGGACTATGGTAAACATTATGAATGTTAGTTTAATGGTTTGATAACCATTTATTGTGCACATTCATGTCCCTGATTTTGGCTTTTAGTTACCTTTAGTTTCAAAGAAATCTCTAGTGGGTGGATATGTGTTGATTTTTATTTGTTTTATGCAAGGGGAAAAAAAAGCTGTGGTGTTAGGTATGATTCTATGTGTGCAGGTTTTCTATTATTTAAATTTTAACAAAAGAAAATTTAATAAGATTTAGAAAAATCTAAAGTTAAATAATTCTAAGCTAGCAGAAAATCTCATTAAATATTTTTTTAATGTTTGTATTCATAATCAACTTTAAAAAAAGATAATCAGCTTCTTCAATGTAGAAAGCAAGCTAAGACTTCTGTATTATTGCTTATAAAACTAAGAATGGAATGAGGGAAAGACTAGATCCTAAAGATCCAATTTCCTAAGAATATATCCTCAATAAAAGATTTTAAAAATAAAGTACTGCAGGAAGATGTTTTAAAAAAAAAAACAAAAAACAGAAAAAACTCAAATCATGCAAAACAATAAAAACGATTCACACCTCAAGTTCTAGATGGCTGTGGTATGTATATGTGTGATTTAAATAAAGGTGTAAACTGTGAAATGGAAAAAATGTCATGCTAGAATTGTTTCAATGAATTACTATGATACCAGGTAACAAATGCTCCCAATATTAACGAATTCAGAGCTGAAGCACAACTAATTCTTAAATTTCTGATCCACAAATTTCTTAAAAAAAAAAAAAAAGAAAATATTTTGATACAAAGAATTATATAGTCTCCAGTATCTGAGAGAATTCAGAATTCGAACATACTAATAATTCCAACATACTACCTCACCTGCCAATTTCTGGGGCTATTTATATGATCAAAGAAAATGGTCATCATCTATTCTAAGATAGTGTTAAAGTTTTCAACACCCTATTTGCAGTAATGAGCTGAGAATATAACCAAAGAACCCAGATTTAAAACATATGCAAAACATATGCACATAAGAGCCCTACTGACAACCACTTTAATTCTGTGATTTCTATTTTATCCTATTTGGGGTGAGAAAGAAGACTATTAGGAAATAAGTCCTGTGTGCTGATGCTCATTCGAATGGACAGCTCTGACACAGGTGTGCAGTTTATTCTTCCGACAAATGCTAGGATCCATTTTATTTCTACCAATCCCTTCTCCATAAAGCTTGCTAATATTATTGAGATGAGAAGAAAATGCATATGAATCCATTCTGACAGTAAAGAGTCATAGCTCATATCCTTAATATGGCTTAATGAATAAATTATGTATGTTTGCCTGAATTCTTAAAGTGCATTTACTCTTGATTTATATACAACTTACTAGTCTATTTTTCATTCAACTGTCTTTATACCCAACTGCTGTTAATTTACATTGGCTTATCTTCAAATTGCATACACTGGGGCAAGCGTCTTGTCATCTAATTCTCTGTGCATAATACTCTGTCTAACACCATGTATAATTAGTTCAAAAACGCTTTCTGATGTTAATCATAAACAGATGTAAACACACTGCTTTTTTAGATGCTCATGTCTTAAACTGAAACACATTTATTAATAGGTTAACTGCTCTGTGCATTCATTATTACCACTCTGTCAAAGAAAGTGAATATTAAAGAACATATAAAATTTGTAATTCATAAAACATTTAATATACTGATACCAATTTAACAACAATCTTCCTAACATGCTTTCAAAGAAAACAGATGCCAAATAAAACGAAACGAGGTATTCTGTGGCACCAAGAGAATTACTGACTCAAGATCACAAGTTTGGGAAAAGAACTGAAACAGTACCATGGCTTCTAGAGCAAAGACCATACATGTACATTACACTGAATGTCTGTTTAAAAAAAGGATTACCAAATATCTAATCAATGAGCTTTGGACTCACTAAATGGATGTTTATTATGGCTATTTTAAAACATTTCCTAAAAATTCTCGGCTATTAGGCAGTTCAAAGGTTGAACTGGCTTTGTTTTTAAACTCTTGCAAACAATTTTTAAACTCTTGGAGCACCAAGAATCAGCAATTTACCTTTATCCACTAATTTTTTAAAAAGAAGATTCGCTTATTTTTACATGTTTAAACACATAAGAGTTTCCAACCAAATGTAAGTGATAAGGTTGGTTTAGGCTCAGAAATTTCAGCATCATGAAACTTTTATAGAAAGTCTATTAAATCACACATTTCTTAAAGATGGGGACTTTGTCTTAGACTATGTATATTCCTCCCAGAGCCTGGGACATAACACTGAGTAAACAAATATTTGACTGGACGAAGGGAGGAAACGTGGAGAATAACACAACAAGGTCAGGAGAAGCTGCAGGATGGAATTTGCCACAATGTTTTCTCCTGAAAGATGGGCTGGTCATTTGAGTTACACATCTTGTTCAAACCTTTCTGAGATTTATGTGCATGGTGATGATGCCAAATGAAGTGAATTAGTACGCGACCACCTTACCATCTTCAGCATTTTTGGCGTAATATAATTCAATAATAGCAGTATTTTCCATTTTGCCAAATAACATTCACTATTATCATGTAGTTAGGATTATGTATCTCCCAGAACGTCAAAGTAATCAGGTGGTAATTAAAAAATAAAAACTTCTATCCTAATTCATATATTCAAAAGAATTTCCTAGTCAATCTGACCTTCCTTCAAAAAGATCTAAAAAAGGTAACAAGTCTGCCTGTTCAGAAATCATCCTCATGGGCCAAAACATAAAGAGGGCTCTACATGGATCATCACTTAAATGGAGTGCATGGATGTAATTTACTTATTCTTGCAGATCCTTGTTTATCCTAATAACAAATCTTTATATAGGTTCAAAACTGTTTATGCATAAAAATTTGAACAAATCTTTATATAAGTTCAAAATTGTTTATGTATAAAAATCAAAGGCTACAAAGTTTTCTTCAAAAATGTTTTGTAACTAAAGGAGAAAATGCCAAAAAAAAAAAAACACCCAAAAACCAAAACAAAGAAAATAAAACAAACCACCTGTCCTAATAAATTTAATCTCACAGTGTAACGATGCATCTTGATGAGTTAGCTGGCAACAGAAAACTAATTCCCCTAAAAACTATTGAAAGCTAGTAGTTTCAACACAATTTTAATTTGAGGCTTTGATTATGCTTTCCTTAAGAATCTGCAAAGATCTGATTTCATGTTTTAGAGCATGTGAATACAGAGGAAATTGCAGTTGTGACATTCTTCTGAGTCAGTAACCATGCACACAGAGGAAAACTGAAGATCGTGCTCTTCAGTTTCAATAACGGATCTGCACCTATTTTCAAGGTAAGATTAGCTTCTCAACAAAAGTAAGGAAAATGATGACTCATCAGCCATGCATGCTATAAGGAGACAGCCTCTACTCTTGGACAGCTCAGGTTTTCCAAACTTACTGTTTTCCTGCACCCTGGCCACGAAGCCTGTGAGAGGTATCTGTGGAGTCAACTGAGGCATAGGGGGAGGGGGTGGAGCAATAGAAACTGGCGATGACAACACAGAATGGGGGAAGTAAAACAGATAAAGGAAAGAAAAGGAAACAAACAAAAAGCAGAAGTCAGTTACAAGGACCACAAACATAAGTATGCAAAGAACAGTTTGTAAATGAAACAAAACAAAACAAGAAACAAAACAAAAACCTGCAGAACCTTCATTTCCCACAAACAAACCTAAAGCTGAGTTGTGCTTAGCCAACTGGTAGTTTTATTAAAAAACAAATACATTTATTTTAATCCTACTGTTATAGTGTTTGGGGAAGATTTAGATTTACCATCACCTTCACTTCTATGCAATGAAAATTTTGAATTCTAAGAAAAGACTTTAACAAAACAGGTAAGAATAAAATACCAATAAAGGTTTCTAGGATACTGTTAGTTTACCTTACCTCTCTAATCCTAAGAGGTATGTCTAGCTTAAGGGTAATGCTGTAAATCAGAATTCACATAAACAAAACAAAAATGTTATGGAATAGCTGTTTATTCCATGTATAAATAAACGCATTAGTTATAGGTTTCCTTTAAAAACAGTTCTTATGTATCTATAGCATACATCTAAATTATATAATATAATCTTATTATATATAACATGCATGTATAATAAGATTAACTATATAATGTATATTATATAATTACATGATAGTATAAAATCATGATTTATCATGTAAATTGCATATGATTTAATAATAAATTATGATTATAATTATATAACAATTGTATGATTATATAATATAATCTTATTATATACAGTAATATAATCTCATTATGTAGCTAAATATATTCTATATATCAGCTCTCTAGGAAAAAAAAAAGGTTACTATTATTTTTTAAGTTGACAATTTTAAATACATCACTCTTAAATTTACTAGGGAATAAGAATGCTCCATATACCATGTTGTTTACTGAATTTCAAGGGATATTTCAAGGGACCTTCTTCCTTTTGTATCACAAAATTCTGTTTACTGGCAGTCACCAAGAAATGACACTAAATTGACAGCGAAAATTTATTGGCTCCCAAAGATCATTTAATTGAAAGACTGTTTCCATTAATCCAATCTAAAAATTGTTTGGTAAGCATAAAAATCTGAAAGAGGTTCAGTGTGTACAAATAAACAACAAAGCAATGTATGTGTATTTATATCCATTGTATGGCTAAAAACAACATTGAATTCACTATGAAATTAGTCCTGCTTCGTTCTGATACTCTGTATATAGAAGTATATACATGTGTGTATATACTTGTATATACATGTGTGTATATAATGTTCCAGTATATACACATTTATATATGATAGTTTTAATAAATAAAAGATTATATACCTTTTCAATGTAAAAAAATTTTTTTTAAAACTTCCACAAACCTAAAAATTTAAAAAAACAACCCTTAGTAACTAGCCATGCTGGTTAGTACATAAAGAAAAGAAAGGTTATGCTGCAATAATACTAATCATATGCACAGAATATGCACATCAAAACACTAAAAACACTCACATGCTACCACTACAACACCAACAGTAACTCGGGTTGAAGGACAATTGATTTGACAATACATAATCGTACGTTTAAAATGTGAAGCAAATTTGCTTTACAATATCCAAAAATACGGACAATCAGTAATGACAGTGTCTTCTTTGAGGATAAGCAACCAACCCAAGCGGTGTTAAAACAGAACTACACAAACAGGTATCAGGTGAAGAGTCACCAGAAGCCCTATTTGCGGAGTAAACAGTAAATGTCTAAGTGTGGAAAAGAAAAAAAAACACAAAGATGAGATCTAAAAATGCAGCATAATATGAAAAAAAAAGGTTCATGAAAGTAGTGAGACTAATGATCAGATTAACTGCGGGATTCTCAGCCACCAGCTACTTTTCTTTACCAAGAGGAGAATAGGGGAAATGTGAGGTAAAATTCTAACGGAACATTTCTCAGGAGCTTGGATGAGAATTTCAGTCTGGAAAAGGGTTCTATAATATAAATTTTGGGATTACTTGTGAATTATGATATTTCTGCTAAAGTGATTTTCAATTCTTAGAAGGCTTTTTGCTTATAACCACAATTAAGTCTTTAAAATTTAACCAAAAAAAGAGAGAATTTAGTTCTACTTTAAAACACTTGTTGAAAACATGCATCATAAATAAAAAGAATTTAAAACCCAACTTCCTGTGTAAATATGGAGTGTTCAGTATTTTTTAGGTAACATAAAATAACATGCAGCTCCAGAAAGTAGCCAGAAAAACCACATGAGAAAGCATGTCTGAGTCTATGTCTGGTGATCACTGTTTCAAGCCAATAACAAATACTGAACAACTGGCTCATTTCAGATTTCTCCTGGTTGGATTGAGCATCCTGATATGGAAAGTGAAATTAATGACTACTCACTCTATGCCAAAGTTATTTTCTAATCTTATCAGCCTTTAAACACTGATTGCAGTTAGTGTTGAGATGTGCACTCTGAGGTGAACAGAAAGGATTTATCAAAAGAAAGTCCTCCCCACTGTTATAATTATTAGAGACAGAATAAGCAGACATCAAGAATGGTTTTTAATGGTCTGGAACTTATTTCAGTATAGGTTAAAAAGCTTAAAAGTGATAGCCAGCAATTTTGTTATATTATTGAAAAGAAAAATTGTCACAATATTTTTAATTTTACTGTTATCAAACTGTATCAAACATGCCATTATTTTTAAATTCAGCTTAATTCATTTCAGAGTTTTGCCTCTTTAGTTCTATTTACAGTATACTCAGTGAATCGGAAGTTTTTCAAAGTGATAAGCAATTATTTTTAAAATTATATGATTCAAGGTCTAACTTCTTAAACATAAAATAACATGGTTTCAATTGTTGTCTATCACTGGCAAGAACAATTTAAAATAATTTCCTTCAAAAGGAGCTCCACTGCTGCATGCGCCTGCTAAGCACAAGCTTACTTGAATTCTGAGAATAAAGTGGACCTCCATTAACATGAGGCTGAGCAGAAAACTGAGCCGTCACAGAGGGAGTCCGTCTGTATCCACCAGAAGATGTCGAGGAAGTGGTAGAGTTGTGCCGAGAAATCTGCCTGGTCATTGTGCCATACTGGGAACCAGGAGCTGAGCCCGGGGCTGCTGGAAAGCATTAGTCAAAGGCAACCAACAAAGAACTTGAGCATCGCGGGTAACCTCCGATGGCAGAACAAAGAGAAGCAGACTCTCAGCAAGAAACATTTTTTATCACTTTTTAAAGTCCACAGCACAAAATAAAGAGAAAAGTAAAGATACAACACAAATAGCTCTATCTCTGAACTTAAAAAAACTTACAAAAAAGCAGAAAAAACAGATACTGTGTGGAAAGTGCAAAAGTTAAGTATGAAACATTCTTCAGCCTTTTAATTCAGCATAATCCCAAGTGGTATTTTGCTAATAAAATGTATAATCTTTTTCTTTGTTATTTCAGAATGTATAGTTTTTATATGTCAACTGTGTCTCTCCAACAAGATAAGTACCAAATGACAGTCTGAGGTGAAAAGCATTGTTTTTAGATGTGAATACCTTAGTATCTGGATTGTACACTTCTTTTTCACTGGCAAGTCTATAGCAACAGTCTAAGAATCTAGCCAGCCAAACCCGCTTAAATTATAAAGTCTAAACAGGTAAGCTTATTTTCCACATTTACTACTATATTTGACTGTTTACTGTTATTAGCAGTTATTATCAATGCAAATTATAGTGGAATCATTTTTTTAGAGAAGCACAATTTCTAGCTTCAAAGCACCTGTGTCAGATTTGTTGTATATCGCCAAACTTTTAAGAATTCCACACTTTACCCTATCACTTAAATTTCTGTGACTGATAAAACTGAAAAAAACTTTAAGACTGTAAAATATGGACATTTTAAGGCAGCTTTGGGTAGAAAATCCACTATCTTTCCCCACATATTTGGAGGGCTTTTTTTCCCCCATAGTACATCCAAAGCAATCTTTTCTTTTTAATTTCAAACATATTTAAACTAACTAAAGTATTAACAATACTTAAAATTTTATTCAATGTCATCTTTACCAACATCTTCAAAGTTTAAAATTTTAAAGGTTAATATAAAGTTCAAAGCCTCTAAAGTTAACTATATCTTCCAGGCAACTTCAGGATTTATATCATTCTCCCAAACATCTAATCACGACTGAAGAAATAAAAAGGCAGAATCCTGGTTTCCTTTCATTCAGTCATTTCATTTAACCTCTCCTAGAGGCCATACAAATTATTAGAAAAATCATACAGCAGAGGCTGTTCATTAAAAGAAGTGCTAATATTTAACATTTTGGAGCTCCCAAGCCATGCTATGCTATGCTAAGTCACTTCAGTCGTGTCCGACTCTTAGCGACCCCATGGATTGCAGCATAACAGGCTCCTCCGTCCATGGGATTTTCCAAGCAAGAGTACTGGAGTGGAGTGCCATTGCCTTCTCCGCCATAGGCAGTCACTAATTAAATCATTCACACACTCATTTTCTAAACAGAGACACACTTTTAAAATAACAGTCTATTCAAATGCCTTTGAGAATGAGTAATTCTGGACAGCTAAGTTTTCCAAGGAGCTTAAGAGGTAATCCTTTAACCATTTTTAATAGAAATCTTAAAATGATTTTTTATATTTCTTTGACTTATATAAAAACTATATAAAATCCAGGTTATTTTTTTTGGTGATTGAAAACCAAATAGACCTATTTATATAGTTCCAAACCAGGCCAATTTTAGAATTTAATTTAGTATTTTATTATGAAATAAGTCATAAAAAGCATATGTGACTGATGTATATATAATTATATATGCTATGTACATATAAATAATATATATACTAATGTATATATATAACTATTTACAATGGTTATATATAATCTGTTTATATAAATATTACTTGTATATTTGATTATATAGGATTATATATTCTGTTGGTTTGCTGTTTTCCTTTTATATTAAGATTCATTCACGTTGATAAGTATATCAATATATCATTCATTTTTTTGCTTTATTTACATACAAACATGCCACAATTACAATTACTTATCCATTCCACTGTTAGACATTTGAATTGCATCTAGATTGTTGCTATTATTATACCACCATTATGAACATTCCTAATTATGGTTCCTCAATTTCTCTGAAAACAGTGGTTCTCAAACACTGATCAGAATTTTATCTTAAGGGCATATTGTGATACAAGCTGCTTGGCTCCAGTCTCAGTTTCTGAATGAGGAGGTCTGGAATGGGACCTGAGAATTTACATTCCTAACTAGCTCCCACAACAATGATGCTGTTGATCTGGAAATCATATTTCAAAAGCCACTGCTCTAATACAGTGGTGGTTAAACTTTTTGGTCTTTAGGGTCCACTCTAAAATTAGAGAACCTCAAAAAAATTTTATTGAAGTGAGTTACAGGAATAGGTAATTACCATATTAGAAATTAAAACTTATTTATCTTTAAAACACATAAATACACAAATACACATTCCTTTAGCTGTCAAAAATGATGCTATCAAATGTTACGTAGCCTCTGGAAAATTCCACTGTGTCCTTGTACCAGAATGAGAATGAAAATGGCAAACAAGTCTTAGTATTATTATGGAGATAATTCTAACCTCAAAAACGCCAAGAAAGGATTTTGGCAACACCCAGGAGTCACATACCTATATTTTGAGAACCAGTACTCTAGGGGAAATATCTAGAAATTAAATTGATAAATCTAAGGTGAGAAACCTGATTCAACTTAACTGAGTAACAACAAATTACTTTCTAAAGGGAGCATATTAACTAACAAACTCCCCCCAGCAATGCACCTTTCTGTTACTGCGCACCCTCACTGGCATTTGGTACTAGGGGACTTTGACATGTTTACCTATCTAGTAGCTATAAAACAGTATCCACTGGTTTTTATTTTCTATCTTCCTGATTATTAATTAGGTTGAGGGCATTTATTTTTTCCAGATGAACTTTCTGCCAACAACTTCTATTACTAGGGCCTTTTTTAATTACTTCCTTTTCTTTTGAGTACAAGTGCCAATGTTTTTAAAAGAAGATGCTAGATGGTTTTATTTCACCTAAGCTCCATTATTTGAGACAGTTCTTTACCCATTTCCACCCAAATGCTACTGTGCATTTCTAGGCTGAATGGTTTTATATAGTCTATATTTAGAATTCTTATATGCTCAATCCAGTCTCCCTCAACCTGGGAACAATTTAACTGTATTTTATTGATAAAAAAAACTGTTTTCACTGCACCCTCAGATGCCATAAATCCTCGACTATATCAGAGTCTTACAACTGTGAGCCACAGGAAAACCTCAGAGCACCCCACACATCATTCTCTTTTCCATTTTTCTTCCTTCACCCCACTCCTTTGACTGTTGTATACACCAGGGAGTTCCAAATCAAGTCTCACTTTAAAAAATACTGCATCACTAATAAAAAATTTTTTTCTGAACAATCACTGCTATAATATTCTTAGAAAGATCTAAACAAAACAAAAGCTTAACCACATTAAATTGGTTATAAACAAGGCAGAGACACATTTGACATCACAGAGAAGTTTCTGTGTAACTTCAGAGGCCTTCCACAAGGAGAAATTAGTGTAAATTAGATTTAATACTTAAAACTTTGTACTACCACCTACCCCCTAATAACTACACAAGCTAAGCGTCTGACAGGAGCTGACTATGAACTAGGCACAGTAAGTTAAATCACTCCAGTGGTTATGCAGTCTCACCTATCACAGTGTTCGCAGGGAGGGGAAGTGGAAGAGGTGGTGCTGGTGGAGCTCCAGAAGGAGGAAGGACAGAAATGTTTTCTAATAAAATAGTTTATAATTCAGGTCAGAGTGCAAGAAAGAGAACTAATCATTCTGAAACAGTAAGAAAGTACAATGCTTTGGAAAGAAGAAAAAAAGAGAGAAAGATACCCATATGCAAAGCATATGTTCCAAAGAATAAGAATTTTACAAGGTAAAAAGGTCACTGAGTTCACACTTTCATTAACTATAAAATACACCTGTTTTTATAAGTAGCTTTTTCTCCTTTTTCAACAACATCCTTGAGAAACTAAGAATTTTCCCCAGTTTTGATTATCAAACTCACTTTTCAAATGTATATTTTAACAACAAAAAGTCTTCCTTTCATTTACTAAACAATCAAGGGACTAATCATAGCTCTACTATGATTTCTTAAATTTTTATATAATCTAAAAAGTAAAAGAGCTTTTCTTAGTTTAATCCCACATTACATTCAGAGCATTTTACTGACATATGTATCGAATATCATACATAAAAGCAGGAAGGTCACAACCAGCTATCACCAGAGTTGATACACCTAGCAGCCTACAAGGCAACATCAAGGTTCAGTGATGCATAATTCACATTAAAGACACTGATCTTTCAGTTGAATTATCAACAATTATTGGTTTGCTCTTGAAATAATAATTATCATTCTTGACTAGTAACCAAGTATTTCTGAAGCAAAATGGCCCAAAAGTTATTTAATATGCTTTTTTTATAAGTAAGGAGAAACAGCTGCAAAACTCCAAAAACTCTGAAAACCAATCAAAAATTGTTTTTAAGTGTTAGCTTTCATTCTGGCAACAATCACATAAATTTAATAGTTTCATCTAACGTAACTAAATTGCTTCAGACTTCCATAATAAAGCTCATAAATACTACCACATATGACAATGGATTAGTGGATGACATACCTGGTCCAATGGTGGGTGGTGAGGGTGTAGGCACAGCGATGGGAATGCCAATACTGCTGCTGCCACTGTTCTCTCGGCTGCCACTTCCTCCGCTGCTTCCACTGCAAAAGGGAGAGAAAAACCATGAAAACAGCAATTCTAGGGATTCCTTCAAAAAATATTATCAATTCAAAGCCACCAGATACTGTTATGATGGATGTGTGTGTGGATATATATACACATGCTTACATAGAAAGAAACGTTTTAACTGTCCGATACAAATTTTAACTCTAATACCTGAAGTGGTTTTTGTGTTTGACTTTGTGTTAGTTGCTCAGTTGTGTCCGACTCTTTGTGCCCCCACGGACTATAGCCCGCCAGGCTTCTCTCTCCAAGGAATTCTCCAGGCAAGAATACTGGAGTGGATTGCCATTTCCTTCTCCAGAGGAACTTCCCAACCCAGGGGTTGAACCCTGGTCTCCTGCATCGCAGGCAGGTTCTTTACTGTTTGAGCTACAGGGAAGTCCATGTGTTTCACTATGTTTCTCCATCTACTGGAAAACCAATATAATCACATAGTACTCAGAACTGTTAAGAGATCACTGAGAAATGAATGACCAATACAATCTCATATACAATGAATCAGCAAGGATTTATTTAAAACCTAGTATAAACAGCAGTAAACAAAGCAGACATGAACTACACTGTCATGGACCTCTTGGCTGAGAATGGGAAAACAGAAGTTAAAAAATAGTGGGATGGAAGCCACAAAAGATGCTATGGAAGTGAATAAAAACGGTAACCAATTAGTCTGAAATTAGTATGCAATTTATTAATCTAATTAATCTCTAATTAATCTCTAATTAATCTCAAAGAACAGTAATAAGACAGGGAAACTTTTGGAAAAATAAGCAAATGAGAAAGAAAATAATGAAATTTCACCAAGGAACATTGTAGAATAGTGGATACTATTAAATTTTAACTTCTATGGACTTACTGTCCCTTTAGGTATACAACCTCACACTGACCAGTTTCAGTAATGTAGAGTGGACATGTTGTTGTTCAGTCGCTAAACCATGTCCGACTCTTTGTGACCCCATGGACTGAAGCATGCCAGGCTTCCCTGTCCTTCACTATCTCCCTGAATTTGCTCAAAGGCATGTCCATTGAGTCGGTGATGCTATCTAGCCATCTCATCCTCTGCCACCACCTTCTTCTTTTGTCCTCAATCTTTCCCAGCAGAGTCTTTTCCAATGAGTCAGTTCTTTGCATCAGGTGGCCAAAGTATTAGAGCTTCAGCTTCAGTCTTTCCAATGAATATTCAGGGTTGATTCCTTTTAGGAGTACACATGTACACATATGCAAATATACATATGTACCCATGTAGCCTGAAGCTCCATATTATATTTTTAGAACTCAACATCATTGGTTCAATAGGCCCAGAAACCCAGCAGAGTAATAATCTACACTGTCTAATTTATTTTCTTCAATATGATCCATCTATAATTACACTGTCACATACTAACAGAAGGGGAAAAAATATTTATATAACAAAAAAAGGTCTGATGTGAAGGCCTCCCTCCTCCCAAGCTAGTCAATACTCTGCTTTGTGCCACCACCATATAACAGACAGATGCACTTATGTGCTTGTATGATTAACTAATCTGTATGCCTTTTTCTAACATGGACGTTTGCAAGTTACAGCCTACAAGCCAAATTTGGCCCATAGTCTGATTTTTATAATCCATGAGCTAAGTATACTTTTTAATATTTTAATTAGTTGGAAAAAATCAAAATAATAATATTTTATGACACATTAAAATTATGTGAAATTCAAATTTCAGTGCCATATATTAAGTTTTGTTGGAATACAGCCATGCTCATTCATTTACATGCTGCTGGTGGCTGCTCTCATGACAGAGCTGAGTAACTGCAGCAGAGACCATATGGACCACAAATCCTAAAGTAATGACAACCTGGCCCTTGATAAAATAGTTTGTTGATCCCTATTCTAATAGAACAAGTTCCTGAAAAAAAAAACCGTTATCTCACTGGTATATATCCCTAGTATAATGAAGTAACTTAGTTGTTGAATATGATTAAACTATTACTATATCACTACAGAGAAAAATCATACTTTGATGTAATAATTCAATAATAAACATATAAAGAAACAATTTAAAAAACAATTTTGGTCCTCACTGAATTCATACTGTAACTGATACTATAACTGCAGACATCAATATGACAATTTATTTACTAACAGGAATAGTAACAACAAATAACAACTACATAGCATTTAAGAGCTTGGTATACCCTATGGAACTGAATCCTTCAAAATAATTTTACCAAGTTATATCTCTAATAAAACCAACCAAAAATCAAGGGAAAGAGCAGTTCCTTGCCCAAGTTATTAAAAGAGAGGTAAAAAATTAAATGAAAAAATTAAACTATACAATAAAGTACTCCCCCAAAAAAGTAGTGACTTTAGGGGGAGGGAAGTAGAAGCAATCACTGGGAAAGGCCTGAAGCGGACTTCTGGGTTGCTGCTACTATTCCATTTTTTCATCTGCGTGATGTTACTTGACTATATTCAGTTTCTATTAATACATCAAGTTTTATATTAATAAATTATCTCCTTTTCTGAAATGCACGTTATGTTCCATATCAAGTTTTTAAAAATCCACTGGGTAGATTCCCTGGTGGCTCAGTGGTAAATAATCCACCTGCCAATGCAGGAGACAAAGGTTCAATCCCTGATCTGCGAAGATCCCACACGCGGCAGGGCAACTAAAAGCCCAGGGCGCCACAGCTACTGAGCCTGTGCTCGAGAGTCTGAGAAGCACAACTGCTATGCCCACGTGCCGCCACCACTAAAGCCCATGCTCTACAAGAGAAGCCACACAATGAAAAGCTTGTGCGCGGCAACTAGAGAGCGGCCCCTGCTCACCTCTACTAGAGAAAAACCCGCACAGCAACGAAGAACCAGCACATCCAAAAAGTAATACATTTTTTAAAACAAAGGGGAAAAAAATCCACTGGGTAGTTGATTTCTAGAACTTTTTAAAAAAACAATTTATATAATAATATACTCTGCAGTCTATCAACTCTCCTAAGAAATTCTTCCTCAGAGCTTCAAGTTTAAATCTCATTGGATAGTTTCTGATATTTAACCATTTACCCAAAAAATTTCACAGTGGTTATCTTGATCTTTTTTTCCTAAATGACCATAAAAAAAAAATTCTTTAGTCTTCATCCAAATGTACATATGTACCTTTGTCAAAAAGAAGAAATACTAGCAATCTGCTAGCAGTATAGATACTAAAAAATCTAAAAAAATAGAAGTCATGATGTAACTTTACAGAAATGTATACAGTATTATCATCCTCAACCTTACCATCTATGTTAGCATCAGAGGAGCCCTTTACCTATAATTCTACAGGAGTCTGTCATCAATCAATAACATACATTCTCAGCTGTTCAAAGGCTCAATCTAAAAATTTACCTGTGTGTCCTCGGTCTCTGATTTAAAGAAGCCGTCCTGCCTGGACTATGCTGACTTCCCAGCCTTGCAGGACTTGTCATGTAGTCATTAGGAACTGTTGGAGGTTTAACAGGCTCAAGGGTTTTGTAAGGAGTATTTCGTCTAAAGAAGCATAATAGAGAAAGGAGTAATGGATAAGAAAGATAAAATGGTATTTCCCCCCCAAATTTGTGACTATCCCTTTATTACCAAGTATAACACAATTTTTTTTAAATACTAAAGTTTGTTTTTAGAAAATGCTTTAATAGGAACATATGAATTTTGTTACTTTAACAAAAGCTAAAATCTGTTACCTTTTCTTTCTAAAAATAATAGTTATAATTTTTTAAATGCTCAGTAATATGAAACTTTGAAATACATATGATTCCCAACTCAGTAACCCACAAGGCACTGTCCTTATATATTGTGGAAGCTAAATATCTCCTCTGTAGTTTATTCCTACCTCAATACGGGAATATTAATATATGGGCAAGTACATTCTGGCCCCAGTAGTGATGCCATTAATTTCTCAATACACAATTTAACTTTTCTATTTAACAACTTCATGGTTTTTTTCAGGGGCAAGGGGTTCACAAAATGAAAATTGAAACTAAGAGCCTACAAAAAATGTTGCTTACTGATTCCTGTTACTATAAAGTAACGATTCTACCACCCCTCCCCCCAAAACAAGGAGTCTATAGTCTACAACAACGTGAATAATCTTTCAGGACTGTCTTACCAAGTATTCAGTATTTGCATTGCATTGAAAACTGGGAAGGAAGAAGGCACAAACTTATCTTTTCTCCTTCTGCACTGGCCTTCTCATAAAGCTACTATAGAATGAAGGGCCCCAAAATGACCAGCAGAAGCACAGTTAGAAGGATTCCCAGTAAAGATTCCCAAGTGTCAGGGAAAGCAGAAATGGGGGAAATGGAAGAACTGCAAGCTACCAAACCAAGTATGCAAAACAGGCCACTTATTCAAAGTTCTGTAATATAAATATTGCAAATACATGTAAAGACAATATATACGGAAACCTCTGGTTATTTCATTTTAATAAATATTTCATTTTAAGGTCAGATTTATATATATGTATATAAAATTTTTATAATGAATTGGAAAATAATAGACAATGCTCATTTATACACATACAAAAAACTTTTCTGGTACAGAGTTCCTCAGAGAAATTACAGAACAGGCAGATTCATTTTGGATTCACTTTGATTTCCTTCACTGGATCTGAAGAACACAGATGTAACTGAGTGCTTACCCCAGCGTCCCCCGGCCTGACATGGGAGGACTCGGTGGTTTCTGAGTAGGAGGGTTTGTTCTCGACAGCGTGCCAGTTCTTGCAGGCTGGTTATTTCCATGCTAAAATGTGGAAAGAAACGCTTTTATTTTTATATCAAATTGTTCTCTTGGTGTTTTGACACCGTGTATTATTATTTTTTAAATATCAGAATGTGAAATAAGGATTCCCAGACAGCTTTAATAACAGACTTTGGTACTATATTTTAAAAAGTCAAAATACCACTTGCACTTGGCTTTTCATATTATTTTGCGCCCTTCATGCCAATTAATTGCAAAATACAGGTGAGATTACTCAATTTTATATATTATTTTATTGTTATACATGCTCACTGAGATCTAACTTTTCTGCAATTCAAATATTCGGTTTCCTGAAATTTTCGAAACGTGTGCATGAATACAAACTACAGATCTCAGTGTCAACTTGCTGAAATATTCATCTGAAAAATCATCTCTATCCCAACAACTCAGTAACAAAGTCACATGTAATGTCTGGGAAACCTCCTAATTGTAAGTCAATAAAAGCAAGGCAACTATCAAAAAATGAGCAAAGCAATAAATGTTAGCAAAATTAATGTTCCTATATAAATGCAGATGTCAATATATCTTTGATATATTAACACATCCAAGCTAAATGTTGCTGATTTGAACTGGGTTTGAGTATATTTAACCCATATAAATCCTATGGGGAAAAAAGCAGACAGACATAGGAGAAGTTTTCAAGTTTTAGTGGCTCTGCAGCCTCTATCAATACAGAAGGAATACCGTGGATCAAGTGATAAGTAGTATCTCTTACCTTGGCTTTTAGCCACTTTACGTTGGCAAAAAAGGGGGGAAAAAGTAGAAATTAATTCTAGATATCTTATCTGATAGGACAGTTACTTGATTCATGTTAATAAGCTTTTACCCAGTCATATTTTAAGTATTTTATAAAGAAAAGACATCCACAAGCAGTAGGGAAATATTCATAGGTATCATATATTTATTCAAAGTAATATATTCATAAGAAAATTACCACTTAATTATGCCAATCTCATGCAAATTATGTAATTTCTTAGGTCAGTATTTTATCCTATCAAACTAATTCAACTGAATCATGGATGATAAAAAACAAACTCTGATTTAAATACAAACACATAGCTCATTAAACGTATGGCTATTTTAATGCCTCAGTGCACAGACCTTAAGCCTACTGGACAATGAATGCTCATGCTTCATTATTGGAATGGTACAGAATTTTAAAGAGTGATCAACTGTAAATGTTAAAATCCAAAATTACAGGTTGCTTCCAAATTCAGAAAAGGACCTAGCAGCTCAGGGTTTAAAAACAAAATTACAATGCACCACAACATCTTAGCCAAATTCTAATTAAGGAACAAACAAACAAATAGGGTCTGGAAACCCTCTCATGTGTAGCTTAAGAATCCAAATCCTAAGAGGCCAGCACTAGTAAATAGAGTTTGTTTTAGTTCTAAATTTCCTTCTGAACAAGTCTGATCAAAATTCAGAACTGAAAAAAAGCTGCTTTGATCCTAAAGGCTACATCTTTAAAACCTGGCCAGCTTATATATATGAACTAATGTGTCCAAAGCAGCCTACTTGCAACATGCCACTTAAGGAAAATTATCTTCAGATTGAAGACTTTTTCTACACTGGGGAAAAAGGGGTTCCCTCAAGTTCTTTCCATCTCATTTGCCATTCTAAATTTGTATCTTATCATTTTTCAAGTGACCATAAAAGCAACATTAAGGAAAGCATCCAAAAATGGAATATACCTTGCTTGACCCATATTCTTATTGCTAGAAACTGTGCCAGAACTTTGGTATTCTTTAACATTTGTTTAGAATAACACGGCTCATTATTATCTAGATTAAACAATGTCTGGAATCCTACCTTGCCACTACATTTCACAATTGGATTTAGAAATTAAATTTGAATAACCTCATTATCTTTGAAGAAAAGACATATTAATGTGATAGCATTAAAATACACTAAATACTATTCTAAAGTAACTTAGAAATATTCTAAATATGACCATACATCTTCCCTCATATGCTGTTTCAAGTGAAAGAGAAAACAAAAAAATAGCACTCAAGTATAAACTAGTCCCAAATGAAAGGGTGAAAGGATAATTTATTTGGGAATAAAAATTCTACTTGAATTCTGCTACTGTGTAATGGTGTAACCTTTACCTGTTATGGAGCACAGCGTCCTCTGTTAAGTGTGTGTAAATTTACACAAAGATGTTAGGAGTGTTGGAAGGAAATGATCTCTATACCTTACAACTCAAAATGTAATTGGTTAGCAACTTAAAAACTTCCACTTCAGTGTCTCCCAAGCACGTTTTAGAACTAAAACATCTTAAGGAAATAAAACTAGGCTTTTTATTTCCTTAAGATCTCACTTCATTTCCTTAACATTTACATTTATGGATGAGTCAGTTTACCAGCTCCCTGGACTCTAAGGTTGAAAACAATAGAACTCTCTTATTCCACCCTTTCTGCAGGCCCTAAGTAGATCATAAGCTTCGCATACCACAGGAATGAAAGTCTGTAAGATGCCAGTTCCTCTTTGAAATGATTCCACAGTTCATTCCTCTAATAAAACTGAAACCTTTAAAAACACCATTCCTATGTATTATAAAGCTTCAGTGTTTCCATTAATAAAACAGAACAACCCTTAGATCACATGATCTTTTCAAAGCTTGAAAACAAAGACATATGTGGAAAATCCTTCACAAGTTATGAACCAGGCTCTATAGCTATTATTATTAACAAATAATTTTAAATGTTTCTACTATGTATTCAAGTTTACTCTGAAACTGTATAGCCTGCAAATTTTTAAGAGAATACAATATGAAGACACTTACCTTGACACCGTGGCCCACATCATCCAGAACTGTATAGTCAATAGGTTTCCGAATATACCTTACAGGTCGCTCCATGTTCGCAGGTGCTATTATTTTGTGAGTTCTTGATGTATTCTTATTTGTTGTCAAAATACCAATCTCTCTTCGAGCCACTTTCTCTTTATGAATGTCCACAGTCTATATTTTAAATTTGAACAAAGCAAGAAAATATTGTTTGGCAGAGTAAATAATATATATAATGTCCACATATTAAGAATGTATCACATGTCTATTTTTCAGTGAATACTACTACATGCTCCCCTTCAAAATTAAGCAAATTAATATCTTGGACGCTGAAACATGGGATCTCTAAAGCTGATTAAAAGCACCAACTAAACTATTGGTTTTGATTCCAAAGTGATTCTGAGGGAAGCGATTTTCTCTCCCAAAGACCTGGTGTGTGTGGAAAGGGAGGGCTCCTACTCTGTGTCGCTTACACTTTATTTTGCGTAGATACAGACCAGATAAAGAAATCAGAAATTACAATCAGATGAAGTAACTACTATAGTGACACACGCACAATTTATTTGCAATTACTCTAAAGGTGTTCAGAGCAAGATATCCAACTAGGTTGAGAAGGCTTTAATAGAGTAAGTACATTTTAAAAAATAAACAAATATTAGAGGCAAATTATGGAAATTATTTAAGGCAAGAAGAACAGCATATTACAGACAAAGGTTTAAGAAGGAAAAAAAAGAAGACCAGAGAAAACCAGGGGTTACAATTTGGCAGCAAGGAGCCCACACATCTGCAGCCTACCTAGTACTGGCCTTTTTTTTTTTTAAGACAGAAATTTTTATTTATTAAAATGTGTCCTTCAGTAATATGTTAGCATATATACAATATACACACATACATCTGTACACTCTTTGACACACCTCACGGACTGCCACCATAAGTTTAACCAATAAATTAAAACTAAAAAAGGGTCGGGGGCGGCGAAGGAGATGTGGGGATGCATGGAACTAAGGGCAAAATTTCCATGTTTCATCTGGTAAGAAACTGCAAATTTCTCAGAAGTTCCCTGGGGAAAACCTGTGACCAGAGAATCTCTGAAATAAAAGTACAGAAATCCCTGCCCCCCAAAAAGATTCCAAAAGATGCAGTTACAAGTGTGCTTCTCAAAACAGGAGCATTCATTCCACTTCATACTCTGGCTTCTGCATCTTCTGGCCTCAAGATAGTCTTGCCCTCAGCTGGGGCAGAGAGGTTCATATGGGCACTTGGGCTGGGTGCACCGGGGGCTCTGGGTGTTGAGGGGCAGGCTGCGGCCTGGGAGCGAGGGGAGCCACACTCATCCGAGGTGATGTCTGGCACGTCATTAGTACTGGCCTTTATAGCTTTAAAGAAGGTAGGTTTTTGTTTTTCTTATTTAACTGTAAGTATTTTTTTAAAAAGCTGGATAGTAGTCAGCACATGAGAAATAGTTACACGACCACTCAACAGTTTAAGCTTTGGCCTAACAGTAATGAGTGAGTAGCCATTCCCTTCTCTAAAGGACCTTCCTGACCCAGGGATCGAACTCAGGTCTCCTGCACTGCAGGCAGATTCTTTACCATCTGAGCCATCAGTGAAGTCCCAATAGTAATGAAAAACCAATAAAAAATTCAAATTGAGCAATATCATCAGGTCTATATTCTAAAAGATCCCTCTTGCACAGGAGGACAGAGAGAAGACTACTGGGATGAGACCAGTTAGAAAGCAGTAAGAAAACAGAAGCATGTGAAATGAACTGAAAGGGAGTGGAGGTGGGGGCACTGTCAGGAAATAAAGGTTAATGTTATGTGTATTTCTGCACACCTTGTGAGAGGAGATGCTGATTCCCTAGCCTTAGAAGATATAGTGTCTCCTCAAAGAACAAAAGGCAGGCTTACTGTCCAGTATAACAAAGATAACGTCAGAAGGCTTACTGCTGCTGCTGCTGCTGCTGCTAAGTCGCTTCAGTCGTGTCCGACTCTGTGAGACCCCACAGACAGCAGCCCAACCAGGCTTCCCCGTCCCTGGGATTCTCCAGGCAAGAACACTGGAGTGGGTTGCCATTTCCTTCTCCAGTGCATGAAAGTGAAAGTGAAAGTGAAGTCACTCAGTCGTGTCCGACTCTTAGCGACCCCATGGACTATAGCCTACCAGGCTCCTCCATCTATGGGATTCTCCAGGCAAGAGTACTGGAGTGGGGTGCCATTGCCTTCTCCGCAGAAGGCTTACTGCCCATTATAAAAGAGCTGGTCCCCTAAGCTGGGAGCTCCTTTCCTGGAACACACCTGACTGTGTACAGCCAGGCACCATCTGGCTGTCTCGGACATATCCTATAGAAAGTGGGGCTGGTGTCTGACACAGTGTTGACTATGACAATAATGACCTTTGTCTCTAACCTGGAGTCTCACGTCTTCTCCTCACATCTATGGAATTGTGGCTGGCTTAACTTGTGAGCATCCGCTAAGGGTAAAATCTCAAAACCCTTGCAATGTTTGAAGCTTTGGTAATGAAGATGGAGTGCTAACAAAGACAAAGTTTTTTAGAGTTGGAATGAAAGGATAGCTAATGAAAACTGAGAGAAGTCCCTGGGAATCGTGAGTGAACATGATCAACTCGTGTGGTCCTCCAGGCAGTCTCTGGTCCTCTACTTCAGGGCTTAGTAATGAGGCTGAACTGGGGCGGCAGCTTCAGGACGAGTACCAGGAAGTAGTTTCAAAAACAGCAGCCTGAATGATGCCCTGGCTACTGTCAGCTACTCACTAAGCTCACCTGGTGGACCCTGAAAACAACTAGTAATATTTATCTGCAGAGGGAGGCAAGGGTATATAAGGTTCTCTCAGTGTATCTATACTGAGCATGAAAGAAGGAAAACTGTAACCACTCTAAACAGAACCAGGAGAACCTAGAACTCTGGCTAGTTTGCTTGGGAGACTGAGGGGTCGGAGGGGACACATAACGTTTGTTAAAGCAGAAAGGCAACAGCTGGCTATCTTCCTGCTCAGTCCCTCCTGCAGTTTGTCTTCTCAACCTTCTATTCATTCGAGATGAGGCAAAGACCTCGGCATTTTTGACAGTGGGCCCTGTCTGCTGAGACAGCTTTGGCCCTTTGGGGAAACTTTCCCCGAAACAATCTCCCAAGGGCACTGATTCGTCCTGCAGGCTCTTCCATCCTCAACTGGGTTTTAAATGATGATGAAGGTAATTCACCAGAGAAGGAGAAACTCACCCAAAGATTAAATTCTGTCAGCCCTGCCAGCTTCAGAAAACTCCCAGTCCTACGATGATATCAAGCAAGAATTATAGAGCTGGTCTTTTGACAATAGAGCAGCCAAGAGCCCACATAAGGTGAACTCCTAAAAACAATGATGCCACCGTGCACATCAAGCCCAAGTCAACCAAAGAGTACAAACTCAGGCCCCCCGCCAAAAAGTAATAAGGCTATAGCTGCTGAATAAAGGTGTTCCCAACAGAATGGATGGTGTCCATCAGTAATGATGACCTTGCTACAGAAAACAGAATGCAGGCCTTTAGGTGGGCCGGAAATGCTCCCAGCCACAGCACTGCTCAAAACAAATAAACTGACCTTGTTTACTGAAAGCCACTCTCTCCCAACCTCCCCATACACCCTTAAGAGAAAGATGATTAAGGGTGGGGCCAAGTTCTCCAGGTTCCCAAGAGAAACTGAAGACCAAGCATACCTGGGTGTGTGAGAGCACTCTGGGGAAGGCAGGACATTTTATAGCTGGCTGATATAAACATATTGGAGCCCACATCCCCATCCTGTGGAAGGAGAGGGTACCTGCTTTCAGCTACAGCTTTGGGTGTGGTTCACAGTGGAGAACAGAAGCTAATGCACTCTTCTGGGTGGGGTTCTTGGGACCAACTCAATGGATTACTGTGATGCTTCCACCAATGAATGTATAATTGGTATTGATATTCTTCATGCTTGCACAGTGAATGCTCTGAAGAGCCAGAGGAGATTTTGCCAACTGGGAAAGAGTGGCATGTAGAAAAGCACTAGTGGTCCCAGTGCCCACCATCCTTAGGACGCTTCTGAGTACAAGTTTCTGTGCATGGATGATTGTACTGACTGGAGCCTCTGGCAAGAGGAACAGCCTCCACTGGAGGTGCCCCTTGGGTTTGGTGTATTCAAGAATCCAGCCAGTCCAGCTCCTATGACATCCCAGCTTTACATGAAAGAGTGGCAGCTACATCTTTAGGGAAAATGTTTCTTCCATACTGCTACCTAAACCAACACTGTTGATTCACAGAAAGTGAAAGTGAAGTCTTTCAGTCGTGTCCGACTCTTTGCGACCCCATGGACTGTAGCCTACCAGGCTTCTCCGTCCATGAGATTCTCCAGGCAAGAATAATGGAGTGGATTACCATTTCCTTCTCCAGGGGATCTTCCCGACCCAGGGATCGAACACGGGTCTCCCGCATTGGAGGCAGATGCTTTAACTTCTGAGCCACCAGGGAAGCCCATTGATTCACAGAGGATCCTCTAAATGCCTGGGCCTGGTGCATTAATAATTCAACTAAGCTGACACCCCGTGGTGTTCTATGGGCCGCTGTGCTGTTTGACCTCAGAGACAGCTACACAGAATTGAGAAGTGGGTATGGCTGCTATGCTCCGTGGGCGGAGCTCAAGGATGTTCTCACAGATTTGGCCGAAATTCCCTGTGATAAACCCTGTGAGCTTTTTACTCATCTGAGGCTGGTACCCATTGGGAATAGCTGTTTGGGTCTGCTACTTGGAAAATGACAGACTGACATCTTAAACATGGGCCATATAAATTGTGGAGACAAATCACAGTTGCTGATGAGACCATGTGGGTCATTAACACATGGCCACGGTAAGGGCCCATGGTTTGACGAGGCCAGCTGCAGTCCAGCTGCTGATGAAGCCTGCACTGCCCAGGCCGCCATCACTGCCGGCAGATCCATCACCATTCCAGATGCGTCAACATGTGGACCATCATGAACAGACGCAGAGTAAAGGACTCTGTTCCTCATGCAGAGGTAACTACTGCATCCCACACTGTGAGTCCAGGAGAAAGACCCATCTGTCTCCTGGAGAGAGATGCCACATCTCCCACTATTGGCAGACTAACTACTAACTACAGACCTTTAACCCCATCTTCAGACCATCAGTGGTGCCTCACATCAAAGGCACTCTTTCATGTTATGGTATTACAATCCCGATCCAATCTGCTGACTCCAGGTGCCAATTCCTCCAGGTGTCTTTCCAACCACCACCCCCAATTCCTGTAGCTTTTCATTCAGTCACCGCAAGGGGCAGATGAATGCCACCTCACTGGTGGCATAGACAAGTAAGACAGATTTGACTGACTACCTTCAGGTAATCCTCCCAAAATAAAACAAGTACTAGATTCAGATATTTGTACTGAACTGGGATCCCTGATGCCTACCATCTGTGCAGGAGAGGACACTGGAGAAACAGCTGGCCTCTGCTCCCCAACACCTGTGCTGGGCGGGGACGGGGAGGACACTCTTTACAGAAGTACTTAAGCGGAAGTCAGGCATTAACTTACCTCCCTCCAGAAATGTGGTGACTTGTACTTTAGGGGTGATTCTAAGAGATCAGAAATGTGGTGACTTGTACTTTAGGGGTGATTCTAAGAGATCCTCAAGCATTTAAGCAAGCACCACCAGTAGATCCTATACCCGCAGACAGCTATGACCTCTCCAAATTATAGCTATTCTTGACTAAGTAGGAAGAACTCTCCAGAGGCATAACTGATTTTTTAATTATGTGTAGTCTGTTCCAAACTATTTAACCCTAAAATGGGAGTTATCTAATTAGAAAGGGTGGTTTGAACTGTC
The DNA here is from genome assembly GCF_000754665.1 of Bison bison bison. NCBI lineage: Eukaryota > Metazoa > Chordata > Mammalia > Artiodactyla > Bovidae > Bison > Bison bison. The sequence goes on along the minus strand of NW_011495023.1, from coordinate 264,259 downwards.
CCTGACTTAAGCTGAGGTGAACAATGACATCATATCAGCCCTGGAGCCATTCGGGTCAGGGTCAACTATTCAGGTCAGGCCAGTCTTGTTATGGATGAGACAGAACCGCCCCAGACTTCCTTCCTGCAGACCAGGCCAAGGCTGTGCACTACAGCATTCTCCTGCAGTACTTGCATCAGGTAGAAAGTCAGTGCAGAAACTTGGAAGAGAAAGCCACTTGGCTCTCTAGAGTAGACCCTGAAGGGTTGTAGTATTTGTTCAGCTGGCTGGTCGAGGACCCTGGGGAGCCAAACTGAGGTCAATATTGCAGTTTGGCCTCATTCTAGTACCATGTTGATAGTACGTAAACTGAATTACATGTTTTATGAGACAAGTTCAATGGCTCTGGTCCCAGGTTCTGTTAGACAGGTTACTCAGGGTGGTCAATCATAGGAAATTTTGCCAGAAGCCAAGAAGGTAGAGAAATGAGGAATGAATATTGTTGGAAGGCAATTACCCTTGGACCCATCGCATTTCTGTACGTCTTGTAGGTAGAGGCACTCTCTGTCCCAGACTGTTTTAAGTACGTCTACATAGTAAACAGCCAGGAAGGACAAAAACGTCACCCTCAGGAACAACAGGCAGGTTTGCTCACTGTCTCACGCAAAAAGATGTCATCTCCCACCAGGGTTAAGGTCAGGCAGGCTTTCTGCCCATTATGGAAGTCTGGGGGGCTCCTCTCCTGTAAGAGACTATACTACACATCCGGAAGCATCACCCACCCTCCTCACAGTCTATGGAGCTCCAGGTTGGGAAAAGCAGCACGGATGCCAACTCTGGCTCCTGCCCCTGTCATGAGTCATCAAGTCTTATGTCTCTGACTGAGAAATCCTGTGTCTTCTACCAACATCCATGAAACTATGGAGGGAGCTAACTTGTTAAACTGGAATTAGCTAAATTTGTGTGTGTGTGTGTTCATGTGTGTGTGCACATGTCCGCATGTACCCCTACATGTCTTACATACTTTTCTTTTCTAGCAGGTCCAGCACAAGATTAACCAGTACAAATTTTGCTTGGTACGGAATTAAAGTTTTGCTACTTATTACTCCACAGAAGGGAAAATACTGAGATTTCATCAGAATATTAAAAAAGATAGATCACCTTGGTTTGCTCCTGATCCCATCAACGCTCATTCTCTGTCTCCTTTACAAGGTCACCTGACAGGTAAGGTCCCTCCATGTTTAGTCATAGGTTCTTCCCCTTTACAACCTACCCCTGACAAATTCATCCACATTCAGGTCTAAATTACTACTACACTTCCATAAGCTCTTCTCCATTCTAGACCTCTCTTCTACACTACAGAATCATACAAACACCGGTGATGTTCCTCTTGGATATTTCAATGGTACCTCAAAATGAATGTGCCCAAAATATACAGAATTGCCTTAACCAGCCTTCCTCCTTCAGTTCTCTATCAAGTTAAACAGTTCAGACATCTACAACTCACTTCATATCTAGTATCATTAAATCTTGTCACATTTTCCTTTAAGTAACAGAAATGTGTTTCCTTGTTTCCAACACTTCAATTTAGTCAATCTACTATCATCTCTCACCCTGGCTACTGCATCTGTCTTCTAACAGGTCCATTTGCAGCCAATCTAGCCTCTTTCCAACTGTTCTCCATAGTATAACCACTGTGATCTTCACCAAAAAGACTAAACTTGCGAAGACAAAATGAAAAAATCTGAAGCTATCTGCTTAATCCTTCTTAAAAGAACATCCCATTTTAGTTTCCAGTCTTCATGGGGAAAAAAAAAATTCAAAATGGCTCAAATATCACAGTGTCCACAACTCCCTTTAAAATCATCTCTTTTTTTAATCCTTATTTCCCTCAATCACTGTAGAACTATTCAGGACATTATTTCCAATTACCTGAAAACTTTTTTCTGAGTTTACTCCCTTACCAGTCTCCTAACTGGGAATAAGGAGAGTCCACATCATTACCCCACCAGTGGCATACAGCCCTCCAAATGGCAGGGTGAGTGAATGCGGCAGCAGCAGGAGGGGAACAAGCCGGAAACGTCTGTATGACAGCACGATTATGTTCACCAAGCCAAAGTCAGCTTTTCCAGGGAGACTGGTTCCTTCTCACACTCAAATTTCCTTACTTTCACACTTTATCTTTAGCTGTCAAAAGAATCAGTCTGATATAAAGAAAATTAATTTTTAATTCTAATAAACATAAAATTCAAGAGTCTCCCAAGTTGAGAGGGACTAGCAGGTTGCAGCACCCTTACAGCAATCTCTGGTCCCATGAAGCTCAGGTGAAACCACTACAATAAACCAGATGTACTATAAAGCCAAAGTAAGTAAGACAGCAGGGTTCTTAAACAGAGTTAAATAAATGGACCAATTCAACAGAAGACAGAGCTCAGAAACAAACTCATGATCATAAGGAACCCTGTTACCTTACAGTGACTGCACAGGGCCAAAGAATGCATTACTTAAACAGGGCAACTTGTTTGCCAGATAGAAAGAAACACAGAAAATGGACCCCTATCTCACACTCACTAGAAGGAAAAACCAATTCCAGATTAATTAAATATAAATGCAAATAAGTGGCAAATTTATACTTGAACTATTACATTAATGAGAATGAACTACTATGAATAAAATATACGAATTACAGATAAATAGTAGAAACATAATGCTGAATTTTAAAAAGCAAGTTATATACAGGGTTTTGGTTTTGACTACATATAGCCTTAATCTATTTTTATAAAACTCAAACCCAAACAAAACTATTTAAGGATACACATATATATGATAAACTTTAAAAGGGCAAGAAAATAACAACACTCCTTGGGAGTAGACTGAAGCACACAGGTAGAACTGACCATTTTCCAGTAAACTTTGGTGGTAGAACCACATGTTTATTTTGTTATAAATTTTATGTTACATCACATTATTCTTTTGAATGTTATTAAGTATAACTTTTTGAAGTATTTAATTGCACAAAAAGCACAAACAGAGCAGGGAGAAAAAAAATGACTAATATTCCTGGAGCACCATCATAAGACTCCATAAAAGAAACCTCACTTTAGCCAGGTGTATTTGGCAGGCCAAACAGAAGCAAGCACTGGGGGTGGGGCGGTGGGGGAGTGGAGGTGGAGGTGAGAGGGATAACAAGCAAAGGAACAGAACAGAAAAAAGGCCAAAAGGCATGAAAACACAACATCTGCCTAGAGATAAGAGACAATTTAAAAGAGCATGAATAAAAATAGGTTGAACAGTACTCATATTAAGGAGGTACTAAAGAAAGGCTAAAAAACTGGAAAACCAAATTTGATGGTTTCTTTTTAAAGGGTCGAGTGAGCCCTTAATAAAATGGGAAGGGGAACTAAATAGGAATAGGTAAAATAACTTGTATAGAAGGCAAAGGTTCAAAGAAAAGAACATGCACAGTATTCCAGGAGTGATTCTATCTAGAAAGAAAAAGTTTTCTAAAATGAATGTTGAAATAAAAAAGAAAAATTTCACAAGTAGACAAGATTTAAAATTGCCCTTTTTTCAGGTTTAACTATTTTAAATTATGAAATGCTTCAAACATACGATGATAAAACAAACATCCACATACACACCACTCAGATTAAATACAGATTAACATTTTGTCTTGTTCCCTTTTAAGACATGATTATTTATAAAGTTATTATACAGAAACACATTGTTTTAACCATACTCCCCCTTAGCACTTTAGGAAGTTCCAGGGTGGTAAAGGGGGTAGGGGGTAAAGTCAGGAAGGAAGGAAAGAAAGCATATGCTCCTTTTAAATATATTCTCCAGAAAAAAAATCCTTTTTAATTATCGAAAGACAGACTGGAAAGAACATGACGCAGCAAAACTACTTAATATTTCACATATTTTCTACACTATCATATTGGGAGGGCTACTGTCCCCATAAATGCCCGCGCCCATAGAGGGAGGCATTATAGGTTTCAAGCAAAGAATCTTGTATGTAAGTAAAATCACAATAAATGCTCACTGAAAGAGTAACTACAGAATGAAAACCAAAACACTTTTGCCCTGAATAGAAAAAGGAGGAGTATGAAAGGGGTAGAAAAAGTGTAAAAGAGGCCTGAGACAAGTCACACACAGAAAGCCTTCAGCCGAGAAAGAGACAATCTTTGTCTGTTACGGCTTCTTTTGGAGCAGACTTTGGAAATGGCCCACTGCCCAAAATTCTGTGTTACAAGCCTTTGTTCAATAAGCCTGGAACAAGGTCCCAATCAACTGTGAAGTTAACTTGATTCAGAATGACCTATATATACACACACTATAAAAAAAGATCTATTTAGAAAAGATGAGCTGCAAAATAAGACTCTGGTGGAAAAACATAATATAATAAAACACTCAGAATTATTCCAAAATATTTTATCCTGAGAAAGACTGAATCTGTCACTAATACTCTGGCCTGCATCCAATTTTTTAGTACAACCCAAGGACATTTTTCTGTCCGCTAACCTCCTGCTTAAGAATATAATGCACACTTTACAACACTCTACATGGCAATTATGTGTCCACCTCAAAAATATGTATTTTTTGTTATGTGGTTGATTTAATCATTTTATCCAAACCAGGATTTAAAATAAATATGAACTTTCAAGAGGACATTAGGGAGGAAGGGGGGAAGTCTCAAGAGGGAGGTGATATACATATAACTATGGTTGATTTGTGTTGTATGGCAGAAACTGACACAACACTGTAAAGAAATTTTCTCCTCCCAAAAAAATTTTTTTAAAAAAAAGAACATTAGGTCACAGTTTATCTTTTACATGTCAGGTCATGAACGTGTACTTATTCCCAACTAGTACTCCTTTTCGTTGTTCAGTTGAGTTCAGTCGCTCAGTCGTGTCCGACTCTTTGCGACCCTGTCAATCGCAGCACGCCAGGCCTCCCTGTCCATCACCAACTCCCAGAGTCCACCCAAACCCATGTCCACTGAGTCGGTGATGCCATCCAACCATCTCATCCTCTGTCGTCCCCTTCTCCTGCCCTCAATCTTTCCCAGCATCAGGGTCTTTTCCAATGAGTCAGCTCTTCACATCAGGTGGCCAAAGTATTGGAATTACAGCTTCAAAATCAGTCCTTTCAATGAACATCCAGGACTGATCTCCTTTAGGACGGACTGGTTGATCTCCTTGCAGTCCAAGGGACTCTCAAGAGTCTTCTCCACACCACAGTTCAAAAGCATCAATTCTTCAGCACTCAGCTTTCTTTACAGTCCAACTCTCACATCCATACATGACTACTGGAAAAACCATAGCCTTGACTAGACGGACCTTTGTTGACAAAGTAATGTCTCTGCTTTTCAATATGCTATCTAGGTTGGTCATAACTTTCCTTCCAGGGAGTAAGCGTCTTTTAATTTCAAGGCTGCAATCACTATCTGTAGTGATTCTGGAGCCCCGAAAAATGTTTTAATATTTCAGGAGTGTCCCTATCCTCTCAAAAAGATAATACATTAAAAATTCTGTAGAAATTTCAGGCATTGCAATATAATGACTTCAAGTGCACAGACTCAAGAACCAAACTGCATAGATTTAAAAGTAAACTCTACCATTTACTAGTTGTGTAGCCTGGAGCAACTACTTAACTATTCCATGCCCTCACAGTTTTCTTATCAAACAGACAAGGTTTAAAAACAAATAATTTTATCAACTTCACACAGTTAATATGAAGATTTTAATATGGATAAAGGATTTTCAACACTATCTATCATCTGGAAAAAACTAACATTAGCTTTTCTTGTTGTTATTCTTTGTTCCCCAATCCATACTCAAGTGTTTAACTGAGTTTACCAGATGGTGTTAAACCAGTTAAAGCTTATAGCCTATACCAAACACAACTCTTGCAATCTTAGAAATTAAAAATTGTTACTTAGTTCATTTATGTTATTCCAGCTACATTAAACATATAATAAGGAGTACAAATCGAATCAGTATAATCAGAAGGGTTAAACCCAACACTTCAAAGGGATTTGGAGTGTACTTAATAATAACCCCTTCCGAGCCTCATTTCTTTCATATTCATCACAGGAATATTTTTGGTCCTGTAATTCTTACAAGAAAGGACATCATTTGGGGATATTCATAAAGAAAGAATATTTAAAGGTACAAGTTGGTAGATTAAGAGAACTGATTACACTGGTTTTATATATTTATACACATACACACATCATGCTGCTGTGCTGTTTAGGTGCTCAGTTGTGTCCAACTCTTTGCAACTCCATGGCCTACAGCCTGCCAGGCTCCTCTGTCCATGGATTGTCATGGGATTTCCCAGGCAAGAATATTAGAATGGGTTGCCATGTCCTTCTCTAGGGGATCTTCCTGACCCAGAGGCTGAACCTACGTCTCCTGCGCTGGCAGGTGTATTCTTTACCACTCTGCACCTGGCAGGTATGTACCACCTGCCACACACATACACATTTTTTTTTCTTCTCCAGAATGTTAAAGGGATATAAGAGGAGAAAAATGAGTGGACAAGAATGTCTAACAAATCGTTAAATATCAGAAAGCAAATGGAGGCAACGTTAACTAACTGAACAGAACAACAGGAGAAGCTAGAACCCCAAACACCCTCAGATGGCAAGGCAATTTATTCTACAAGAAAAAAAATGATCCCTGAGAGCCTGAGAATTCAGAAGCAACAGGTTCTTTAGACTACAAAAGTGAGGGAAAAAAATCAAAATCACAATGAGATACTACTTGATATCCACTAGGATGGCTGTTTAAAAAAAATAGAACAGAGCTTCCGAGCACGTGGAGAAACTGAACCCGGGCCACACTGCCAGTGGGAATGTAAAATGGTGCATCCACTCAGGGTAACAGCCGGCAGTCCCTTGAAGGGTTAAACACAGAGTTACCACGGGATCCAGCAATTTCCTCTCATAGGTATATAACCAATGTACCTGAAAACATATGTCCACACAGAAACTGGTACACAGATGTTCATAGCAGTGTTATCCGTTAATACCCCCAACTGGAAAAAATACAAATATTCATTAACTAATAAATGGATACATTTGCTATTTCCACAAAATAGAATACTATTTGGAAGTAAAAAGGAATAAGCACTGGCACATGCTCCAATATGGATGAGCTTTGAGAACATCATGCTAAGTGAAAGAAGACATCACAAACGACCACTTACTACATAATACGATTTATATGAAATTCCCAGAACAGGCAAATCTATAGGGAAAAAAGTAAACGACCAGTTGCTGAGGGCTAGGTAGAGAGAGAAGGCAGGGACTGAGGAGTGAGAGCTAAGGAAGATGGAAGTTTCTTTTGACGTAATGACAATATTCTAAAATTTCTGTGGTGATGCACTGCAACTCCATGAATATAACAAAACTGTATGGTATGTGAATTCTATCTCAATAGAACTGTTTTTCTTTTAAAAGTGAGTAACAAAGAAGAGGTTACAACAGACAATGCAGAAATACAAAGGATTATAAGAGACTATTATGAACAACTATATGGCAATAAAGTGGATAACCTGGAAGAAATGGACAGATTCTTAGAAAAGTTCATTCTTCCAAGACTGAACCAGGAAGAAACAGAAATTATGAAAAACCCAATTACAAGCACTGAAATGGAAGCTGTGATCAAAAATCTCCCAAAAACCAAAAGCCCAGGACCAGATGGCTTCACAGAAGAATTCTACCAAACATTTAGAGAAGAGCTAATGCCTACCCTTCTAAAACTCTTTCAAAAAATTGCAGAGGAAGGAACATTTCCAAACTCAATTCTATGAAGTGAAAGTGAAGTCGCTCAGTCGTGTCCAACTCTTTGCAACCCCATGGACTGTATAGCCTACCAGGCTCCTCTGTCCTCCTACCAGGAAAATCCTCTGGGATTTTCCAGGCAATAGTACTGAAGTGGATTGCCATTTCCTTCTCCAGCAGGTCTTCCCGACCCAGTGATGGAACCCAGGTCTCCCGCATTGTAGACAGACGCTTTACCGTCTGAGCCACCAGGGAAGTCCCATCAAAGACAACACACACAAAAAAGAAAACTACACGTCAGTATCAATGTATTGCAACATAAATGCAAAAACATAGATGCAAAAATCCTCAACAATATTTTAGCAAACAGAATCCTACAACACATCAAAAAGCTGATGATCAAGTTGGGTTTATTCCAGGAATGCAAGGATTCTTCAATATATACAAATCAATCAATGTGATACACCATATTAACAAATTGAAAGATAAAAACCATATGATCATCTCAATAGATGCAGAAAAAAAATTTGACAAAACTCAGCACCCATTTATGATTAAAACTCTTCAAAAAACGGGCATAGAAGGAACCTACCTCAATACAGTAAACACCACATATGGTAAGTAAGTGTTAGTTGCTCAGTTGTGCCCGACTCTTTGTGACTCCATGGACTGCAGCCCACCAGGCTCCTCTGTCCATGAGATTTTCCAGGCAACGATACTGGAGTGGGTTGCCATTTCCTTCTCCAGGGGATCTTCCCAACCCAGGGATTGAACCCTGGTCTCCTGCACTGCAGGCAGATTCTTTACCGACTGAGCTACAAGGGAAGCCCATATATGATAAGCCTACAGCAAACATTAGTCTCAACAGTCAAAAACTGAAAGCATTCCCTCTAAGATCAGGAACAAGACAAGGGTGTCCACTTTTACCACTATTATTCAACATAGTTCTGGAAGTCCTAGCTACACCAATCAGAGAAGAAAAAGATATACAAGGAATTCAGATCGGAAAAGTAAAGCTCTGTTTACAGATGACATGATACTGGACATAGAAAACCCTAAAGATAGTATCAGAAAATTACTAGAGCTAGTCAGTTAACTCGGAGAAGGCAATGGCACCCCACTGCAGTACTCTTGCCTAGAAAATCCCATTGATGGAGGACCCTGGTAGGCTGCAGTCCATGGGGTCACTAAGAGTTGGACACGACTGAGCGATTTCACTTTAACTTTTCACTTTCATGCATTAGAGAAGGAAATGACAACCCACTCCAGTGTTCTTGCCTGGAGAATCCCAGGGACGGGGGAGCCCAGTGGGCTGCCGTCTATGGGGTTGCACAGAGTCAGACACGATGGAAGCGACTTAGCAGCAGTAGCAGCAATCAGTTAACTTAGCAAAGTTGCAGGATACAAAATCAATACACAGAAATCACTTGCATTTCTATATACTAACAATGAAAAATCAGAAAGAGAAATTAAGGAATCAATCCCATTCACTACTGCAACAAAAAGAATTAAATACTGAGGAATAAACTCACCTAAGGAGACAAAGAACTGTACACAGAAAATTATAAGACACTAATGAAAAAAATCAAAGATGACATAAGCAGATGGACAGATATTCCAAATTCCTGGGTAGGAAGAATCAGTATCACGAAAATGACTATACTACCAAATGCAATCTACAGATTCAATGTGGTCCCTATCAAATTACCAATGGCATTTTTCACAGAACTAGAACAAAAGAATTCACAATTCATATGGAAACACAAAAGACCCCGAATAGCCAAAGCAGTCCTGAGAAAGAAGAATGGAGCTGGAGGACTCAACCTTCTTGACTTCAGATTATACTACAAAGCTACACTCATCAAGACAGTACAGTACTGGCACAAAAACAGAAATATACACCAATGGAACAAGACAGAAAGCCCAGAAATAAACTCATGAGCCCAATGGTACCTTGTTTTTGACAAAGGAGGCACGAGTATAAATGGAGCAACCACAGCCTCTTCAATAAATGGTGCTGGGAAAACTGGACAGCTACATGTAAAAGAACGAAAATAGAACACTTCCAAACACCACACACAAAGATAAACTCAAAATGGATTAAAGACGTAAATGTAAGACCAGAAACTATAAAACTCTTAGAGGAAAACAGAACACTCAATGACATAAATCAAAGCAAGATCCTCTATGACCCACCTCCTAGAGTAACAGAAATAAAAACAAAAGTAAACAAGTGGGACCTGATTAAACTTAAGGCACAGCAAAGGAAACTACAAGCAAGGTGAAAAGACAACCCACAAAATGGGAGAAAATAATAGCAAATGAAACAACTGACAAAGGATTAATTTCCAAAATATACAAGCAGCTCATACAACTCAATACCAGAAAAACAAAGAACCCAATTAAAAAGTAGGAAAAAGACCTCAACAGACATTTCTCCAAAGAAGACATACAGATGGCTAACAAACACATGAAAAGACGCTCATCATCGCTCATTATTAAGTGAAGTGAAGTCACTCAGTAGTGTCCGACTCTTTGTGACCCCATGGACTGTAGCCTACCAGGCTCCTCCGTCCATGGGATTTTCCAGGCAAGAATAGTGGAAAGGGTTGCCACTTCCTTCTCCAGGGGATCTTCCCAACCCAGGGATCGAACCCAGATCTTCCCCATTGTAGGCAGACGCTTTACCATCTGAGCCACCAGGGAAGTCCTTTATCGCTCATTATTAGAGAAATGCAAATCAAAACTACAATGCGATATCACCTCACACTGGTCAGAATGGCCATCATCAAAAAGTCTACAAACAATAAATGCTGGAGAAGGTGTGGAGAAAAGGGAATGCTCTTGCACTGTTGGTGGGAATGTAAATTGATACAATCACTATGGAAGACGGTATGGAGATTCCTTTAAAAACTAGGAATAAAACTACCATATGACCCAGCAATCCCACTCCTAGGCACATACCCTGAGGAAAACAAAACTGAAAGAGACACATGTATCTCATTGTTCATTGCAGCACTATTTACAATAGCTAGAACATGGAAGCAACCTAGATGTCTATCGACAGATGAATGGATAAAGAAGTTGTGGACATATACACAATGGAATATTACTCAGCCATAAAAAGGAACGCCTTTGAGTCAATTCTAATGAGGTGGATGAACCTAGAGCCTATCATACAGAGTGAAATAAGTCAGAAAGAGAAAGATAAATATCATATTCTAACGCATATACATGGAATCTAGAAAAATGGTACTGAAGAATTCACTTACAGGGCAGCAGTGGAGAAACAGACATAGAGAACAGACTTATGGACTTCGGGCGAGGGGAAGAGAGGGTGAGATGTATGGAAAGAGTAACATGGAAACTTATATTACCATATGTAAAATAGACAGCCAACAGGAATTTGCTGTATGGCTCAGGAAACTCTAACAGGGGCTCTGTATCAACCGAGAGGGGTGGGATGGGGCGGGAGATGGGAGGGAGCTTCAAAAGGGAGGGGATATATGTATACCTATGGTTGATTCATGTTGGGGTTGGACAGAAAACAAAATTCTGTAAAGCAATTATCCTTCAATAAAAAAATTAAAAAAAAAAAGTGAGGAACAGAGCTAAAAGCTGGAGAATTAACTGTCTATTAGATTTGGGTAAGGCCTGCTCACACCACCAAGTGACAGTCTCCATCACGTATTTATAGTTTCTACTTAAGCATTTTAGTCCCTCATTCTTAAACAGAAGCAGACTAGAACCACCAGATCATCTGAGACAACAGAGCATGGCAGGGTGAGGGGAGACCTAAAACAAAACTAAAACTAAAAAAAAAGAACCTCCCCCCCCCCGAATTCTGCACAGATTAGAGGAATCCTTTTCTGAAAAGGATTTATATTACATGAAATATATATGTACGTATTATATGAAGCGTAGAAGGTAATTCATTGACAAAAACCCAACTTGTGAAAAAGAAACAAACATTCTGAAAAATTAAAAAGAACAGTAACTGATACACTGAAATTTATTTTTGAGATGTCTTCCAAAGGTAAAGAAACAAGAAAGGAAAACAGCACCAAAACATTAATTTAAAAAGTCTAATATCTGAATCTAGAAAAAATGGGAATATATGAATCTATGAATATTCCCAGAATAACAGGAAAACAAAGAAATAACATATAGCACCCCAAAATACAGGAGCATATCCCCAAATGCCAGCATAATGTACTTTCAAAAGACCAAGTTATATCCCTGTGAAATTTCAAAATATCACAGCTAACAAGAATAAATATTCCGAAGTTTTCAGAGAGAAAAAGGCAAATTACATACAAAGAATCAGACACATCAGACATCTCAGTGACAATACTGGAAGCTAGAAGAAACGGACTAGATTGCCTTTCAAAGTATGGAGGGAAAATAATTTTCATTCTAAAACCAAAGCAGTCCAGCATAGTGATAATAAAGCAGATTCTAAAGCCAGACTTTCTGGTTCAAATAATGCCATTTAATAAATGTATGATTCTGAACAAGTCAAATAACCTCTTTGAATATCAGTTTCTTCATCTGGGAAGTGGGGTTGTTGTGAGGGTGAATTAACTCACAGGTGTTCACATGTGTAAAACATCTGATACACAGTAGTGTCTTAGTCGCACAGTAGTGTCTTAGTCGCTCAGTCGTGTCCAACTCTTTGCGACCCCATGAACTGTGGCTCACCAGGCTCCTCTGTCCATGGGATCCCCCAGGCAAGAATAGTGGAGTAGGGTGCCATTCCCTTCTCCAGGGGATCTTCCCAACCCAGGGACTGAACCCAGGGTCTACTGCATTGCAGGCCTGATACCCAGTAGTTACTATCAAAGTGCTCTAGAGAACAAGACTGAGTATAGAAAGGGGCAAAACAGATCTCAGCTTTTAACTATAATCCCTTTGGTAGTATCTGACTGGCCTGGGCACACTCACATAGTATCAGACAGGAGGAGGGAATTGTGAAACAAAGTCCAATGATAACTGCTCAGTAGAGAATAATATCTATACGCCTTTAGTTCAAACGAGACAGAAAAATAGAAAACACAAATTTGTATTGAAAGAGAACCACCTGACCAGTCAAGAATAGAAACAGGAAGTAATAAGAGAGAGTCTTGGTCTGGCTGAGCATCAGAATCAGAATAACCCAGGACAGGTGGGGTCAGTTAAAAGAAAAAAGGCAGTTTGTCAATAAGAGCAAAACAGAGGACTCAAAGAAAAGAAACTGACTTTCAGTTCAGTTGCTCAGTCCTGTCTGACTCTTTGCAACCCCATGAATCGCAGCACACCAGGCCTCCCTGTCCATCACAAACTCCTGGAGTTCACTCAGACTCAAGTCCATCGAGTCAGTGATGCCATCCAGCCATCTCATTCTCTGGCATCCCCTTCTCCTCCTGCCCTCAATCCCTCCCAGCATCAGAGTCTTTTCCAATGAGTCAGCTCTTCATGAGCTGGCCAAAGTACTGGAGTTTCAGCTTCAGCATCATTCCCTCCAAAGAAATCCCAGGGCTGACCTCCTTCAGAATGGACTGGTTGGATCTTCTTGCAGTCCAAGGGACTCTCAAGAGTCTTCTCCAAAACCACAGTTCAGAAGCATCAATTCTTCGGCGCTCAGCCTTCTTCACAGTCCAACTCTCACATCCATACATGACCACAGGAAAAATCATAGCCTTGACTAGACGGACCTTTGTTGGCAAAGTAATGATTCTGCTTTTGAATATGCTATCTAGGTTGGTCATAACTTTCCTTCCAAGGAGCAAGCGTCTTTTAATTTCATGGCTGCAATCACTATCTGTAGTGATTTTGGAGTCCAAAAAATAAAGTCTAACACTGTTTCCACTGTTTCCTCATCTATTTCCCATGAAGTGATGGGACCAGACGCCATGTTCTTAGTTTTCTGAATGTTGAGCTTTAAGCCAACTTTTTCACTCTCCACTTTCACTTTCATCAAGAAACTGACTTTAGCCACAGTTAAATGACAAGCTTGTTCAAAGATGAGATTCACTGAGGTTTTGGGGGTTGGGGGTTTTTTTTAAGGCTAAATTAAAAGCATTTAAAATTAAAAGATAACAGGAAAACAAAAAGGAATACCAACTGAGGCAATATGGCAGATTAGACACCTGCAAACTCTCCCAGTTATGAACTGCCTAAACATACTTGATAGACTCTTTAAAAATTCAGAGTCCAATATTAAATATAGCAAACAATATCCAGGGAGGAGGGAGAAGGGGGGGACTAAAGATCAGAGCAGAAAACATCAAAGAAGTTACTCCATAGGGGTTTGCTGGCCACTAACAGACTTCAGACTTACACCAAAAGGGAACAAGGGCTTCCCTGGTAGCTCAGCTGGTAAAGAATCTGCCTGCAATACAGGAGACTCCGGTTCGATTCCTGGGTCAGGAAGAACCCCTGGAGAAGGAAATAGCTACCCACTCCAGTATTCTTGCCTGGCGAATTCCATGGACAGAGGAGCCTGGCAGGCTACAATCTATGGGGTCACAAAGAGTCAGACATGACTTTGCGACTAACACTTTCACTTTCAAATGGGAACAAAACAGAAGGTATTGGTTTGCTGAATGTGGGAAGGTAGAAGTGACATGGCAAAAGGATCTCTGCAGATGTGATTAAGAATCTTGAGACAGATTATCCAGGATTACTGATATGAGCTCATGTCATCACAAAAGTGTTTAGGAAACTAATATACACACACACACACACACACACACACACACCCCTGAGGGGGGGGCGGGGAGGGCAGCTATCCAAGAAAGTATAACAAGTTTCCATGTTTTCAGCTACAAAACTCTTAACAGTCCTTGATTGATCGTACCCCAAGAACACTTGGCAGAATAACAGAATAAAACTGTCTAGGAATACGTCTTCAATTTATCTTACCAATGTATCACCCTCAGCATGCAGAGAGATCTCAAAGATGATATCTTAAGACAGGCTCACAACCAAAATTTATAAAACACATAAGGAAATAATTCACCATAAGCAGGAAGCAGCATACACACATATACGCACATATATACAAGTGCACACTTACACAGTAAGGCCTCCAGAGAATGTTAATCCGAAAGAGAATGTTAATCCAGAAGAAAGGAAACTAAGAGAATAGATGACATGAATAAAAGGCACAAAATAATGGTGTTTCATCTGAATCCAAATAGTTCAATAACTAAGTGTATATGCAATAGATGGCCCAGTTAAAAGAAATGTTACACTATTTTTGTTTTTAATTTTTTATTGTTGGCTTGTGGGATGTCAGCTCCCCATTGAGGGATTGAACCTGGGCCATGGCAGTGAAAGCTGGGAGGAATGCTAACCACTAGTCTACAAGTGAACTCCCACACTGTATTTTTTATAAAATCCAGTTATTCTTAGAAGAGGCAAATCTTACCAGGAAAAAGTGGAAAGTAAAAGAAAGGGAAGGATATATTCTATATGTTAACATGCAGTATATTAATGATATCAAGACAAAATAGGCTATAATTTTTAAAAACTCTAGGGCCAGAGAATATTTTATTTCATACTAATGCTGTTTTTCATCAAAAATAGTTTTACATGAATTTACTCAATGGAGGTTTTATAATTTATACTTTGCTCTTCAAAAAGAACAAACTAAAAACATTAGAGAAGCTACTTCCATGCCAAGCTTGGAAAAGGGAGGGGACAATTTTAGAAAAAATGAACACGTGTAACTGCACATAAAACTGCAGGTGGCTAGAAAGGAAATCAGCTCAAAGGAAATACAACTAAAAATAGGCTTAGAACAGCGGTCTAATGCCTTCATTTGGATTTTCAAATTATTTCAGAGCTAAAATGCACACAATTTGTTTTTAACCAAGAGAGTTATTTTAGAAATAATTTCTGCCATAATTAAATACATTTATTTATGTCTTAGAAGTTCTCAAGTACCACTTGCAACTCAGAGACCAAAGGATTTTTAAATGTGCAATGATCTTAATGGCAAAATACAGCACAGTTAATTATTTTTGACAAGTTGAAATAAAAATTCCTATGACAATAAATTTTGCTGGATCTCTAACAAAACATTCTTAGGAGTGTTATGCCTTGATGTGTGTCATGCCAGATTCTTTAATAGAATTCCTCTATCTTTAGATATTATTACGAATTTATAAGCCCTAATGCTAGAAACACTTAGAAAAAGACTTAAAAGTAAGCAAAAAAGTTTTCTTAAAAAAATTAAGACAATGAAAGTGGTTTTTAAATAGGAAGCTACTGCCTCCAAAGTCTCTTTATCACATGAATTTACTCATGAAGAAAGATTAAACATATTCATACCGACATTCTACAAATTAACTGGTCTATAGTTTTCAAAAGTTTCAAGGTCAGGTAAAGTCGAATGTAGACTGAGGAACAGTGGCAGACTGAAGAAGGCCAAGGAGACAGGATAACTAAATGCTTCTGAACTGGCTCAATTTCCCATAAAGTTACTGAACAAACTGGCAGACTGAAGTAGCAATTTGAGTACAGAGTAGTAATATATCCATGTTAATCACCTGATTTTGATGCTTGTATAACAGCTATCCAGTAGCATGTATTTGTGTCTAGAAAATACACACCCAAGATTTCAGGACTGATGGGGCACCACAGCAGCAGGTTATTCTCAAACAGTCCAAAACAAAAAAGTTCTTTGTCCTATACTTGCAATTTTCTGTGAGTTTAAAATTGTCGCTCCTTCCCCTCCAAAAAAAAATTCTGAAGTCATCTTTACTACTTACTCACAAAAATGAGAGCAAGATTTTTTTTTTAAGTTCCCTGATTCAGAGGTATTTAGCAATCAATGTTCCATTAACCTATGAAGGAACACAACCAAGAAAAATTTCTCTAAGATAAGGATACAATGATTTTTTTCCCCATCAACTGAAATTAAAAGGAGACAGGCCCCATTCAAAACTGTAACAAATTCCAATGACTCTAAAGTCTCTTGCACTGAGCTTCTCTAAAGAGAGTCTGTGACCTTCCACTTTAATTTCCTTTCATTTGTTGAAATTAATGGATGCATGCATGCTACGCACTGGGATGATCACAGCAGAACCCCATGGAAGGCAAAGGAACAGGACAAATTAACTAGGTAATTCTAACAATAAATGATTTGAAAGGGATCTATAGGATGCTGTAAAAACAATCAGCAGAGAATTCTAATAATATGTGCACAGGTCAGAGACAAGGCAGAAAGGGGCATTTAGGAAAACCACCCTTTAATAAAATTCAGGGTAAAACCTCAATGATGAGTGGGAGGGACCCGACCAGATGAAACATGCCTGTAACAATATGAGTCATGTATGTAGAGAGACTTTTATCCCTACAACTTAAAAATCCTAGATGGGTTAGTAATAAGAAATAAAGCCAAAAATAAAGGCAGGTGCCAGGCCTCTTAAAGAACCTTAAATGCTGTTAAAAAGATTTTAGGATTTTTATTCTTGCAGTCCAGTCACTAACTTCCAAACCGTTTTTATTGTTCATCCTAATTTCAAGTCAACGCTTACACAGAATCTCAATATGTAATATAAACAAAAGCAGCACTAACCTAGCTAAAGTGTAAACAGAGTGCTCTAGAACTTCATCAGCTGAGCCTCCTGCTTTCCTAAGTGAGAGCAAAGGCAAAAACAGGAGAAAAGAGATGGGCTCAGTATGAGAAATAACAAGCTGGGCTGCATTAGCCAGACTTCCAATCAGAAACTGATGAAATATTCCAATTAGAAAAATTCAAAGACCATTTAAAACAGAGGGACTAAACACAAACGAATGGGAAGGGACACAGGAACAGAAGTAGGTACAGGAGCCAATGTTCTCAGCAGGAAGAGCTAAAATCCTAAATCCAAAAGGACAAGGGCAGGAGGATCACCAGAATGAGGAGGACGAAGTCACCCAGACAAGGCCACCTTGAGAGGAACAGGGACTTGTCCTGGACACAGCCAGTCCACTGGGAAGAAACCAGGGTAATAAATGTTCTGAGCTTTCCTTCCTCACTGCTGCTGACCTGCCCATGTCCACAATGGCTGCACTCTCTCTGAAGCCAGAAGTTACAGATGCCCATGGACATAATCCATACGGTAAGCCTCCCAGGACAAAGACCAAAGGAGAGAGAAAAATCAAGGAAGATCAAACAGAACTTATCTGTCATATAGCAGCAGGCACAGAAGTACTGCTGCTGCTAAGTCGCTTCAGTCGTGTCCGACTCTGTGCGACCCCAGAGACGGCAGCCCACCAGGCTTCCCCGTCCCTGGGATTCTCCAGGCAAGAACACTGGAGTGGGTTGCCATTTCCTTCTCCAATGCATCAAAGTGAAAAGTGAAAGTGAAGTCGCTCAGTCGTGTCCAACTCTTAGTGACCCCATGGACTGCAGCCTACCAAGCTCCTCCGTCCGTTGGATTCTCCAGGCAAGAGTACTGGAGTGGGATGCCATTGCCTTCTCCAACAGAAGTACTAGGAAAGATCAAATCTACTCTTCTGGAACCAATGAAATGCTTTCCATGAGGCCAAGGCAATTACACTGAAGCAGAAGAGTGACCAGGAGTTAGGCAGAGGAAATCGAGTAGGTACCCATTCCAAGCAAAGGGACTGGCCACAACAAAGACACACTGCTAAAGCACTATGCGAATCAGGAGGTGTGAAGCCAACAGTGGGGAGGGAGGGAGAGACAGAATGAAGCTAGAGAGGCAAGGGGAGACAAGACGGAGCTTGTGTTGATACCATCAACCATCCAGCCTTTGTCCTGCAGGCAAAGTGTGAGCACTGACATGATATCACTTGACAAAGGTATGGGTGGGTTTTTAATGAAAGTAATAGGCAAAGAGATTTTCCTCTTAATGGTAAAAGTCAATTCTCGCTCTTACTTATTGACCAGCTCCTGCCTGGCTGTTTCATAAGAACTGCAAGGCAGAGTCCAAGTGTGGAGATGAATGCAGACACTGACAATATCTAATTAAAGGACCTAATCCATTTCAGCCTCTTAATTCTTCATACTTGGGACTTTCTCAGGGAACAAGTGGGCAAAAATATATTCAGTGACCACACTGAGTACTATATTTAAGATTCTGCATCAAATAAATGATAATTCAAAATTTACACTAAGGTATGTTCATTTTCCTTTAAAATGGAGAACTTTCTAAACACAACAGTGGTTAGTTCAGTTCAGTCACTCAGTGGTGTCTGACTCTGCGACCCCATGGACTGCAGCACACCAGGCCTCCTTGTCCATCACCAACTCCTGGAGTTTACTCAAACTCATGATCATCACGTTGGTGGTGCCATCCAACCATCTCATCCTCTGTCATCCCCTTCTCCTCCCACCTTCAATCTTTCCCAGCATCAGGGTCTTTTCCAGTGAGTCAGTTCTTTGCATCACGTGGCCAAAGTATTGGAGTCTCAGTCTCAGTATCAGTCCTTCCAATGAATATTCAGACTAATTTCCTTTAGGATGGACTGGTTGGATCTCCTTGCAGTCCAAGGGACTCTCAAGAGTCTTCTCCAAAACCACAGTTCAAAAGCATCAATTCTTCGGTGCTCAGCTTTCTTTATAGTCCAAATCTCACATCCATACATGACCACTGGAAAAACCATAGCTTTGACTATACAGACCTGTGTTGGCAAAGTAATGTCTCTGCTTTTGAATATGCTGTCTAGGTTGGTCATAACTTTTCTTCTAAGGAGTAAGCATCTTTTAATTTCATAGCTGCAGTCACCATCTGCAGTGATTTTGGAGCCCAAAAAATAAAGTCTGCCACTATTTCCACTGTTTCCCCATCTATTTCCCATGACGTGATGGGACCAGATGCCATGATCTTCGTTTTCTGAATGTTGAGCTTTAAGCCAACTTTTTCACTCTCCTCTTTCACTTTCATCAAGAGGCTCTTTAGTTCTTCTCTTTCTGCCATATGGGTGGTGTCATCTGTATATCTGAGGTTACTGATATTCCTCCCGGCAATCCTGATCCCAGTTTGTGCTTCATCCAGCCCAGCGTTTCTTATGATATATTCTGCATATAAGTTAAATAAGCATGGTGACAATATACAGCCCTGACGTACTCCTTTTCCTATTTGGAACCAGTCTGTTATTCCACTGCTGCTTCTTGACCTGCATACAGATTGCTCAAGAGGCAGATCAGGTGGTCTGGTATTCCCATCTCTTTCAGAATTTTCCAGTTTGTTGTGATTCACACAGTCAAACGCTTTAGCGTAGTCAATAAAGCAGAAGTAGATGTTTTTCTGGAACTCTCTTGCTTTTTCGATGATCCAATGGATGTTGGCAATTTGATCTCTGGTTCCTCTGCCTTTTCTAAAACCAGCTTAAACATCTGGAAGTTCATGGTTTACGTACTGTTGAAGCCTGGCTTGGAGAATTTTGAGTATTACTTTACTAGAGTGTGAAATGAATGTAATTGTGTGGTAGTTTGAGCATTGTTTGGCATTGCCTCTCTTTGGGATTGGAATGAAAACTGACATTTTCCAGTCCTGTGGCCAGTGCTGCATTTTCCAGATTTGCTGACATAATTGAGTGCAGCACTTTCATAGCATCATCTTTCAGGATTTGGAATAGCTCAACTGGAATTCCATCACCTCCACTAGCTTTGTTCATAGTGATGCTTCCTAAGGCCCACTTGACTTCATATTCCAGGATGTCTGGCTCTAGGTGAGTGATCACACCATCGTGGTTATCTGGATTGTGAAGATCTTTTTTTATAGTTTTTCTGTGTATTCTTGCCACCTCTTCTTAATATCTTCTGCTTCTGTTAGGTCCATACCATTTCTGTCCTTTACTGTGCCCATCTTTGCATGAAATGTCCCCTTGGAATGTCTAATTTTCTTGAAGAGATCTCTAGTCTTTCCATTCTATTGTTCTCCTCTATTTCACAAATGATTAGTCCTCCTTCACAGAAGACTAGATTTTTAAAAGTGCCTCGGGGTAACTTAAAGTTTCAAGGATCTACTCCTTGTCAGATTCTAAGGGAGACCCTGGGGACAAGACACAGTGATGAACC
Organism: Bison bison bison; assembly: GCF_000754665.1. Classification (NCBI taxonomy): domain Eukaryota; kingdom Metazoa; phylum Chordata; class Mammalia; order Artiodactyla; family Bovidae; genus Bison; species Bison bison. Next base: position 243,473 of record NW_011495023.1, on the reverse strand, counting down.
CAACAAATGAGGTTTCTTCATCATTAAATTTACCTCTAAGAGAAGAAACACGCATTATATAGGTAAACACACAAACACAATCACAAATTTGTCACATGCCATAAATAAGAGCAATAGGGAAGAGGTGGGAAAAAGTATTTCTAGATTTAGAACAAAAATATCATTGTTCCTTTTTGCAAAAGCAACATCCAAGGATAAGAGACAAAATCAAATCACAATGGACTGACACACATATATGTTTCCAGGAAGAAAACTGCCACAAGATGACAGATTCAAGCACTTAAGTCTGTGAATTGTCAAAAGAGAAAAGGCAGTCTCTCAAAAGGTATGGTAAGGAAAGCTTTTTTATAAGATGGAGAGAAAATGCTGAATGTTGATTAGAGGGCTAATGCAAGAGAGGCCGAACGTTAAAGGGAGAGAACAGATGATTAGCTATGATGACTAATAATGCCAACATTCTATATCCAGGTATTAGGCTAAATTCTTTACATGCAATTCCTTATTTCATCCTTTAAGATCAGCACTAATGGGCCAACTCTGCATATGACAAAACTAAACACAAAAAAGTTAGGTAATTTGAACACATCACACGCAGGCAGAACTAGGATTCAAACTGAGATCTTTTTGAGTTCAAAGCAGACTACACCACACTGTCTCATCCAAAAAATACTTTTTAAATCATCTCTTACGTGCCAGTTAACTATGTACTGAGGATAAAAAGAGGATATGTACTGCGGATAAACAACTCCTGGGGCACAATCAGCACATGGTACTTACACAGGATGCTCGTCACCTTTAAAGAGAGGAGGGGGAGACAGACATGGACCTCAAGACACTGATACCAGGGGGAACGAATAAGATGGCATAGCACAAAGAGAGCAGCAGTATCTACCCTGAGCTAATCAGTGAAGACTTCAGATGGTGCTTATGTTAAGCAGAACAGAGTCAGAACAAAGTTAATGCCAAGTAAGACAAACAGATTACAGAAAAGAGGCACAAAATTGCATGCTATGTTTAGAAGACTTCAACAAGTTGAGCATGGCAGGAATGTGATGCGAGTTGGAAGAGACCAGACCAAAGGGCCTTTTATACCACACTAAGACATCTGAGGTTTAAAACCATAGGAAGCAAAAAACCATTTCCAGGCTTTGAAACAAGACTGGCAACTGTAAAGACTCAGCAATTGACTAGGAGGTTCAAGCTGTAGCCTGAGGCACGGCTTAGAGACAACCAAAAGGTCAGAAGATCTGCAAAGAGGCTCCCAAACTAACCTCTTATTATCAGACCAGAAAAAGGAAGACTCCAGCCTCTTTTTAGAAAAACGCAGCCTTTATTCTAAGTGAGATGAGAGCAGTCTTCAGTTATTACTATTAATCAGGACAGAACTAAAATATGGCTTGGGCTTCCCAATGGCTGGGAAAGAATCCGCCTGCCAATACAGGAGACTCAGGTTCAATCCCCGGTTTGGGAAGATTCCCTGAAGAAGGAAATGGTAACCCATTCCATATTCTTGTCTGGAGAATTCCAGGGACAGAGGAGCCTGGTGGGCTAAAGTCCATGGGGTCAAAAAGAGTTGGATACAACTCAGTGACTAAACAACAACAAAAATATGGTTTAGCCCAAACTTTGTGATTAGTAGGGAGACAAACAGATTACAGAAAAGAGGCACAGAAGGTTTGCTTCCTCAACACCCCAAATAGATTATCTGAGGCAGAATGTGGGTTTGGGTGATTCATTTCTCCAAAAAGCATATTGAACAGAGGCAGGATAGCTGCTGTCTGCTTTGAAAGTAAAGAACAGAGTCTTCAGTTTTCGAAGGATACTCCCATCTTCGCTTCAGGGCTGAATCACATCAGTCTGCCATCTGACAATGGTGAGGGAAGATGGATACTCTCTTTTTCTGCTCAGCATGCTGCTCTGATTCAGGAGTTTTATATTTCCCAGCAAGCAGATAAGAGAAGCAGCAAAAGGATACACCCACTCTGCTAACAAAATGCAAGCCATTATTCAGCTTCATCGATGAAAACAAATCAGAGAGAAATGAATTTTAACTTAGAACTTCAGATTTATCTTTCAGAACTAAGCTCCAGGTACATTCCTCATTCTAAACAAAACAGATATCTTAGTCACCCTGAACAAGTCATCATGACTTTGTCTAAGATCATTATCTCCGACTGGAATGCATTTGCACTCCATGTCCGTATGATCAAATACACAGACTCCCATCAAACCCCAACTTAAACATCACTCCTTCAATGCCACCCAAAAGACATGCCCATGGGACTTATTTCTCTATTCAAATGTTTATTAACTATTTCCAGGTATTGTACTGAATAGTATACAGACCAATTCTTCCTAAAGAGAAATTTTAACAAATACTTACTGAATGCTTAGAATATGACAGGTTTAGTGCTAAGTTCTAGAATTTTTTTAATAATATTAACAATACAATCTACTGCCTTTCAAAAACTCCCTTACTACAGGAAAAAAACATACATAGTAAATGTAGCATTTAGGGTAAATGGGTAAGGACAAAGAAAGAAATAATTAAGACCAGAATGAAAATCAATTTAATAGACGAAAATCAATTCTACACCCACTTTGCTTAAAACTGAAGAGAAGGGAACACTGTCCAATGTTATTTGGTAAGGTCGGCATTATACTAACACAAAGCCACAGACCAGTAACCACTGGGTGTGTATTTTACCACACACACACACACACACACACACAGAATAGTCTTACTGAACTCAAAGCTAAAGTTGAAAGTGATAATGACTAGTCAGTAAGAAGATGAGTAAGGAATCCATATTTCCAGGCTACCTACCATGCTGCTAGTTAATTAAATGTGAATTTAAAGTTTTTACAAGCTGTTACCTGTGAGATATGATTGATGGAAGACTCCATTCTCCGGAGCTGAGAGGCTTGGATGTCCAGCAGTTGGAGCACATTGTTAGCCAATGCATTTATTTGATAAGCGACACTAGCTAGGGATTGGGTTGTATAGGCTTTGGTCTCTTCTAAAGCTTTTCTCTTGTCTGTAGCCTGAAATAAGAACAAAAAAGCCCAATATTTATTTTGGTTAACATTCATTAAACATCTGTTCTACAGAAAGGCAGTATTATATCCCAGAGGATGGGAAGATTTGGGAGAATGACATTGAAACATGTAAAATATCATGTAAGAAACGAGATGCCAGTCCAGGTTCGATGCACAATACTGGATGCTTGGGGCTAGTGCACTGGGACGACCCAGAGGGATGGTAGGGGAGGGAGGAGGGAGGAGGGTTCAGGATGGGGAACACATGTATACCTGTGGCG